>NC_090200.1:19333500-19661500 GCF_033026475.1 Channa argus
CTTTCTTTTTCAATATCTTTCATGCTCTATTGACCTTCCTAACTAATGTAAATAACCATTCACTTTGTATCGTTTGATTATAAATTGTCACCTATGTCAACTTACTGACACAAAGAAAACCATCAAGTTTTATGTAATGAAAATCGAAAGCTTTACCATCTGACCTGTTAAAGTAACGTAAGCATTTATACCTTTCAAAGCTAAACTAATTGAAACTGATCTGTTTTCTCAGGGGTCTTGTGTGGCTGTATAATAACAGTTAGGTATTAAGTTGGTTAAGCCTCATAAATGGTCTGGTCTGACTTTGTATTAATATTAGCTTTGCTGATGGGCTCTTATGAGGTCCTTTGAGATCCCCTTATGCAATTTGTCAGCGTATTTACAGTGAGTGTTCCCATAGAAAATGCTAGCAGGGTGTTTTCTTCACGGTCAATGGCTGTGACAACATGACACACTAAGGATCAAAGATCCCACATCATGTAATTACATTATTGAGTCCCCCATTCATCTAGAACATTTCCTTGTAAATGGCAAATAAGTACAGGGTTTGTGTATTTTAGTATTATGTATAGTTTAACTATTGTAAATACATGTTTACACTCTCTATAGGTTCAACTTTGTTGCGTAAGCATTTGGTGGCAGTGTTGAGTAAAACGACACTGTGTTGCCAAAGCATCTGGTTATGTAGCAACCTATCATCCATATTGCACACTGTCTTTACTGTTTGACTTTGAATCCACCCAAATGCTATTTTGTGTCTGTGTCTGATTGTACAAAAAAAGTTTTTACCTAACTGTGTGAGAACATTTTGGCAAAGTGGGGGCATTTTGCTAATCCTAACAAATTAAAGGCTTGATTATGAGTTGTTTTTACAGTTGAAATGTGGTTTAGGTTAGGGAAAGGATTAGGGTTAGGCTTTCATTTGTGATGATCAGTTAGTAGAAGAGCTAAAGTATTATGTCAATTAGTCCTAACAAGAATAAAAAATATGTGTGTGGGTGGGGGATTTATTTCATAAATTAAATAATTGATTTCACGTAGTCACTTCCAGATTTCTGAGAAAAGCCTTGTATTATACTTTATCTGGAACATCTTTCTAATATTTGCCAATCTACACATACAGAACACTTTTTTTTTTTAAACTATATACATGTACACAAGAAAAGCCCTTATGGTGTCGGCCTTTGTTTAAAAAGAGTACCAATAAATGATCAATCAATCAATGATCAATTTTTTTTTCATCCGGGCTCGGGAATGGCGCCAAGGCTGCCCTTGGTGGCTGGGCAGGGTCACACCTTGTGGCCTCAAACCCATGGCCTTCTGTATCCCAATCCAATGCTCTACCCCTACTCCACCAGGCCCCCGACTGAAAAAGGTTACAATCATATTGCCTATAGTAGTCAGCAAAGAATAAGAAGGAAGACCTGGGTCTTTAATACCAGTGACCAGTGGTTTTCATATATTCCAGTGCTGTTTTAGGTAGAAGTGATTGTTGAAGTGCTGCCTTTGATTTTGCAGGCCTGCTAGAAACAGGGGCTGGCAATGGGATGTGGTGATGATCATCACCAAAATAACTTTATGATGTTGGATGAATGAAAGAATGAACAAGCACAGCTAGAATCCGATGTCTCTTTGTCATTTTGGTGCCTCTTGCTTGTTTCCTTGTATCGACCCACAGCTTTAAGAGACAGCTCACTAAGTGGATGCCTTTTGAGAAGAGATGTGCTGCAGCTGGATATTGTGCCTGGCCTTTCATTTAGAATGATCAATATTGACTGAATAACAACACCTTGCAAAGCTTTGGGAGAGCAGCAAAGGGGTTGCTTTGGATTTAGATTACTCAGTAACAAGAGAGTGAATCACAGCTTTGAACAGCATCAAAACAAATCCATTGGCCTTCTTTTCCAACACGATTGTTGTTTTTTTAGTTAATAGAGTTAATTGATGCAAAACATTTATTTTGATGAGGTCTCAAAAAGATTTTTGTTCAGTGATCATTGTGGGGTTTTTTTTTTGTTTTTGTTTTTTTTAATCTCTGCTTCAGAATCATTAACAAGACACATCACCTTTATCTCAGTTGCACTGCTGAGGAGCTTTTGCTGACATGCTCCTCTATAAGTGCCTCTATCCCTCTGTTTACAGATGGAGGAGGGCAGTCGCAGTGTACGACTGGGCACTCCCATTGCTCTTATGGTAGAGGAAGGGCAAGATTGGAAGCAGGTTGACATCCCTCCACCAGATGTTGCAGCTCCACCTTCTATGCAGGCAGCTGTTGCCCAATTTGTGCAATCTGCGGCTCCCTCTCCACCACCTCCACCGAGATCGGCCACAACAGCCATGTGAGTGTTAATCCCCTTATTTGAACTGCTCAAGTCATACCTGTCTTGTATGTAGATTAATAAGTTGACCATGAATGTTCTTAAGCTCACTTATAAAGTGAGCCTGCAAAATAAACTGCATCTTGTTCATCTGTAAGTAAATAGAAAAGTAAAGAGTCAGTCATAGTATCAATGACTAGTCTAAGATTACCATTAACTTGTGGTAGTTTGTTATAATTCTAGTTGATGAAATACCCATTGTATCCAGATTCAGTTATATAAAACACATTAAGATTGAACTGAAGGTTAGAACCGTGCTGATTTCAGGTTTAGCCACATCTATTGCCACCTAACATGCTAAATAAGATGTAAATAGAAAAGCCCTGTGTTGACATTTCAAAATGTGTAATATCTTGCCTTCCCCTATTTACATGCTGAATACTGCCACAGAATAAACAGGCCTATTTGGTATGCAAACATTTTACACTGTGTCCATCCACACTTTCAGATTTGCAACCTGGTGCAATCACCCCAAGCATGCTTTAAAGATGAAAAGTAAATGCGTAGAAGATAAAAGGCAAAAAATCATGATTACTAGAAAAAAGATGTAGGAATAAGCTATGTTTTGAGTCAAACATGGAGCTTTGCTAATCGCTAATTATGCTATAATCAAGCATGTAGTAGTATATTGGGTAGCTCCTGTTCTTGTTAAGACTTAAACGGTAAATAGAGAAATTGACTTTTTTATATAATTACCTGGTATACATCAGTTATCCAGTCTCTAAAGCACAAGAATAATGTTTAAAGCAAGTTAGAAGTAGAACCACTGTGTAGTTGTTATTCTCGCTTCCTTGTCTAGGTTACGTCTGAGTCCAGCAGCAAGACACATCCTGGACACTCATGGTTTAGACCCGAAATTGGCTACACCCACTGGACCCAGAGGACTTATCACCAAGGAGTGAGTATGGTCTTTTGCTTACCGCTAAGTCACATTTGTAATAGCCAAAGCCACATCAGGGTTAGCAAAATCAATTAGCTCTTTCATGGTAGAAACATTTATCATTCTCTGTTCCTCAAACTAACTTACTATGATCCCGGGTTTGGGATGGAGCATTTTTTGCCATGTTAGTGGAAAAAATTTGCTTTGACATTCAAAATAAAGAAATTACGCACGTACATTGCCAGTGCGTTACATTCAGTCATTAACACAGACATTAGTGTGTTGGGATTAGGTGCTTCTTTAGGATTTCGATAGGTCTAAGGACACAGATTCGAAAGGGTCCACTTGTGGCCATCATACTATCTCTGAAGGGAAGTGATGTCAGTCATCAAAAGCTGTTGTAGCCATAGAAATAGAAAAGGTGAGACTAGGTAAATTAAAAAGTGTGACTGAGAGATGTTTAAGATTTTAGGTAACTTAATCCTGTTATGTGTTGAATTCACACTGCAGAAAGCTGTGATCACAGACAGAGTGACAGACACACACAGTTCATCTAGATAACTACTGCCAGTTGGGACCTGATTGAATGCTCGTGTTACCCACCTAACACCCTGCTGGGGAATCTCATTAAGCAAGTTCTGTTGCCATAGCAACCCAGTCTTTAGAATCCACCAGTGACCATAGAAAGAAAAGACCATGTGTTTTCACCGACGTGTGTCTTAGAGAGTAAAATTGAAATAACTATGAAGTTTCATAAGCCAAACACTGTGAACAGTAAATTATGTTTTTTTTTTTTTCTGTAAATGAAACAAATGGGCAAATTTAAAACTGAATATATGGTATAACCATGAGGAACTGTAAACTATCTGTTTACATTTGAGATAACGTCTCATATGCATCTTCATAATTTTTCTTCTACAGTAAGCTGGGTGTCAGGTCTGCTGTCATAAAATGACACACTAGAAACTTTATAATATAAAAGGAACACCACTGTGAGAAGGCATTTCCGTTAGTTTAAAGCTGTAAATTAATATTCTAGGTTAATACACAGAAACATGCTGTGTACTGTACAGGTGTCATTATAATTTCTAGAGTGTGAAGTTTTTAAATAGTAATGCAAATTTAATTACAAGGCAGTGATTTAATTTGAAAGAATTGTTCAGTTACATCAATTAGAGCCACATATTCAAATCAAGATTTGAATAAATGGTTTGGCGATTCACTTACTGATGTCTAATCTGGCTAATTAGCTCAGAAAATCTTTAAAAACAAATAATGATGCTGAAAGAAAAAAGACGACAGAGAAGAGGATCAGTGAACAGATATATTTAAGAGAAACCAATGTGTCTCTTTGCTATAGGAGGCCTAAATTGGCTGATCAAGCCACAAATGGTCCAACTGTTTACATTTTCTGTTGTGTAATGTTTTCAGTACCCCAGACTACAAGTCTATTTAATTTTTAATTTAATTCAGTAGTCTACATGCATGTTGATATACTCACTGATCCTCGCTGAGACGATCGTTTGACTTTTCAGATGGCTGCTTACTCAAGCATAGAAATCCATTGGCGTGAAAATAGTTTCATATCGTCAGTGTCTTGGAAATTTAGATATGTTCAATTTAATGTCACCGACTGGCCAAACTGGGGCTTTAGTATCGCAATGTCTTATAAATGAACACTTCTGTGCTTGTCGGAAACCAAATCTCTTGTGTAAATACTTTCACACAGGCGAAGTACCTTTTAAGAAAGGGAAGCATGCTCCCCATTTCCTTTTCTTTGTCATTTGGCACCTCAGATAACATTCAATTGGGGTAAGATACCCCTCCGATTCCTCCTTCTGCTCCACTGACACCCCTCTTTAGCGGGCATGCAAACCGGGGAAGAGATCTTAGAATATTACATAATCCACATTAACAAATTTGGGACAAAATCTTACTTTATAAACCTTTTTTCCAATGATTAAATATGAATTATATTATATTGAGTACTATACAGTACATATGGTATCCTATTTAAACAGTCTTCCCATACTATTATCTGCAAGAAAACAAGCTGTAGCAGTATTAGTAGCTGCACTAGCCAAACTTTAGTGTAAATATTATGTCAAATTTCTTAACCATTTGAAGGATGAAGTAGTAAATTGGAAACTTTATCTTTTCTTTTTTCTCTTGTGTACTGTGCCACTGTTGTAGTTGTACTTACTGTTTTTTGTGATGCTTCTCTAGTGTTATTACTAAAGAGAAGATCCACACAAAATTGCACTACAGCATTGCTCTTTCCTAAGTGACTACTCGATGTCAGCCATAACCGGATGTGTAAATTGTCTTACTGTTCTTTTAAGCTTACTCATACATTGTAATTTTCATCATTGATTGTGGATGAACAGGGCATATGGACATCATTCCAATGGGCAAGTTGCCTATTAACAACCTTTTCCTCTCTTGGCTTGTTCTAGATGGCAGTAGAAGAGTAAGTTTATTAATGTGTGTCTGTTTGGTGCTCACTTTAGGAGGGTACCAATGCACATGTGAGCTTTGCCTCGATACCTTTTAATATTCCAGTCACTGTCTCACAGCCTTCAGAGGTTCTTTTGCCTTGGTTGTCAGTACGGGTGTAAATGGTCAGTGTGAAAAATGCACATCAGGTAGTCACACAAAAAGTATCCATGGTGTCATCTTCATGGCCAATGCAGGCAGCTATTGAAATTACTTCCTTTCATTTCAACAGAAACATTGTGTGAATAATATAGGATATTCCTGTACATTCTCATTAAAGAATACATTAGGTTTTGCACAACTTTGCATTTTGGATCTTTTGTTAACTTTCATTTACTTTTACTTTTTTTCTATTTACTTATTTATAATGTATAACCTTGTCTAGATTATCTGTTTTTTTTAAATTGCTGAATTTCTTTTTTTTTTTTTCTTTTTTTTTTTTTTTAAAGTAGCAGCAGGGGATTTCCAAGTTGCCTCAGTCCTTCCACTAACAAATAATCCTGTCAGTGAGAGAAAGGGAGGGGCCAGTCTGCTAAAAGATATCTAAAATGATGTGGCTCAGAGAGGAACAAGAAGAGAATGGCTGTGGGCCAGACTGGTTAAGGCTACATGGTGAGGTCAGAGGCAGCTGGTCTAGACAAAAGACGCATGAGGGATTGTAGATCCCAGTGCACTGAGCTGGAATTGCAGAGCTTCAAGCAGGCACACCTGATACCTGCCCTTCTCACCTCTTTCTCTGCTAAGACCTAAATTATTGGGTGAAAAAAAACAGGGCAATTCTCTGAATACTGGCCAAAATCATTGCTTCTATTTTTTTCTTGACCTTTTATAAATATTCAGTTTTTCAGTCTGCATCTTGGTTTATCTCATTTTATCATCTAGGTTTCTCTGCAACTTAATAAAAGATTCAAATTTACATGAGGTCTGTGCTTTTTAGAGTTGTTGCCTTAGGAAAAGGATGTTATATGAAAAGTAGGGATATCCATGGCTCACCATACCAGTGGGAACAATAATGAACGCAGTGGTTTGTCTCTTGATGCAGATGACACCTGATCCTGCCTAGGCTGTTGGGGTTTGTTTGTGTCTAGCAAATGATTCCCATGATGCAAATCCATGAAAAGATAACATTACATTTTAAAATTAGAAAGTTTAAAGCTACCTTTCGGTCTACAGGTGTGACGCAAATATAAACCAGACAAGGGTAGAAAAGTGGCACTTACAAGGTTGTCAAGTAGTATAATTGTAAATCATTAGCTCTTTTTTGGATTTTGCAAACCTTTTGTAACTGTTACAGCATAAAATGCCAGATTTTGGCACAGATTGTCTAAAAAATATTCCTCTGAAAGTTGTGATATTGTATTTTGTTTCGAATTGCAATGCCATACAAAATTCATGAGGGGTTGATTGAATTATTTTCTGTCGCAATATCACGAATTACTAAAGGAACTGATTAATATACAGTATACTAAAATAAACAAGAACATGATGGATAAAATGTTTGCCAGAGCCATGGCATAGAATAATTCAATATGTCATACTGGACACTGCAGGTCAATAAAAATAAAACCAACTGAAATTTACACTGACATTAAGCTGAATATTTCAGAAAATATCTGTACCCATGTGAGTGAACATGTGTTATCATCATGAATATTTCATCATGTCAACATACAATATTTGCCCAGCTTTGTTTCCAAAGGTTCAGGTATACTCCAATCACTGCTTTTTAGCCTGTTTTTCTACCCACAGCACTCCTGCTCTGTAATTAGAATACCAATTTTCCACAAGTTTGACTAAAGAGCTTTTCCTGTTTACTTTTGGATAATAACATTGTGGAAAATATGACAAAGTAATTGTTTGTACCAGTGCCTAAACATATGAATTCTAGCACAAGAAAATTGACTTTTTGGGTACCTTGTCAATCGTGTCAGAGTAACAGCACCATAATGATGTTTTTTTTTACATTACTATATGAAATTCTGCCCCATATTATTTTTGTGGTGGTTTTTACTTTCACAGAGATGCCTTGAATCTCTTGAAGACAGCTCCTGCCCCTAAAGCAAGTCAAGCCATGGATGCCCCCACTGCCCCAAGTCCTGTCCCCACCCCAACAGTTACACCTCCACCACCAGGCGTTAGACCCAACATCCCTCCTCTCTCTATACCAGGGAAACCAGGAGCACCGGTGAGCACCTCTTTCCCTGTTTGTATTTCAAGCACTCAAGTCTCTTTAATGCCTACTAGCTCAATTTATTTGGTATTGCTGTACGTATATTGTAACCAGCAACTGGTTTTATCTGTTAGGCAATAATGGCAAAAAATGTTATTCACAACTGTGCAAGCTTTAAGACCTGATCTAAGCTTATGAATAGCATCTTTATATTGCTTACCATCCATTTGTTTTAGATTTTTAATAATTAATTTGCTCAGTCCTTACTCATTTTATTCTGCTACATCTCCTCCTTTAGCTTTTTTGTCTTTCTCAAAATTCCCTTTTCTCCTCATTCAATTATTTACCTCCCCCCTTCCAAACACCTATCTTCCTTAGGGCACTTTCACTGAAATCCCAACCTCAAATATCCGTCGTGTCATTGCTCAAAGACTAACACAATCAAAGACCACCATCCCCCATGCATATGCCTCAATCGACTGTGATATGGCTGCCGTCATGCAGCTTCGCAAAGACTTGGCTAAAGGTAAATATATGCTGAAATTTTTCACATTACCATTGATGTTTATGTCCACATAACTGCAAGGTTCTTCAGTCAGTGTCTGACAATAAAATTTGGGAAGAAATGTTCCTGTGAGGATGTGGATTTCAAGATTTTCATTGTACAGTCATTGAAAGGACCTGTGGTCAATTTCTTTTCATATCGTACAAAATTCACCTTTTCTCTAAGTATAGCCTGGAATGGTGTAGGTGGGTGGCAGTTCGAATGTCATATTTTTAAATTTTCCACTGCAAACCGAAAGATCAGATGTATGTTAATAAAAATGCAACAGCAAAGACAGGTTCTAACATCTTTTTTGGCAAATGTAAACTCAGAAGGTAAAATTTAAATTGAGGTTACTAATGACCATAATTCTGTTTGGCCAAGAATGAGCCAAAGTACCCCCTCAAGATTTGATTTAGCATAACTTCCCTAAGGTATTCTAAAATATAGCTCCTGCAACTGGTCACCGTGGCAGGGGAATGGCCATGGAAACAAAAGTAGAGGTACCAGTCGAGGTTTGGGTGGTAGGTTTCCTTAATGGTTGAAACACATCCTGAGGCCTGACACCTCCAGAAGTCTGAATAATGCATTATGGGATATTTTAAGCATCTACATCTGAAATGACCATACCTGCTTTTTTACTCAAATCACATCATTGTATGACTATACTTCATACCTGTAGCACATAGTAGCTCTAATGTATAATTTTTGTCAATTGACTAACAAACTTGGAATGAATCACATAAGTTCAGTAATCAAGTAGTGTCATATACATTAATAACATTTGATTGAAATGGAAGCTGTTGTCATTCATAAACATGAGCTTTCAATCATACACTTTTGTGTTCTACAGGGCAGTGAGATATTTATCCAGAATACATTTTCTCTAGTCCCAACACTTTCTAATGGATTTTTTGTGTGTTAGCTCTTAGTGTGCCCTGTGTGATTAATGACCGTATTTAAGATCAGTAAAAGCATTAACACTCTTTTGAGAGTGTTTGAGATGTTCATTAGAGGAAAACATCTGGATAGACTAAGCTTGATGTAGCCTAAATACCCCCCCAAGAAAATACTAGCATGGTCTTGCATTGTCCTTCCATGAAGCTGCTCCTTCACTTTGTAAGTCTCGTATCCTCCCCTAGTAACTGTTGTTGACCAAACCACAGCTTCTTGTGCAACGCCCATCAGAATAGGCGGTTTGTTGATAAGGACATTTTTTTTACACTTAACGGCCTATTTTCATTCCTTCCTAGGATGTAACTTATGCTTACTTTGGGCCACAATGCCTGCTTGTATCACAAGAGTACTGTGTCAGATTCTTATTTTAAACTTTTAGTTCAACATATTATCACATAATTCACTTTATTTAGCTTGACATTGCCTAGCAATCAACCAAACAGTAAATCTCTCTAGGTCCTGTCTCTGTGACGGAGGAAATGGTTATGGTTATACCAGACCTATTAGGGAGGTTGTGTGTCTATGAGGGATTCTGTGTCCGGTTGTTTTTGCGGAATCTCATTGTTCAGGAGCAGCACGATTTCACGGTTAGCTCGTTAATCATCCTGCTCAAAGCATTCATATCTGTCTGCTACAGCCCTAATGGTCACTAGTAAAAGTTGGCCGTGATGCCAGGACAAAGCTATTTGGCCTGTAAGTGTCACACATAGTGAGAGACTGGGTTGTATAGAGGGGGAAAGATTCTTATCAGATGCAGTGCAGCAGTGTGTAGTATAACTCTTTTGCAACAGAGTGTTTGAAACTGACTGATATATTTTGCTAATGTTTCCCATGTAGGGACTGGGTGCTTTGTGGACCATCACATGTCAAAGGTCCTGTAAAGAATAGGGGACCCATGTTGCTTGTCATCAGTGAATCAGTGAATCCGGCTCACATTCTGTGTTTCCTTTGTCTTTCAGAGCAGATCAAAGTGTCTGTTAATGATTTCATTATTAAGGCAGCTGCTGTTACACTTAAAGTAAGTATGGTTGAGAATCCGTTCTTCTGTGTAATTTGTTGGTTTAATCTGTTTCATTTTCAAGTTAGGGTTTTTGTTAAGTCATTCCTGAATGTGGTGTATGTGTACAATATTCTGTTCTATTTCCTCTGTGCCTTAAAGCTCAGCCTACTGCAATTCAGTAAAGAATATAATGGTTTAGCTTATTGGTAACATTGTAGGTCATGCAGCAAGACAAGGAACAAAACCAGAAGTTGTTCTAGCAAAGCTATCTAACATAATCAGGTTTGAGCTGTTCTGTAAATAGAAACTCAATATACATGGCTAATAACCACTTACTAGTAATTAATTTATTTTGTCTTTTTTTTTTTATCTTTTACTTTTAGGACTCGAGTACTTTTGTAAAATTAGAATATGATTAAGGTCATATATATATCTGCAAATATAGAGACGACTAAAACGGTTCACAAACAAGCAGCTCTGTAATTTCGAACACTACATAATTTTTATATCACTGTACTGTCAGAGCGTCATGCAACAACATGCTGACCTCTCACTCCTTATTCTAGGAAATGCCAGAAGTGAACGTGACCTGGTCTGGTGATGGACCCTGTGCACTTGATTCAATCCATATTTCAGTTGCAGTGGCGACAGATAAAGGCCTCATTACTCCCATCATCAAGGATGCTGCTAACAAAGGTGTTCAGGAGATCTCTACTAATGCTAAGGTAAGGGTAAGAATTACAGGGTAGGGCTATAAAACTATAAGCAAATATGTTATAATATGTTATTAGTAATGTGGTGAATTGTCCCCTAAAGTCTCCTATATTAGTAAGTTTATAACCTCAAAATCTTGGGGTGTTCAGTAAGTTGATGTGCAGCTACACTGTTAATTTATTTGTGGAAATAGAGAAGGGAGTTGAAGCTTGTCTACAGCCCTCTTGTATAGGAAAGCACATTCTATGTGTATCTGCAGTTTGTGCCCCACTTGGCCCTGTGATTAAAGCGTTAGCAAATAGTTATTTACTTTTATCCATCAAATCACTGAGGCACTAAATTCAAACAATTCATATTCACTCAGAAATTACCGAAAAAGGAAAGCGTAAACGATTGCTTCAAATTCCCTGGATAGATTCATAAATTACTTTTTAGACCTGGGATAGTTTGAATTTTTGATTGTTAGGTTTATGTTGTCAGCTGTCACTGGGCACAGTTGGAGTATGAAACAACATTGATCAGTGCTTTTGCCTGCTCACAGTCTGCAGCTGTGGACAGGCTTTTCCTCACAAACACACAAAGATCTTTTCAAAACCTTATATGCTCTCCAGTGTTAATGATTAGCTCCATGGCATGTTAAAGAGATACACACAAATTAATCTGATCAAATAGATGAGTTTCTCAAGATGTAAGTAAAAATGTAATGTTATTACCATGTATTTTATCCCATAACATGTTTATGTAAATCAAGTCTCTTAAGATGCAACAAACATGGCAGACGTGTGACTGTGGACACCTGCCAATTAACCTAATGATACAGTATTAGCCTGAAGAGTGTTGACATCACATTTCAACTTTAGCAGTAGTAATAAGCAGTAGTAGCTGTATTGTTAATGCTGACTCTGGCTGAAGTAGAATTAGTCTACATATATGTGTAGTAGTGACAGTACTTATTTCAGCCTGGCATAGGTGAGAGTGTATGTGGCAGTTTTAGGGAACACACACAGTTTGTGTGTGTCAGGAGGAAGTTAGAGGCTGTAAAATTGTGTTTTAGACTTACTATTACCTAAATTCCAACATCTATGACTATTCTGTAATGATATAAATCCATGCAATCAGATTACAGTTAAATTTAAACTTGTAAGTGGCAATTGGTCTTAAATTAATGAGGGTATGCAGTTTAATAAAACATTGGGAGATTGCTCCTGGCTATTGATCTGATGGATTGTAACATACGGCTGTTGCTTGTACTTAATTAAAGCTTTTATCTCAAATGTGCCCACCATTTCTAACTGTGTCTCACAATCCTGTGATTCATTCTAGACTGTGTGGTAGTTCTGTCTCTGCATTAACCTTTTAAGTTCAAGTCCATTCAAATAAACATCTTGTTACACATGTGGTGGCCATCCAGCAGTTTCAACCTGACAGCAATATTTTAGAAAAAGATCATTTTAATAATATATTTTTAAGAGTAGTCTACGATTCTTTCAGAATGGTTTGTGCTGAAATTTTGTTATTATTTGATCAACGATATGACTATATGCTTATAGAATCGATTGTATCGTTCATGGAAAAGGTCCAGCAAGCTCTTCCTATTCTGTAATGCATCTCTTTAATGACTGGCATTCAGTGGTAGAATTTGGTGTTTTTAATATCTTCCATTTAATCATGTGGATGTTAGCTTTATTTTGCATTTTGTTCCATGGCATGAGTACAGTTGTTCTTCCTTTTTGCCCTCTAAATAGCTGCTTGGATCTTTCCATTTCTGAAACAAATCTTGGAATTCTGAGTAACATGACACATTTCTTTTCTTTTATAGGCATTGGCCCAGAAGGCTCGAGATGGGAAGCTACTACCTGAGGAGTACCAGGGAGGATCGTTTAGGTAAACCTAAGTCCTACATTGACTCTTTGGTATAGAAGACACAAATGGAGAGTCGTAGCGTTTTAAACATTAAACACATTAGGCTTCAGCCTTTAGCATAACTTGTAAATTCATAAAATACATTTTTGGGTAACACAGCTCTATAATGGTGGGGTAATATTTCAAATATAACAATGTAATATAGGGGTAATATTTTAGGTATAACCATGAATTTTATGGCCCTCTTTCATGGTTATTACACAAACTACAACGCTTGTTGGTAGTCATTGTCGCTTGTGCGATTGTAGCGTCCTTTCATCTCTAACATCCATCTTACTTTTTCTTGTGTACCTCAGTTATAAAACAGCCAGCCTAAATTTCAACTATTATCAACTACTATGATTTAAATCAAGCTATTAGTCACAACCTACATATCACGTTAGCCTTAACTGAATTAGGTATTGGGGGGTGCAATGACCATCAGTTACTGTGCCATCAATTGCAGAAAAATGAAAAAGGGTTTCATTTCAACTCATTAGAATTAATGATGTCATTTAGGAATAAATGGGTTTCTGTGTCAGGCAGGCGCAATGAATTCCTATAGAGAAGCAGCCCTCTTTGTCCTCCTGGGGATATATGTCTATGCCCTTCCTCTTTCATTTTTTATCCCCCTGAGCTTGAATTTTCATTAAGGCAAACTGCCCTGGCTCCGTTCTGTCTTACTCACCAAACACAACATTTAGGATTTGAAGCTGGTGCTTTTGTCTTAATCTTTAGTGCTTAGTTATTCACCCTCTCATTTTTTATTTAGTCACTCTAAGCAATGTTGCCTTTTGTATCAAGAAACTGGTTTTAAAACAACAGTAATGCCTGGTTAACTTTATTTTGTTTTTATGAATGTTCTCCTCTGGTGAGCTTGACTTATGTAATACATGCATATTTTCCTCTCTCCTCCCTCTGTTTGCTCTGTTTCTTTCTGTGACAGTATATCTAACCTAGGGATGTTTGGTATCACTGGCTTCAGCGCAGTGATCAACCCTCCTCAAGCATGTATCCTCGCCATCGGGACCTCCAGGGCTGAGCTTCACCTGTGCGAGGATAACCAGACACTGCGTACCCAGCAACTAATGACAGTTACTCTTTCCAGTGATGGACGCCTAGTTGATGATGAATTAGCCTCACAGTTTCTTGATAAATTCCGCGCTAACTTAGAACGACCTCAACGCATGGCCTTATCCTGAAAAACTAAGAAAAAATGCATTTAATTAATTGGAAAATTAAATCTTCAAAACACCTGCATGACAAAGCCTGTCTCGAAAACTTGGAAAAAGTAGATTTCGTTTCATGTTTTGATTAACAAATACAGAGTAGCTGTATTTGTGATGGAAGTGGAAACACAGAGGTGGCATTGCAAGCTACTTGTAATAAGGCTCGATGTGGTCATTCTGTTTCAACTTCTGTATTCCAGTCCATGTACTGACTCCCTATTAAGACACAAGCAGTCCATGAGACTATAAACATCCTTTGTAAATTTGATATATATTACTGAATGTGAGTGGCCATATACTACGTCGAAAGTCGCATACAGTCCCATTGTTTTCTGTTAGGAGTCTACATGTTCATGATAATATGTTGTAACTTATTTTAAATAATATGAAGTCATCCCTAAAAAAAACTAAACTTTAAGGTACATGTGTATACTTAATACATACAATCATTTTGATTTTGGTTTCTTCAGATGACAATAAAACACCCTTAAAATATCTGTGTGCCTAATTACAACACAATTCTCCCCCAACTTACAGGTGTGCAGGTGTGTTTGTGTCCCGGGGGGAGGGGAGTTAATATTTAATCTGGAGATTACTTTTTTTTTCTTTTTTTTTTTTTGTCTAAAAGCCAGTTAAGATAATTTGCTGGGCTGAGATCAGGGGCCAGCTACTGCTGCCAGATGTTTATCTTACCTTTGAGCATAGGCAGAACAGCTGTTTACATATGTACCTGCACACGTTGAGCAAAGCTTTTCATAGATATTGTTATTTTTAAAGTTTACAGAGAATGTTTGTTAAAAAGACACGGCTGGGGTCACACTTTCTTATGTTATCACTCTACAGTTTCATTCTATCCACCACATACTGTCTCACTCACTTATAGGAAAATGAATTTATAGGGACACCACTCATAAGACACCCATGTATTCATGACTTTTATTTTCATCGTGCAGTTCCTGATTTATAAGATGTGAGTTTTACACCATAATTCAGAGTTGTGGATAATACTCTTTGCAACGAAGGTGCATTCATATTTAATATGGTCCTGACCAGGGCTGTAGTGAAAACCGCTGCCAACAACTGACTTTTTTCATTTAATATTCTGCTTTTATTCTGGCTCTTCATACTCTTGACAGCCACTTTATAATGACTGTGAAGCAATAACCTTTCCTTCTGGGGTTGATGTGTAGCGTGTAGTGTTGAGAAGCAAGATGTCCAACCAGGGTAGACGTGGATGGGGGAGGGGGTAATGCATCTGGTGCAGCATATGTTTACCTGCATGTCCACTGTTCTCACATACACCTACAGAGCAGTTTAACCAATCGTTTAACACATTTCTAAGAATGTGTGTATATACATGTAGTATGCTTTTTTTTTTTTTTTTTTACATACTGTAGCTTTTTATTTTCACATAAAAAAAGATGTGAAGAAGGCTCAGAGCATGTGATAACCACATGTAAATGTTCCCATGGTCATGCTCCATATTTCGTAGCTTTATAACACGTTTGTGTTTGTACAAAGCCTCCTCGCGTAATATCCTTGACCGCTCTTGCTGTTAGTACAATAAGCTTTTTGGTTATGCAGCCTTGTTTGGTGTACTGTAAATCAGGTTGATGAAATCTTGTTCCTTTGTTACACCTTCCTGCTATGCCATCAGCTTGACAGCTGCTGGAGCTGTTAAGCACAGCAGTTGAACAATGCCTGTGTAAATATTCGCTCTGAAAATGCAGCAAAACAGAATCAGACACCTCTCTTTGGCTTGCCTGTCACAATTTAACATTTACTCCTCTGAATGCTGGCTGCCAATCTCTGCCCAGCAATGTTGTTATGTGAAACAGCTGGGCAAGGGAGCCGGCAGACAGAGGGAATCCGATTTGCTCCCACCGAGGTTTTGATGAACTGCGTGCAGGCTCTTGAAGATAGTGCGCGCACACTGGCAGGCGTGTAGGTCAGACTCATAGACGCACAGCGTGTTGCTGAATGAAGCAGGCAGTTGCTATGGAAACCATAGTGGGGAAGTGTGCAGTTCTGTTGTGCTAATATTTGGGTGTCCTTCAGACATTTTGGCTGATTAATGTATTGGGCAAAATAGAAGAATTGATCTGAAGGACTGAATTCCATGTGTGAGGAGTTTCTGCCACACATCCAAACATCCACACCCGCCCTTTTCCTAAGCCTTCATCCAGTCCACCTGGGCAAGCATTGAACCATTCTGTATTAACAGTCTTATTGCTTACAAACAGAAGGTTCTGGAGGATGATAATGAATTATTTGCCCACTTATAAAAGGGAACTGATGTTTGTAATATCCAATAGTAAACCATTTTATACATGGCTCCCCTTCTGTCTCTCTGGTGTCTCTTTTACATACACACACGTTTCACTGTCTGAAAAGCCTTTCTGAATGACCAGGGTTGGGGAGAGGCTCAGTCTCACCCACATTATCTCACGCTCACGTTTGTACAACCATTGTTGACAGGATTTCCTCTTGTCTCCCCATTTTCCCTTACTAACAAGATCTATTCAGTTGTAAATTGCAGTGACCAGTTTTCAGATGTTCCTTGTTAACATCCTAAGTTTCACATGTATGCTACATTCAGGTTTGTACACCCTCAACTTGAGGCACCCTGTTACGTGTTCTCAGAGGAAGCTCATTTCAAAAATCTACAAAGAGACTTGCAGCTGCAAACTTTTTACTTGTGACATGATTATGGCTAATCTTCACCATGCTCACTGAGGGTACATACACACGGGATGACAAAGGACATTCCATTTGGCTATACAGTACGCTGTGACACTCACTGTCCAAACATGCTCGCTCTGTTGTCCCAGCACCCAAACACGCTAGGCCCTTGCTTTGTTGTTGTTGGACAAAGCCTGGCCTTTTGAAGCAGTCCAGTCATGCTTCCATGATGCTGGGACAGCTCATTCGCAGACAGACACACTGCTGGTCAAAGGTTCACAACAAGGACACACTCCTGACACCTCGTCAGAGAGCCCCAACATGAACAGTAGCAAATACTTGTGATCAGCTGTAGTTTCAACTCACAGAAAGTAGTACAAGGTGAAGACAAACCAAAAATAATCCCATGAGGTCACATGTTCTTCCTTAGATTGATCAGATTAGAATGAATAGAAATGTAATACACTTATATGTCCCCATCTGATATTAAATGCAGATATTCTGCAAAAGTAACTATCCAGCTCTCATTATTACACAATAACCGTGCATATTTATTGCATGTGTGATCAGTGAATAGGAGATGTCAACTTGCTGATCTGTACGTATATGGACAAATTTTAATCTGTTCTACTCGCATTCCAGCGACTGTACTGGTTAGAGGGAAAAAGGAACGTTGCCTAAAAGGAATGTTGAGGAGGTGCCAGTAGCTGGCTCCTACCGCAAGGATCCCCAACCACAAGGACGTCTGACGAGAATGGCAGTGTGTGTCCTCGCTAGGTAACTGTTGTGGATTTAGGATTTCGGATGCGTATTGGCTGACTCAACAGTCTAATGTTTCATTTTGGGTTCAGTCAAGCTCAGTATGCAGCTGTTCACTGCCAGTGATTCTCTCTTCCTTGGTGCTGTAACGTCATACAGCAAATATAGCCTCATAATAACCCTGGCGTCTTGGTTAATGGTTTATTTTTCCAAACCAACGGGCTGATCTGGCTCAACGAGGCTTTTTCCCTCTTTACATTTTTTATATTGCTACTTCCCTCATAAAAAGATTAAAATGACCTACTTTTTTTTAGGCCACCTTCATGTTCACACAAGCTCTTAAGCACGATGAGTCCAACTACAGTGAATGACTTTATTTTACATGTATACAAGTGAGAGTTTTGTCTATTGTGTTGTAGTGAATAGTTGATTGAATAGTTCCTTTATTCAGTCTAGGGGGGAAATGTGTATATTTGTCTGTTTGAAAAGAAGCCCATCAATATATTACAGCAAATGTTACACATTTAACCAAGAGTTCATTAAAGAAGTGGATCATCATTGGTTTTGTGTCAGTGTTTCTCCAGAGAGAGTAACTAGGGCACATATTGTTCTGAGACAAGCAAATTCAGACTGTATAATATTTTATTATACATGTTTAATGTTTCTGTAACTTTCTTTTTTTTCATTATCTGTTAAGATTTCACTTTCAATTTATCAGTTTTGTTTTTAGTTAGACATTATTACATTGGACTATAAATCCTTTTTAATTTCAACATTAGTCTTCAAAGTACTGTATATCAATCACTACTGGCAGGGTAAGACAAATGTTATTTATGTAGCACAATTCATGTAGCATGAAAAAATTCAGTGTGGTTTACTTAAGAAAAAAAAACTAAAATTAACACATACAGCTGTGCACGTTTTTTCTTGTTGATTGCCTTCCTGTACATGGATGTTCTAAATGTGTGCGACCGGTAAACAAATATCACTATGGCAACATCTAAAACAGGAAGTGAGTTTCATCTGTATTGTAGGAAATGTGAAGACTTCTTATAACCTATATTTTATTTAATTTTTTCAGTGATGAGTGTGAATCATCAGAAAACAAACTGTGTTTGGGTGTATAATCGTATCCAGATTTCAGTTTGAAGTAATTAATTCCATGTGCAGTATCTTCTCCAGATCCCGTCAGAAACTCAGAAAATGTCCCAGTAGTAGTAGTCTCTTAAGAAATCACTCAGTAGTTTGGCCCAAAACCGGAGATCAGTGAAGGCTAAGGGGAAGTTGAGGGATTTAACTGGAGTGGACTACATTGTTCTCATTGTGCAGGGAAACATGCTTTCTGTCTATGCATATGACAATAAACACTTTGAATCTTGAATCTTGAAATTATTCTCAATGTCTTCAGCATTGTTTGAGTTCCACTCATTTGTTGACCTTTTCCTGCATGATTAATTATAGGTCTTTATCAGCTGATCATGATGTCAACATTTATGTAAATGTGTATTCTTACATTTTTACCCATGCAGCACGACTACGGTGCACAATAGTATCATTTTGGTTTGAAATTTGTCCTGAAGAAGATTTTATGTCACCCAGATTGGGTGGCCTAATGACTTTAATCATCACCTGATTTTCCATACATTACCAACAGGAGGTTAACATTTGTGGCTTTGGCTGTGGTAAATTGCACAACAACTGTCCTTTTCAATGAATTACCATTAAATGTGGGTCAGATATCTACACTCCACTTTAGATGCACTGTAATTATTTAAATAATCATTTAGCTTTTCATTTAATGCTATAACTACATCACTTTGCACAATGCTTATAACTAAACAGGCTTAAGTAACAAAGCTAAAGTGGTCAACAGAGTAAATATCCCACCTGCCTAATATCTGCATGTTAGTATTATGTTGTTACTAATGCTTGCACATTTATCTTCACAGCACAGTTATGAACTGTGTTCATTTCGTGTTTAGTGCCAGAATCAAATGTTTCAAATAAGGTGATTTTAATGCTGATAAAATCACCCAATAGCCTCTTCGAGCTCCCAAAGGTCCTGTTTTACTGTGTCCTGATATAATTAAACTTTTTTTTTTTCAGATTTAAGTTTCATAAGCTGCTGTGAATGTGATTCCTTAGTAACCTGAGGCTAATGATTGAGTCATAGTTTATTTAGTTTCTTTGCTGTTCCCATGACTTCACAATTACTGGCCATGTTGAATTAGACATTGTTCATGATCAGTTAGAGAGGAAGTCACACAATTACAGACAAGCAGTAGTTCTTTTTTACCACAGCAGTTTATTTCAGGTATTGCACAACAATCAAATACACACACTGCACTGGATATGTTGTTGCTGGGGAGATTCTAGGAAACAGTTGATTCCATCTGGCATCTGGTTAAGTGACTAAAGCTGAAGTAGGAGTGAAGGAAAGTTTGAAATAAGGAAAGTGGAAAATTATCTGGCTACCGAGATTTTGCCCATACTTGTAAGCGTGGGTTCTTAGTAAGAAAATTAATGAAATATTTCCATGACTATTATGTTTGTCCTATGAGTGTACAGTAAGGAGAGGTTTTAATAGGACAAGCAGGGCTTTTCTTTTGCTGTATTTTAAACTTGTCTCTATTTGTGAAATATAGTATGGTGTCTAGTCAGTGAAGGGGGGACCATAACAGGTACAAACTACAAGAAATCAATATTGTGGATCAATAAATTGTGGATTTCTGTTACATGAATGTGACTTTTTTCAGTTGGTGGCACAGGATCATGCAGGGAGAAACCCAGAGTGCAGGAGAGCAGAGACAAGAAAATCTGATGAATTGAAAATGAAGTGATGAGTGAACAAAAGACCAGATGGGGTCTCAGAAACGGTTCGTGTCAGGATCATGAAAAGAGGAGGGGCTGTGCTGGGGGTGTCTAGGGAGGTAGGAAAGTAAAGCGGGAGACAGACAACGATAAAAAGTCAGAAGGAGAGCTGATCTTCCTTTT
Organism: Channa argus; assembly: GCF_033026475.1. Lineage (NCBI taxonomy): Eukaryota > Metazoa > Chordata > Actinopteri > Anabantiformes > Channidae > Channa > Channa argus. The sequence continues at coordinate 19,354,206 of NC_090200.1, forward strand.
ATCAATTACATACAGTAGAGGCGGACAGAAAGGGAGAGAAAGAGCAAGACAGGAAAAGAGAGGCTGTGTGAGGTGGGGCGGGAGGGGAGGTGGGGCGAGTGTGGGAGAGGCAGAAGGGTGTGTGCTAACACAAACCACTTATCCTCTTTGGTGTGTGTGCCACTAGCCTCTGCGTCTCTCTGTCAGAGAATAGAAAAGTTGGAGCAAAGTCTGAGTCAGTTCCAGCAGCTACCAGACACTCACATCAACTCCAACTGCACACTACCAGGTTTCCTTTTTCACTCATCTCTCTCTCTCTTTTTTGACAGCTCTTTTACTCATTAACTCGCTCTCTCTTTCACACACACAAGCACACACGCACGCACACACACACACACACACAAACACACACACACACCACCATCACTCCTGGCAGAGGGAAGACAGGACCACAGAAGAACCGTTACACACCTTGACTCCCAGCTACTCACCCAACCATCAAAAGACGCTGTGTCCAAGATGTGGATGCTTCTCTTTGGGGTCACCTTTGGATTACTGGCCTCTTCCAGTTCAGAACAACTCAAAGGTGAGGGGAGTGTGCCTGCACCCAGCGGATGGCTCTTTGTTTAGGGATTTTTTTTTTCCTTACCTTAGTCAGCATAAATTGTGCCATGCAGTCTGGCAACCGATTTTAAAACACTGATGGTATTGGTATTTCTTTTATCCTTGTTAAGACTTTAAATTTAAAGACAAGACGGTGTAAGAAATAGGCTGTGGTCTGCTGCTGCTGCTGCTACTGCTACTGGTCGAATGGATGAGTGGATGCCGGCAAGAGTGTGTGCTACACCAGCACAGACAGGCTTACGTCTGGCTGTCTGAGACTCCTGATAGACACAAAGGAGACAGGCGCTCTCGCTCATTCTCCGTCTCACATGTATTCACATGCTGGGGAGTGAACCAGACTTATCTGGGTGTTGGATAATCAGTCTAGCTTTCAGACATTTTTAGTTAGAATGGAAAATAGGGATGTTGAAATTAAATTTTTCGAGTCTGCTGTGCTGCTACAGCTGGAGTCTTTGCTGCCATGCTTAATGTTTTATTCTCTGACACAAAGGACGATCAGCAATCCCTCTAGTTATCCTTTCATCAATGGCTTCCTCTTTTCTCTTTGTCTCTCATCCACATGTGCTTTCTGTGTTAGGTTTTAAATGGATTTGTTTCTCAGAGCAAAATATCTCTGGAGGTAAAGTTGAATCTGAATCAAACAGGTCTAGGATTTGTCTGGCTTGTTCCCTCTGGAGGTGGCTGTTCATAAAGATTCCCTCTGGCAATAATCAGCATCAAGCTATAATTGTGACCAACATTTGGTGGGAAGTAACAGTATGTTGAAACAGGGAGGTACTTTTTCATGTGTTTTTCTTGTCAGTTATTCTCATGAGGGGAGGGGGGGGCGGAGTGGGTGGGGGCAAGGAGGTAACAACTACACAGATATTTGTTTTTCGGTGTGTATTTATGCACATATCTCCATGTCTGAGTCTTGAGAGTAACTGGTGTCATGGAGAAAAAGGATCAGTGTAGTGACTGCTCATCCTCGTCCAGACGACTTTGAACTTCAAGCCAGTAGCGCTGTTTAGCCTAAATTAAATAATTTATATCAGGATTTACTGTATGGCCATGCCAGACTACTATATTTAAACAGATAATTTTTATGATCGTTTTTTACAGTACTGCCTTTGTACCCACTGCCAATGAACATGAATGATTTAATCTCTGTCCGAGCAAAACAGTATCAACCTCTAATATGTACAGTAGTACAGTAGTGACTTAACTTGTTGTAAAGGCATTCAAAAGTGTTTTTTCCACCAACTGGCCAACTACAGGTAATGTAAAACATACATAATGTGGGATCACTCATCACTTACTTAATCAGTGTATTCCGTTGATCATAGGACTGTATGGAGGTATCACCAGATCTGCGAGAGCGTTTATTTTTTAGTTTAGTTTTTCAGTTTATATTTGATATTCTTTTGTCCAACCCCAAGTCAGGGATTCAGCTGTAGTAATCTGCTCATCATAGAAAATTATATGCAGAGCAGACCCCACATGCAAATTTCTCAGTAATATTATCTGATTGGCGAGCTTAGAGGCCATGTATCGGTACCTTGAGTTTCCTTTTATGCCGGTCAGTGCAGATTGTCCACTCAAAGTAATAACACACTCACTACATTTCTAAATCCTACTTCTAACTCGAAGCCATGACCCTTTCAACAGCCCCACAAACTTGTTAGGACTGGCAAAATGTTGTTACTTTGCCAAAAGGTCCTTTTTCTGGGCCCTAACATAGTAACTGATCACAAACACACTCACACAATATAAACACAAATCCATGCACTCAGGGCAACTTCACTGCTGGACTTCCTGTAAATGCATTTAAAACCCCTCCTTCAACACCTCCTTCAAGTGTTAGTGTCATGTTTCAAGGTGAAGGCTAGACAGGGGCTCTGTGGACTGAGAATGGGCCCTGACAAAGAGGGCTTGTGCCTGTACAACCTCTGAGTACCATCTTCTGCTACCCGAGACTCTCACACGTTTGCCTCCTGTACTGGTAAAACTAAACAAACCACCCTGAAATTACATGGCCCTGCACCATTGTGTATAACTGTCCTCTCCTTATTTTCTATTCTTCAGGCCAGCGCCATCAACACTGAAGTATCTTGTCCTAAATGGTGCACAGGTCCTCAAAACCTGCAGATTATGTTTATCTTGCTGTAAATTTGTAAACCTTCAAATTACGTTTTATGAGCTTTTCTGTGTCCGTCAAACTCCTTGACTACACTCTTCATGTGTGCTTCCCCATTTACACTACGTCTTTGTGTCTCTGGGGAAGCTGCTTAACAAGAGCTCTGAAATGCACACACATCCTCCAGCACCAAGCAGGAATTTCCAAAATCACTGTATCATTACGAATAACAGAGGATTATAGTGGATTTCTAAAGAACAAAAACCTCGAATATGGGTGTTGCAATATCTTTATATGTGAATCTTTGAAAAGAACAGTGGGGTCATGATTATCACATATCATCTATTTCAATTCAGTGAAAATGTTTTTTAACCATCTTTGTCATTTAGCAGAGGGCTTTGAAGCTGATGTTTATCAAAAGGCAAAATAAAAGGGGCCCCTCCCTGTTCTACTTGAAAAACACTTTCATTGTTTCAAAGTGTAGGTGGATGTTGATAAGGAAATGGTACCTTAGAGAAAAAATTCTAACTCTGAAAGTCCTTCTCGTGGCCTTTAGGTAATGTGTATGTGTGTGCGTGTGTGTATACACAAGCACATTTCCACCAGATCTCATGTTTCACCTGTCCCACTTGCCCGGTGGACCTTTGTTATGACCAGTGGAAGCTATGACATGTCTGCTGACAGAGCACTTTCACTCACCTGTGATGATGCAGGACATTGGAGTATTGTGGGAGTGATGGTAACATGGTCTCTCTCTGAACCAGCTGGTGAACTTTAAAAAAAATAGTAAAAACAGTAGTGGGAAACATATAATGCATCTTTAATGCTCTTTGAATATGTTCAGAAAACTCGGCGTGTGTTAAAATGACGAGGGCAAAGGAAAGCATTAAAGGGTTAAAAAAAAAAGTAATTGTGGTGCATCTTCTTAATCTTCACATCAGGGTAGTAAGCCTACTGATATCTTACTCTCCATGCTGTGTCATGAGTCAACAGAGGATATGAGTTAAGAAATTAAAAGCCAACCTTCAACTGCATTTGTGTGTGTGTGTGTTTTACCTGCATGAATGTATTATTGCTGGCATGGAAAAGACAAACAGGGAGTAATGAGAGAAAACAAGAGAAAATAAGTGAGGAGGAGTATGTGAGAGTGGACCTCTGGCTTTGTCTATTACTTCTAGTGCAGCTGTAGTCTTTGGCAAGTTGCTGTTTTAAACCTCCCTTTCTCCCAGGTCCTGAACACCCAGACTTTGCAGTCTCCTTGGTTTCAACTCCATTAGGTAACAATAGAGCCTTTGGGAGAGTCAGTGCCTTGGCATAGCAGGCCTCTGGACTGTATAAAGACACCAATGGCCGTCCCCTCTGCATACTAATGACTACTCAGACCGCTTTTCAGCTCACTGATGCAAAGCTATGCCCTTTGATCTTTCTGGCCAGGTTTGGAAGACCAGGCCTGTTGTCTTGTTTTTCAACCCTTTACTTTTAGGGACACTGTGCCATGTGGCAGCATGTGTTGAGGTTCTTTCAGTGTGTGTTTATGTGAGTGTGAGAGTGAAGGAGGGAGGCAAAGAACTGAAACTTTCTTGTTGCCCAAATGCCACTAGCAGCAGAGAGCTCAGTTTCCTGCTGCTGCTAGCAATCTGTTTACTCATAACAACCAGTGGAAAGGTGGGGGGATTTTATTTTAATCATAGTCTTAAGGAGGTCAGCTTTCGCAGATAAACATTGTTCATGAGGTTAGGGGGTGTATGGGGTGAGGCGGAGGTACAGAACAGTTTTTCTATAATCTCAGTATTTCATCATGTCAGGCTGCAATGCAAGACCCAGCTTCAGGATACAGCCTAAGAAACTGGCAATCAGTACATTTGGTTGCCAAAGTGTTCACTTCCTTTTTTAGTGAAACTGAACATTTGACTGCTATTTTGCTACACAACATGTGACTACTATGTGCCCACATGCAGGAGGAAGCCACTGTAGAGAAAAAGCACTAGAGCTGACTTAATTGCTATCCGATGTGGAATTTATTGTAGAACAATTGTATTAGATTATACATTGTAGAGGCATTGTTGTTTACAACATTTTTAAGTTGCTGTATAATTGTGTCCAGGCATGTTTTTGGTGTTTTCACTGCTATAAAAAGGAAAGTGTGTGTGTGTTTGTGTGTTGTGTGTGTGTGTGTGTGTGTGTGTGTGTGTGTGTGTGTGTGTGTGTGTGTGTGTGTGGGGGGGGGGGGGGGGGGGGGGGGGGGGGGGGGGGGGGGGGCAATCTTTTAATTAAAAAAGGATAATAGAGGTTTTGTTTGTTCAAAATTCGGTTCTAACTGTGATTGCAGCTTTAAGATATTGTTTGTCTACTTTCCAGGAAGCTCTGCAATCTAAAAGATCCTTCCTGTGTAAGTGTCATGTTGTTGCAAAGTGACTTACACATCTTTCATAATTTTTGCATCTGTCACCATGGTAGCATATTTAAACAAGCACCAAACAAGGCAAATATAGATTTATGCATCAACGGTACAGATTTCAAAAACTCTTTTGAAGGTACCACAAATGCCACTACGCTCTTACCACGCCCTTACTTTTTTACCAATTGTTGTAAAACACGTGATTAAGTAAATAGTTTTACACTAAACTATTTTCTGTGTTGGAGGGGGAACTCTAATGCAAAGATAACAGGTGTAGTATTTGCAATGCAAATGTTCAACTTCCCCTGTGAAGAAAATCCCTTAGAGTTTCAATTTAAAATTGCATTTCATTCCAAGTCTAACTATTGCTTTGTTGTTGTGTGGCGTGTGTGCTCAGTGCATATGGCTATTTGAATGAGGTGATGTGTAAATGTACTGACGCTAGCTCACCTGTTTATTTGCTGGCTCTAACTTGCATTTTTGTGTTGGTTTCAATGAGGCTGAGAGTAAAAATTAAAAGCAAAGAGGCAACACACATTGTGCATTAATAAATATGTTTTACTCTAAAACCTTTCACTGGTCTATGTTTTATGTGCACAAAAGCTTTGAAGCTTCAATCTATTCTTTAACCACTTCACTATCAAATGCTTTTATTTAGACCAAATACAAATAAAGTGCGTGAAGAATACAAAGCTAATTACACAGACAGAAACGGGGTTTTTTACCACTTCTGGTTTTTGTTCGCATTTTCCGACTTTTCAAGTTTGATCCAAAATTAAAAAGTGTACCTACCACATCATGTTCCAGATCAAAGGAACGACCAAAGGACTGGATCAATCTGAACCATGGTTTGGGTTTTGTTTAGTGTGAAAACACTGTTTGGATGGTACAGACTTTTGGAACAATTACAGGAAGTTGAGGCAGTATATCATAGAAGGAAAAAAAGCTCAATTAAAACTGAGCTGTGGAGAACTTGTGGGAGAGGAAGAGACAAGATATTTAAATTCAATTTGGTCCTACAATAGGAAGAAATAAAGTGAGCTGAAACATACACCTTTTATTTCCTGAGAGAGAGGGGGTATGACAGGACAGAAGAACATTAACCATTACACAGAACATTACCATAGCAAAACATTAATATAAGAAAATTCCTGTGTAGGTGATGGAATGCAAAGGTCTGTAGTGTGCTCACAACATTGCAACGTGAAACCAAAACTAACTGGGTCAAATGTATGCATTTTAACAAAAACAACTTTGGTTTGAACTTTCAGCTGTGAGCACACCCTAAGTTGTGAAAGATGAGAAAACACACAAATCTAATAACGCACAAGGTGTGCTCGGAAATGACATGTTACTGATCAATTTATCATTCCTAAATTGTTTATTAAAATAAATAATGTCACAGCCTAAAGCTCAAAATAAAATGCGCTTTAAAGAGGTATCAAAGTTTGTCCAGCAAGCACAATTTGCTTCGTTGGCTTCTTTCACAACAGCCAAAAGATTCTGATATCTCCACATTATATTTGGATGACGAAAGTATTTGCTTCTATCCAGTATGTTAAGTCAATTCACATTTATTCATAAAACTCATTAAACAACATGCTTATGGATGTGTTTGTGTACTTTTGTATATCCCTCCCTCTCTCTAAGTGCTATGTATACACAGACTGCACACTTTGTTTAGACCAAAAAGACTGAAATTAAACCTTAGCTTGTCCTAAGGGCCAAACACTGTATATGAATATGCTGCCTGTCTCATGATGTCTCTCTCAGTAAGCTGACTAAACAAACCAGTCATCTTGTGACTCATACTTGAATATTGATGTGTAACACACCACACCTAAATAAAGCAGGGTTTAACCCCCATAGACTGTGTCTAAATGATGATGGATTTTGTGAAACACTTAACCTATTGTAGATGTTTCTTCTTCTTGTTTCTTTTTCCCTCCCTAAAGTGAGGTTTCGTGGCTGCAGCTATGCTGGGGTATTTCTGGTTGAGGGGGAACAGCGGCACAGCCTGAACTTTGTGATGGCCGAAAATGTGTGCAAACAGTTGAACACCACCATTGCATTTCCAGACGAAGTCAAAAAGGCCTATGATAACAATATGGAAACCTGCAGGTGAAACCACATGCCTTTCCCTTTTTGTAATAACTTGTTTGAACTTGAGACTTTGTACTTGAGACGCTGTACTGACTGACTGTACAGTATATTATGAAAGCTTCATGGTCGCAAATTCCCAAGATCTGGCCCACTCACACCCTTCAAAATTGCACCTTTTAAAATGTCATGAAGATGATTTTACTTATAGTCAGAATCATAATTACAGTAAATCAATTATACTTTAAATCAACCTAGTAACTATCACTTTACATCATCCAGCAACATTACATCTGACAAGAGGATGAGGATCTTTTTAGTTTTACCCAACATTTGTGGTGTGGTTGAAACTGAGTAAACTTCTAACAATGGAAGCTACCATCTGTTCCTCATCTGTGTGTTTAGACCTGGATATGACATATTAAATTCTGTATCAACGAAATGTGTTTAAAACATGTCTTCTAATAATAATATTGTTGTGTCCATTCAGGAATGGCTGGATCAGTAATGGGAGCGTTGCCATCCTCAGACACACGCACCATGAAAACTGTGCAAAGAACATGACTGGGCTTTTTATTTCTTCGTATGTAAAGATTGATGATCTATTTGATGCATACTGCTTTGATGAGAAAGGTGATTATATCCACATGAAATAATCAGTTGCCTTTTTTCTGTGCAGTCCAAAGCTGAGAATCTCATTTACTCTCATTGAACACCTCATTTTGTTAATGTCTTCTTCCTGTTTTCACATCTGCCAGCTGGGCTAGAGATGAATTGTACGATGTCCTTCAATAGGAACTTCAGTGCAGCAGGTCAGTACGGTACACCCCTGCCTTAACTCACACTCTTTTGTCACTGTGGTATGTAGTATATTCATCACTGATGATGAAGTCCCATTGGTGTTTGATGGACCAAACTAAAGTTCCAAACTAATAGATTAACATCAGTGTAATATGTTGTCTGTCTTTACACCTGGAGCTTTAAAGCTGCAGATTTTGCAGGTAGTGAAACTCAGATTACTCAGATCTGCTATGATAGGAAACATCACTACATTCAAAGCTGACATCCTCCCAGCTACTAGCAGCTACTACTATGGTACCCACATTGGCATACGGTTAACCCAAATTTTCTTTGCTTAAAGTAGACCACAGCTTTGAGAGCGTATGAGCAATCAGTTCCCCAACTACTGGGTTAAACTGCACAACTAAGATCATTCATGTACCTCACTTGTAAGTTGATTTGGATAAAAGCGTCTGATAAACGACTAATTGTAAATGTAAATGTAAGTTCATGAGCAGTGGTAGCAAATGTATACAAATAAAAAAATGTATACTGGAATCACAGAACAATACATTTGAAATGCATAATAATGAAAGTAGCTCTAACACAGTATTTTGTATAATTTGATCAGGATGTAACACCAAACAACAGTTTGGTCCAAACAATGATTTGCACAATGATCTCATATACGTTTTAAAATGCATAATATAATCCTGCCTGTCTTTCTTAAGACCACATATGGAGAGAACGAATGATGGACCCCAATTGAATTAAGCAGAATGTGTGAATTTGTCACACGTATTTATATCCCAGCCCCAACATTGTTTGTCTCTAAATGTAGTGTCTGACAAGACATTGTTCAATGATTTAAGTCTATTTAATACATACTATGCTGCAGTACTGTATGGATCATGTTTCTGCACAAGACTAGAAGTGTCAATCATGTTTTTTTTATTCATGTTTTTAGCTATATATTGTAGTTGTTATTATATCATACATATTGACATAAAATTGAATTAAAACATAAATATTATAACAAATCTTACAAGCAAATTTGATTTAAACTAACAAACTCTATCTAGATAGACATTACTGCTTTGCTACGAAATGGCTATTCATAAATATAAGGGAATTTAACCAAGCGTGATTCTCTTCATTGTCTGATCAGAAGATGGGCCACAACCTGAGGTGGATTCTGACCCCACAGCAGCTCCAACTCCAACATATGAAGATGTGAACACATCAGTAAATACTATTCCAACACCCACAACATCAGAGGACTATTGGGAAAAGGATCCTATAACAAATAGTGGGAGGAGGGCTGTGGCGACGACTAGTGACAATTTCGACCAGACCAGTGGTTCTGGGATGCAGCCATCTGCCACTGATGACAAAGCAGCTACTGGAGAAAACAGGGAAACACCAACTTCAACTGAAACTTCTATTGACAAAAGTAAGAATGTTGAAGATGATGTAATTACAGCGTGTAAGAAAAACAACAACAAGCAAAACAATACACCAAAACACATCATTGCTTCAAATCAAAACACATGTAGGGTTGCAGCTCAGTAAAGTATTTAGGGTTTGGGAGAAATAACAACACCTGACAATATAATGGCCATAATAATAAAGGGCTGCTGAATCTTGATGTTCCTTACCTCCTGCTATACAATATGGTCTGTCCTCTGTGAATCCAAGGAAGAAATGATAGATAATGGCAACACTTGAGTCACTTTACATTTAAAATGCATTGAAGCATTCTTAAAGAACAGCACCAATGGTTTTTGGAGGACTGAGGCAACTTCTAGAAGACATGGCACCCCCTTGTGTTGGTTAAAGTTGTGATCCAGATTTGTCACAAAGCAGGCCTCATGAAATTGTTACTGTGTACTTAGGAGGAATTACAATCAGGGTTAGTGTATAGTAAAATGAAAAAGTGTGCATTGAAGGCATTGAAACATATATTAAGTTCAGTTTGCTGCACAAATCAATTCCAGTCAAATGGCTCATTATGGGAAAATAAAGACCTTTTCTGTTTAATAAATGTACTATACTACTATAATATGAATAGTCTGTATCTAAAAGTGAATGTTTACATTTGTGTTTTATTGAGGCACACCTCTAGACCTGGGTAATAATCACAGACAGACCAGTTGGCGACCAGGTGAGCAGTTGTGTTACTTTACATGTGCATCTCGCACACTAAAGCGATTTCTGTCAAATGAAATCATGTTGTGAAACTGATGTGACTGCCTCAGCTTTATTACTGTTGACTGGCTGCTTTTTCCTTCCACATCCAGAATGGCTGGTGATCCTTCTAATCATCTTAGCAGTTTTGGCTGCACTTCTGTGTCTGTGTGCCGTTTTCGCCAAAAAAAAAGGGTATGACTTTGATTGCTATTTTATATTGTCATGTCATCATGTCACACCTTTTTAAACTAAACATAGTCAGGTTCCCATAACATTTTGCTGCAAAATGGATAATCAAAAAAAAACAATCAAAGAAAATAAATGTGTTTTGTGAATGTGCTTTTGCAGCATGTGTGGCAAACGAAGGACCCTGATGATCACAGACAAAGAAGGTGAGGGGAATGGGGCAACAGCAGTAGCATCCAGCTCCCATGCCCAGGAGAGAGAACAGGAGATGGTGACTCTCATGAACAAGGAGAAGGTCCAGGAAAATGGCAACACAGAGGAGTTCACTGTCATCACGCTAGAGGAGTCGCCAGAGAAAGAACAACAGGCATGAGAGAGTGTAGCATCAGGGAGGATACACAATAGGTACAAGCAGAGAGATATAGCGAGGAATGGGTGAGGGGTTGGGGCTCCATACACTGGTAATATAAACTGGGTTGGTGGTCAGCACTGAATGAACATTGAGTAAGGGTGTATGTGTGTGTAGATAGATTGACATGAATGTGTTAATGTACATCAAAGCACGAATGGTGTGTGAATGTGTTTTTTGTGTTTGTGAGGTTGTGTGCTTTGGGTTTTAGAGGGAGCGTTCGTGGATGGGGTCCACTTTGTGATTGGATTTGTGATTGTTCACTTTTTATATATAATTGACGAAGCCCTTTCCACGTAAGCCCTTTCTGCATAAATGACAAATGATAACTCGGGGGATGTGTCTCCATCTAACCCTATTCTCTGCATGCTCTCCTTTCACACCTCTCTCACTACATCCATAAATCTCCTCTTTGGTCTTCCTCTAGACCTCCTGCCTGGCAGCTCCAACCTCTAACCTCCTTCTACCGATATAATCACAGTCTTTCCTCTGAACATGTCAGACCGTTTCAAACCAAATCTGCACCAATCCCCACACTCTCTTACCTCTGTTGATGCTCCTCATCACTTCATCTAACTCACTCCAGAATTTTTCCTTCTCTTCTATAACAACTCTCTCTTCTCACAACATTGAACATCACACCTTGAATTTTCAGCTTCAGACTCATCGACCTCTCTGATACTCTTTTCACCTTTAGAACATTCCTCACAAACTGCTTTTTCAGGATAACTCCTACTCCAGTTCTCTTTCTATCCGACCCATGGTAAAACAACTTGAACCCTGCTCGTAAGCTTTGAGCCTTGCTACACACAGAATATCCACCTTCCTTCTATGCATCATGTCAACCAACTGTCTAGCCTTCCCTGTCATCGTTCCAACATTCACAGTCCCTACTGTCAGTCCTACACTCTTGGCTTTCCTCTTCTCTCTCTGCCTACAAACACGCCTTCCTCCTCTCCTTCTTTGACCAACAGTAGCCTAATTTCCACCGCTATGCTGTAGGTCAACAGCACCAGTGGCGCTCATTGTTAACCCATAAAAAACTGTGCCAAATCAACTTGTGGACAATGCTCCACAGTGGTGACCCTGAACTCACGGCATAAGCCAAAAGGACAAAAAAAAAAGGAGAAAAAAGGAAACAAATAATTTGCAGACAAAAAATCAAAGAAACACACTTTGTGTTTTCCAGGTGTATAATTTTTTTGATTTGTTATTGTAAGGTTGTGTATATATCAGACATTGCTTGTGTACTACAGTTTGTTTTTTTCGAGTTTCAATAAAACGGCAACGTCACAACATTAATTTATGAACCTTTTATTCAATTTTTGCTTGTCTCTGTATATAAAGTATATGAATTGCCTTAGCAATATAGCTGCCAATGCGTTTTTATTTGTTGGTAGGAAGGGGTTTTAAATAAAGGAATGTGTCATTTTTCAGAGTTATTTAATTAGAAGCAGTACCTTTGAGGTAAACAATTGTGAATGGATTTTGAATAGTCATAGTGGTGTGGATAGAAATCAACTTGATGCATTGCATTTAAATATCAACCACATTTTATGTATCACTTAAGTAAAATTTACACAGTTTACACACATTTAAAGTAAAGTGGGAAAAAGATTAAAAGTCTGTGATATTATCCCGAGGATAAGTAGAAAAACAATGACATGCATACTCTGATATACACAGTGTGTATCTTGATTGGAAGGGGAAGAGATTGGATTATATCTATAGCATATGGATTTTTTCTTAATTAACTCAGATGTGGGACTAAATAACATATGATAATGGGTACTGTCAAAATATAGAATTAGAAAACAAAGCTTCCACATTCGAGGTGTTGAAACTCTGTGGAGTCACACATGTAAATTAAATGTTTTTAATAAAATATATCATACGTTGTGTCATATAAATATCCCATGTGCTCAAGCTAGTAGTTGTTGTTGTTTTCAAATGGCTCAATTCATACAGCAATTGCCAACAAAGGTTTCTTACTGATTTTAATTATTATTTTGTGTCCTGCTTTCACTTTTAAATGATTAATTTTGAGGAAATGTAGCAACTGTGACAGTGTAGGCTGATTTTATGAAAAATTAAGAAAAGCTGAAAAAAATTTGTAAAGTCATGAACAAAATAAATGTGTATAGAAAGAGATGTGCTGGCATGTGGTTTTCACTTACTGATTACTGGGTGTGTGCGAAGACAAAAGGGAACAAATAAATGCCATGAGAGGGGGATGCGAGCAGTTACATATCCTCCAGATAAGAAGAAGTTGGGTTTCCATGGTGCGTTCATACAGAGCACTCAATCAATAAATGCTGTGACTACGCTGCCATCATAATGACTTAATCGCAGATAGGTTTAAGAGGAACATGCATTCTCTGTTACACATGTTGTTCTTTGAATTGTTTTGTGTGGAGTAATTTTTGTGTTCATGTTGTGTCTTTGTGATTACTGTGAAGACTAATGTATGGTACACATGAATTAGTAGTAATTGTGGCCCTGTTTAGTGTTTTGTTGCCTTAGGCCACTATTGTCACTTTAAAGTCACAGACTTGACAAGTGTGTTCTTGCTCTGGTATTGAGTTCTAATGTGGGACGTGTCATGTGTTCACCAATCAGTCACAACATTAGATACACCTGTGACCTGATGCACAGGTGTTATTTAAATTGGGTGGCCAAAATATTACAACCACCTCTTAAAGTGATTTTTCACCTCTGAACAAACAGTAATTTCTTAGATATTGTGCACACCTGTTGTTGAAATGTGCAGTTACATTTGGAATTGGTTTTCTGGGTCAGGAGAAAACAGAGAAAACGGGTGAATTACAACACCCAAAATGCATTGCGCTCTGGCATTTCCAAGGCCGCACGCCCGCTTGGTTAGGCCTCTGCAGGTCAGAGGACAGGACTACTGCAAGCAACTTCTATTACAGGTAGTAGACCGCTTGCTGGTTGTTCAGTTTGTTTTTACGATTGATGTATTATTAGAACAAAGTTTTTTACTTGGCTCTAATTGATTCAGAAGAACTTTTTAGCCGCAGTGGTGTCGACCTGCATTGTACCAGGCTGGAAAACCATTAAGAAAAGAATACAGTATGCAGTGAAGGGAAGTTTGAAAACAATATTTTTATCGTCCACTTCAAGCCAGGGGACTTTTATGCAGTAACGTAACGACTTATGCAAGTGAAAACAAAATCTCACTATACTCTACGGTTAAATTTTATGTTGTATTGCCTAAAAATATAAATGTTAGCATTGAGTTGCTGATATCTGCTAAAGCCAAGCTAACAGCACAAGGTATTGATAGAAATGCTAAGAAACTTGACATTGTAATGTTAGTTACTCGAAGCAACACATAAAGCCCCACAGGCCTGAATTGGCAACTTTACTAAATGTTAGCAAGAAGCTAAAACAACAATTCAATTCAATTAATTTCAACTTTATTTATATAGGGCCAATTCACAACAGGGTCCTCTCAAGGCACTTTACATAACAAAGTCCAGACTATACAAGTATTTAGAGGCAAGCCTGATAGCTAAAGGTTCTGCCTCCCACTCTACTTCTGGAAACTCTGGGAACAACAAGTAGGCCTGCACTCTGGCATCGAAGTGGTCTAATCGGACGTTACGGTACTATGAGGTCTTAATATGATGGAGCTTGACCATTAAGAGCTTCGCATGCAAAAGGGAGGGTTTTGAACTTTATTTAAGATTTTATGGGAAGCCAAGGGAGAGAAGCTAGTAAAGGTACCTATAACCTAGAAGTAACAAATGCATGGACCAGTTTTTTCACTTTGAGACAGGATGCTCCTAACTTTTTCCAATGTTCCATAGGTGGAAGAAGGCTGTTCTAGACATTTGTTTTATAAGTGATGTAAAAGACATATCCTGGTTAAAGGTAACTCCAAGGTTACTAGTTAGACAGCATAGTTCTTATATTTTTAGGTCCAAATAGAATAATTCCAGTTTTGTCTGAATTTAGAAGTAGCCATAACAAAGCCATAATAGTAGTAAATTGTACTCACGTGATGCTCATCTGCAGGCTTTGGTAGCTTTAGTTTGCTCGGTATCCTGAAGACCGTTTCCAGCATTCCCTTAGATATGTGGCTTAAACTTTTATGCTCGCTGCCCACCCCCACAGCAAAAGAAGCAACTGGAAAAGGTAACGGTATAATTCCTATTTTGTGTCCATCGGTGCACAGTTATCACAGAGACACCACTAACTGTCCCCCATGGGTGGCGGTTCATCTCATTAGGGATAACAAAAACCAGGAAAGACTAGTTGTACTCTGAGCCCCCAGCAATCTGCCAGGACAGTGGAAAATTACATGTTGTGTAACTGAAAGCTGTTTAAGCTGTATTTTTATTCCCCGCGTGAGTTCGTCTTCAGAATTATCGACCATGGCACATTTCCTGTAGATATATATAGTGTATAGAGGCCTACCTGCATCGAAAAGGGTATTGTGTGTGTGCATTGTTCGACATTATGCAACATGATGTAAAAATTCATATTGTGAAAGAAGATAGAAAAAGCTGTGAATATTTAGTTATGAATGAACATTTATTAGTTATATTTGTATATGTACACCAAAGGTACAACACTTATTGATATGTAGAAACAGATTTTTTTATGTATACTGTAGACCAAGGAATGAATTCATAATTTTTTTGTCTTTTTTGCTACTGTATCTCCTCCCACACATATACTCTGCCTTTACATCCAAATTACAACAGCTTTACAAAGAGGGAAGGCCTAGAAAAGTAAGATCAGGAAAGCACATTGTAGGCAGGAGTGTGACAAGTTATCAGATCTGTTTAGGAGTTTCTTCAAAAAGACATTTCAGTAGAAAAGAACAAGCTTAAAGATACACTGACTCTTTGTTGAAATACTGCGTCACTCATTTCCCATGTAATCATGTACCATTTACACAGCCAGCTCCAGCTGTTGATGTGTGCATATAGTTTCTGTGTAGAAATCAAAAAGAGAAAAGGCAGTTTACAGAGTAGGATTATGGTATGACGGAGTTAGGTAAAATGTGTGAAGAGTTGGTTTATAGACAGCCTTACACAGAATCTAAAGGATGTAAATAGCCATGTTTTGCGCCTAGATGCAACAAACAAAGATGCGACTGATGAGACTACAGCCACTACTCCACTGTAAAGACAAAATGGTTCAGATGAGTCACCTGAGGAATGTTGCTTTATACTCTGACATGCATTTGAATACATCTGATGTTTTTTTTGTATGTTTGTTGTTTTGTTTTTGTTTTTTTTCTTTCACTCAAATCAGCTATTAGGCTTTGTTTGATTCCTCGCTTATCCTACGTCCATGGGGGGATGATCTAACCTCTTCCTTTGTTTGTTTCTCTTCTCAGCAACCTTTGTCCCACTAATTTCCACAACAAGAACTCATGTTGCCACCCCCCACCCCTTTTGTCAAACCCAAAACTTCACCTTGCTCTTTCCCTCTTTCTCTTATTCATGCAAACAATGTTTGTTTCAAGATCCCCCTAATTTCTGGAATTCTGCTATGCCATTGAATAGAACAATTATATATTTATTTATGTACAATGAAATGAATGCACACTGCTTATATCTTCATGGAACAAACATTCAAAACGCTTACATTAGATTAAAAAAAAAATATTTATATATTGGTCTGTGACAGGTAAGTAACGACTAGTTAACAACTATTAGAGAATAAAAAACAAGCAAATTTATGACACAATTTCCTCTCTATACATTTTGTCTAATCTAATTTTACTCAGGACATAGATGATATTTTTCCTAGAAGATTACATTTAAATTGTCACAAGAACTACGTTTCTACATTTTCAAATTTCAAGCCCCCCAAAGAAAACAAAAGAGAACAAACAAGCAAAAAGAAAAAAATCAGTTACCTACAATATATACACAAAGTGCAAGGAGGCACTCCAAAATATCATGCTTTTAAGAAAGTGGTGCAAAACATAATTTTATTTTATTCATGCTTCTAAAACCGTGAGTTTGAACATAATAGTGGTCAAACACTCAATCCCCATGGGTGACACTATGGTCTGCATTGTCTCCTTACTGGAGAGGGTTTTTTTCTTTTTTCTTTCTTCATGAAGATCACAAGGTCAAAAGATCAGACTCAAAGGGCCTGACCTGGGTGTCAGTGCTGTGTCAGAGCTCTGCAGCTCACTGATTACAATTATACATGTAGTGACCTTCAATGTTTGAGTGATTATGTGTGTGTGTGAGAGAGCGTGTGTGCATCTTGTTTCTGTGTGCATGGTATTCTTCATTGTGACAGTGTATGTTTCAGAAACTAAAAGACGTAGTGCTGCACTAAATGTTTTGTTAAGTTCCCTAGTGTTACTTTAATTGGAATGTGTTGTTGGAGTTTGATCAAAGAGAACATCTTCAAGGCAAGGTTGTCATTGGGAACAAATGACAAGAAACAAGACAGGAGAGAAGGACACAGTACTGATAAGAAAAGCAAATCCACACCCACATCACAAGAATCTGACCTCTTGCTCACACAGAATAAAAAAGATTAACAGCTGGCAGTCCGGAGTCGTGTGTATGTTTGTAGACCATTTTCAAGTCATTTGGTTTCATGAGAGAAATATATTTTTAGTACCTGATAGTTGGCAACATTCTGGCATAATGCATGTCACTGTACAAGTCTATTGTTCTTTTCTAAGGTTTCCTAAATGTCTCATTGCCAATATGGGCACAGCTGCAGCATCTAGGGTTTGTAGAAACAGTCATGAGCTCTGGTGGAGAAGATACATATTATTTACCTTTTTAGATCTGGCTAAACACCAAACTGGTAAACCCCTCCATTATAGTGTTATCTGTCTGTGTTTGTGCAAGGCAAGAATCTGACAACCAAGTGCTGCATAACTTCCTCATCATTTTACATTTTTTGTGGTAGTAAAACTTGTGTACTGTGTCAGTTTTTAATAATAAGACAATAAGACAATAACTTTGTCTGTGCTTTTACATATGATACAGGTTGAAGATCATTCAACCCTGGAATGTGGTCTGAAGTATGTGTGTGCTTATTACATGTGCTGGCAAACGCTCCTCCCTGTCACATTATCATACTAAAAATCGTTGTCTTTTGACAAAGATCTTTTCAGTAAACTCATTAAATATTCTTTTCAAAGTCAAATCATTCCAAAATTGTATAATTGAGAGGTCATTTATTTTCTTGAGGTGAAGAGCTCTAGTAAACACTTACACTTACAATATTTTCTCTATAAAACACACAGAGGTCTGAGTATCATTTCCTCTCTCCTATTAGGAGTTCAAGTACCAGCCGTGCTAGGACCCCAAAAGTTTTCTATTTAGATTTGTACTACTAAGTTTTTTTTTTAACCTGGAACATGATCAGTATCAGCATGCAACAGGCATGATTGTGAAATGATTTTTGTTTTCATTGGCATATTTACTTTAATTTGTGCTCTTTCCTTTTGTTTGTGCTCTTTAGAATTTGGTGATACAATTATATTAATTGTCATCATAATTTCAGATTGTTTATTTCTCAAAACAAATTATGTAGGTGATTTCTAATTAAATATTATGTGTCACCACCCTATTGACATTTATATGATTTTTTTTTAAGTCGAAGCTTCATCAGATAAAGTGGTTATAAACCACCACTGAGCTAGCTGGTTATAGAAACATACAGTATATCAATGTAAGGAAAAAAACTGTGTTGCATCCTGGACGCAGTTACAAGGTCTCTGGGAATTGATTGATTTTCTGCTCGTTTGGTCCCTGTAATGGATGTGGTTAACTACAGCTCTCTCTCAGAGAGAGAGAGAGAGAACGAGAGAGGGAGAGAGAGAAAGCGAGTAACATACAAGATTTATATCTCAGTCAACAGGTGACACAAAGAAAAAAGTCCCTTTACATTAGAAGAAAAAAATAAAACAATATAAGGATAAAAATGGGCTTTGAGATATTGGATATTGTTGTGCTCTATGAATCCATGGTGACTGTGAGGTTATAAGGCTCAGTATAGTTTCCCTCTTTGTTATTGGTCTCCCTACTCTTTCATCAGTTTGCTGGAGCTTGGTGGGTAATATCGGGGAAATGCAAATGCAGTCAGAGGCACTTCATAGACTCTGACAGTTAAGTGAAGTGCTCAGATGAGCCACTGAGCTGAAAAGGCAGAGCAGTGGCCAAACATACATAATGGCACTGACAGGGGTCTAAAGCAAGGATGTTTAGTACAAACATTACATTGGTTGTGATGATCAACCAATCAAGTCTCACATATCTTCTGGCATTACAATAATGAATCACCTGCATAAAACTTGGAAGATAATCTGTGTGCGTGCATTCCAGTGCATTCCATGTTATACAGCCACTTCTCTCATTTTGCAATATAAAACCACACCGTATTGCTAATGATAGCTTATCTAACATTTTTTCTCTTCCTTCCCTCCCCAAGCCTTGAAGTATGTTGTGCAAGTATCTGCTACTGTATACAGGATATAATTGTGCTCTAACAGGTACAGTATACCTCAATTATCACTTCATAGTTAAGTGAATTAGTATTGTATATCAGACACATAGACAGTTACAAAACTTTTAAAGGGACTAAAAAAAAAAGAAAACTAAATTACATAAAGAAAAACAATTAGTAGTTCTGTTTGTGTGACTTTTTTGTCATTCGCTCATTTTTTATCACCAGATAAGAAAGCTTGTGGAGCCCAGGAGCAGGGGATCTCTGTGCTGCCATTATTCATGTTTCCATGGTTCCTCCTCAACAAGCGTGCACTCCGCAGCAGAGCCGTTAGTGGCTGAGGTTACCTGCAAGCAGTTAGCAATGGAGATCTAATCAATGGATCCAAGGCACAAGTAATATTGACAGAGTACATAAAAGAAATAAACACCACATGATTTTATGCCACTTACAGGTTTAAGCCAAAAACTCTAATTGATGGATGAGGCTTATAAGGCTTAAAACTTTCTATACTTCGATATATCCTGTTATATAAAAATCTATGTTGAGGTAATCATTTTAAATAATACACAACTGGAAAAAATGTTATTACTGTAAAGCCCGAATACCCTTTGGAACATATAGCTTTTATTAACTTGAATGTTGTAGCACTGTTACTTTGGTGATTAAAACACAGTCTCTTAGGTACTATAGATGAAGAAATATAAACTATAGATGAAAACTGGAATGTCTGGACAACCACTGGTGATGATGCTTATGAGAGTCCAGTTTCTGACATTGGGACAGACCACACACTTTTGATGACCAATAATAAATAATAAATATTAAACAAATAAATTACAAATGCAAAATAGACAGTAAATAGAAAACAAAGTACAAATTCTACAGAATGAATGCATGGCCATGTTCTAGCTGTTTTGCAAGCACTTCTAAAACCCCATTTTTAAAGTGGTTTGTTTCTTTGAAAATGGGTTTGGAAATGTAAGTCACTCTTTTTACAGGCAAGCAGAAAAGAAAACAGAAAAAAATTAGTCATGGATACTGGAAATAGCAGCTTTTTTGACAAATGTATATGTAAATTTCGATTAATGAATGGAGATTTAGTGCGGAAGACAGCCTATAACTTTTTACTATACCGATTGGCAGTGTGTCAGGTTGTCAGTGTTGCTAGGCAACACCTTTCATCCTTTAATAAATGAAAAGGCTCATCAGTAGACCTTTTTCACCAGGGTGTGTGTGTATCAGGGAACTGTTCAGCACTCTGAACTACATTCTATTATTTTAAATGCCTGGGATACATTCAAAACAAGATTTAAAGTGCATGTGCATGCGCATTTCGGAAACTTAATTTTCACAGCACGTCTCTCACAATGGGCAGAAAGAGATGAATGTTTCCGTGACAGCATGGTAAATATTCTATGTGTAGTTGTAACACTCTCTCTGTCTGCATTTAAAACAAAGCAGACACTTTTTAAAATTCTGAGCAGAATGATCCACACTGTGTACGCTTATAAGGAGCTTATTACAGAGAAAGGGAAGCATTAAGTGTTTTTTGGAGGCTGGATGTTGTGTCAACTTTTGATAGACGGGAAGGATGTTAAATAATTCCTTAGGCACATAATAAGGATTATATAGTGCTGCTGAGTCAGAGCCAATGCCCACCATATTTCGGTCATTAGGTGAACTATAGAGTAAGTGCACATTCCTTATTTTTATGCAGAAACTTTTCTCATCTTTTGAGAAAAATGTTCAAAGATTCAGACATTGAATTAACACAAAAGCTGCCACTCCAAAAGAATGAAATACATACACACATACATACGTTCATGTGGCTGTTGTTTGCTTGCGTCACTTCTGTGTAAAACAACAGTGGATGTATTTACATTATTAAATACAAAGATGCAATGACTTATAAACAAAGTTGGGCAAAGGTGCACGATGGGCATGCAACAAAGAGTGTTATATGCTGCTCTCTATGTCTGCAAGCGTTAATTGTACCTTGCATTCATCTACTACGACAGAACTGTTAGCAGTAGCGGTAGCGGTTAAGACGCACTGGTTGGAATTGTTTTCGTGGTGGTTCTTCATGTCATCGTAATAAGACTGGGTCTTCGTCATCATTTCAATGTCGTCAGATTTAACCACGTGGGCATCCAGCTCATCAAGCTCTGCCTTGGACATGTGGTACACGATGCCTGCACCGTAGGAGTCTCCCACCACATTCACTGAGGTCCTGAAGCGATCCCTGAGGAGATAATGAATGGACTTATATGTTAACCAATAAGGAAAATACTTAGAGGGGTTTGCAGATACACAACAAAAGACTTGGAAGCAAAGAAAATTATCAGTGTGCAAGTGCAATATATATTCTCACTCACAGCAGCCAGTCCACAGCAACCAGCAGACTGATATCTTGGGTTGGCAGGCCTACAGCCGTCAGGATCAACAGCATCGTCACCAGGCCTGCACTGGGAATACTGGCTGCTCCAACACTGGCTAGGGTGGCTGTCAGACTGAATGAAGAATGAAGCAGCACTTGAGCATATTCTCTACACCAACTACACTGACCTTCATCATCCAGAACATTGCCAAAAATCTTCAGACACCAAAAATCATTGGATTTCTACAGATAGCTACGAGCTACAGATGAAGGCATTTATTTGTTATGGTGCTGGTGTAAACAGCAGGAGCTGGAGAGCACCACAGTGGGTCCTCCACCACACATGAAAAAAAGGTTTGAAATTGAAAGACAGGATGTTTAATTCATGGTTTTATGGGCTGATAAATTTCAGGATGAAGGTAATCTATCCTTGAATCCCTCTAATAAAAAGTATTAAGGGAAGTTGGATACAGGCAATCAAGAAGCAGCTGGTGGTTTGTATGTATCTTCCTGCTTAGCTCCATGGCTCCATTTTGCCCTCTTTAAACAATGTGAATTTCACTTTATACTGTTAGGACTTTGCTTTTGTTGAGCCCCACTCTGAGTTTCCTGTTCAGTAACTTGTGCAATGACACTTACATATTTTGAGTCATAATCTTAGTCAAAGATCTAACACAGTGTTCTTGACAGTGTAATTGTTATCTGTTAAGACCTGAAGTATTTTAAGTATAAATGATAACGTTTCCTGACCTGACAGTGACAATCTGACCCGGGTCAAGGTGGATACCATTCATTTGGGCAATGAAGATGGCTGCAACGGCCTCATACAGGGCGGTTCCATCCATGTTGATAGTGGCACCAACTGGGAGCACGAAACGAGTGACTCTTTTGTCAATACCCAAGTTCTCCTCCAGACAACGGAAGGTGACAGGCAGCGTACCAGCACTTGAGAGAAAAGCAGAGCAGTAAAGAGTTTTTGATAGAATTTGTATGCTTTGAAAAAATATTAAGAAGCCCCCATCCATTCATCCTTCTGTTGTGGGTCTGACCTGGAGGCTGTTCCCAGAGCTGTGATCCAGGCTTGAAAGATGCCCAAGAAGAAGGTGAAAGGGTTTTTCCTGACGATTACAAAGTAGATACTGGGCAGGAAGATCGCTCCGTGGATGATCAGGCCAATAATCACAGTAATCATGTACATGCCCAGCTGCCGTGCCACTACTTCCAGGTCTTTGATGGAGATGATCTTACCACAAATCAGGCAAGCAATACCAAATGGAGAGTACCTAAAAAGAAATGTTATGAACGTAATCTTTTAAATTCTATAGATGATATAATCCCTTTAACTGGCGTGATGACTTGAGAAATAACTTGGCATGAACAGTTATTTCTTACTCAAAATGGCTTAATGAGTTTCACAATGAGTCAATGGGATTCTTAAGTGATACAGACCACATGATCATGATGACAAGTTTCATCACAATCTCATTGAGGATGTTGAAGAAGTCAATCATGAGTTTGGCCTTCTCTCCCATCTTGCCCATGCAGATGCCAAATGCAATGAAGAAACCAATCAGACCTGTGACAGACAATCACAAAGGTCTCATATGTTGAACACCTGTGTGAAACGACTATGGCATGAGGGAATTCTAAATACAGATGAGAAGTTTAAACATTTACAGTCACAAAACCTTAGCTTTGCACAGATTTTTGTTGGATTCTGTAAACATTACACTGAAAATATTGCTTTTTTTGTGACCGCTTAAGCTGTCATCATTGTCCCCACCCTTTTAAAAAACCAAATGAACTGTTTATTGAAAAAGCGCTGTGTAGGGAGACAAGCATCTTTTGAAATCGCACCCTTTTGGCAACAGTCAACAAAATGGTGGATACTGATGCTTTCAATGGAACTAAACAGTTGCTTTATGAATTCTCATGAAATTTCATAGTGAGAATGAGTCTCTGACATGTACAATAGTACAATATTCCTGAACTTTACATTTAACTAAATCCTTGTCAAACAAATTGCATTGGCATAAGCATCAGTTACACCTTGAGTTATGTGGGCCTATGTGCAAATGTGGGCTTGCTACAACTCTAAACCAACATGGCAAGTCTGCTACAAACTGAACCTATGTAGTATCGGCTTTTTAGCATTGGCATTGTAAGCATGCTAACATTCTGATTTAACCGTTTAGATAAATAAAAACTGCTTGTTTTTTCTCTCAGCTGGAACTGATGTCACATACCCAGAACATTCATGCCACTTTTGAACTGCAAGGATTTTTTGATGATGTACTGAGGCTCCTTGGTAATGTTAGCCATCAGCCCTTCCATAGTAGTGGCATTGACATCCTCCTCAACAGCCACCTCCACCTTCTTTGTCACAGTCTGGATCTGAAGTTACGAAGGAAAACATGTTAAATCCAATGATTCTGAGAGAGTTATGAAATCTTTAGTCCATAAAATCCTGTGCTAAGCAATAGTTTACAGACACGCTTGTACAACCCTGCAAGTTTCACATGCACATTTCTTTTAAGTGATGACAGAGTTTTCCCATTTAATTTGAGATTTCTGAGACAGACTTTCGGACACCTTCGTCTCTTCATTTACAACCTGCTCTGAAAATCAACTCCAGAATTAAGACGTGAGTGTCATCTTCTTAATTTTCCTTCTTACCTGTTCAAAACACGCCTGCACCAGGTTCTCGGGAAACAGGTTTCTGATTAAATCAAAGAAAGCATCCAAGCTGGACACATCATCGTTCTTCTCTCCCTCGCCCAGATTCTCCTTCAGTTTGGGGTTGCCAGGGTGGATGAGTAACACTAGGATTACTCCAAGGACAGCAGCAATAACAGTGGTGGTCATGTAGTAGACCATAGCCCTGGTGCCTAGGCGACCACTAGATTTGGCATCCAAACCAGCCAGACCTGCAGCCAAAACCAGCAAGATTGTGTTTACGACTTGATCTTAATCAAAGGAAATATTGACTCAATGCTGGGGGCCATGAATGCTGTATGCGTGATAAATGATTGCACTGCACCTGTGATTAAACTGGAAATGATAAGTGGCAAGATCAACATCTTCAGCATCCTCATTAGGATATCTCCAGGAAAAGCAATCACCATGACAACATCTGGGTGGATTGGGGAAGCAACACGAAGCAACATCCCTGCTACAGCTCCCAAGATCACACCTAAAGTGCAAAGAGTGGGGTTAGTGAGTATTCACTTTGAGGGGTATTCTGTGCTACTGGGAAGATCTGAGATTGAATCTCTAAAGTAACAAATAAGAATCTTTTCTTTTTACATTATGCCTTATAAATGATAACTACCTTATCAATTTACTTATTTGGATTTGTACAAGAGGCCATCAGCTACCTGCTTATCGAGGACAGTGGGTTAAGAAGATAAAACGGAAACCTGCTAAGAGAGAGTAAAGCTCATGGAGGATTAAGATCCGATCTCTTTGAAGCAGTGGGGAGGAGGCAGCATGTCAGATTCCCTGGTGAAGTATCTATAATCTCTGAAAGCCCTAAATGTTTTTGAGCATTTATTTTCCATTTTATGGCAGAGAAAGTTAAAATGTTATCATTCAGCAAAGGGAGAAAAGAGATATGGTTGTCTTTATTTTAAAGCTCATTATGTGTCGCACTAAGATATTTGATAGGTGTGTGGTGACCCTGCCTAACCTTCCTTCCATTCATTCTCCAGAAGCCTAAAACGACCTCTCAACGACCTCTAAACAAAGCCTTTGTTTGCCCTTGATATGTATCCCTTCCCATCTAACTTTTTTTTAGTCACACTGCGTTTATGCTCCAGAAGTAAAGATGACCTCTAACCCCCTGCAGCGCTGCCTAATAGTTGGCCTGTGTGTGTGCCAGATTAAGGCCAGACAAAACTCCAGCACCCACATCCCTCTGAGTGCTACACTTCCTCTGCTACCAGACCAATGCCAAAGATCACAAAGCTCAAGACGCTGTTTAATAACACACACTGGAATCAAAAGCCCTCCAGCTTTCTTTCTTTAAAAAAGAAAGAAATAAAGAAAATTGTAAGCTGTCCTCTGTGCCCCAATATATCTTCCAGTCTAGCAGCATCCTGTGGATCCTGCACACCCAATGAATTTGGATGGCACTTTATTTCCTGTGCCTTCTCTTTGGCTCATTTTCAAGTTCCCATTCTGGCTCTTATCTGCCAAGTGACAGATGATCAATGATCATGCTGGCTCACTTTCTTTCCAAGAGTCCTCAAAATAGGGTGGGATGTACACATTACACATACTCACGCAAACACACAGACAATGCAATCCATACAGAGACAGACAGGAACAGGAACTGTATACAATTTCATATATATCAATATCTATCTATCTATTTCACTCTCTCTTTCTTTCTATCTATCTATCTATCTATCTATCTATCTATCTATCTATCTATCTATCTATCTATCTATCTATCTATCTATCTATCTATCTATCTATCTATCTATCTATCTATCTATCTATCTATCTATCTATCTATCTATCTAGATATATATCGATAGATAGATAGATACTGTACTCCTGGGAGGGACTGGCTAGTCAAACACAGCATGTAAATAGTGTGTGCTGGCTAAACACCTATCTGATTTAAAAGCTACAAGCAGGAACTCAGTACTCCATGCCCTTTCCTCTTTTCATTAAATCTCCCCCTGTGGTGAAGTGAGCCACTGCTATAATCATATTATTTTTTATGCACTCCCAGAAGCTGTTTGGGTGTCCAGTGCTGCAGAGAGCTTTTGATAACAACAGGTGGTACAGAGCTGGGGAAGGTCAGGACACCCAGTCATCTTACTGTCTGCTTCACTGAGCAAGCAGATGGCTTCCACTCCTCATGTTACAAGCAAGCTGCATAATTTAGGTCTGAATTAAGAACACCGGGTTCAGTGGTGATCTTTGGTTTTTAAGGGAAAATGAAAAAGATACTTTAAGTAAGTTATCTTACCAAGGACAGTGAGTGTGAGCAGAAGGTTCTTGAACATCTTGGAGCAGAGTTTGGCACATTTGGACTGAGGCCTGGCCTCAATGGGTTCCAGGTGACTCTCATGCATCCTCACCTCCACTTGTTTAGGCATACTGTTGGCGCTGTGACAGAGAAAAAGAAAAAATGAATGAGCTTTTCACTAAATACAAAACCATAAATACAAACTTCTTCAAAATGCACAGTTTGCAATTATTACTGATCAGAACATGTAGTCACATAATTATGTTCGATGTTAAAGCCACAATACAGAAATCTGACATTTTAAAACCATGATATATTATGTAACACTGAATAATAAAAACTGTTAAGTGTTCAAGTGCACTGCCAAGCTGTCAATCACTGTTCATGGTTACTGTAGCATCCAACAGATGGAAGCTGACTGCAAGCTGCTGCTGGTGAAATTGCTTTTGGAGTGAGTAAGTTTACTAAGAAGGGATGCTGTTTATTTATTAACATTTTATTACAGATTTATATAAAGAACTTATTCTGTTCTCTTGCTTTGGTTTTGGATGAATTTAGAGCCATGCCTACATACAGTCAGTTTAATACAATAACTTTCAGGAGAGTTTTTATTGTGTATTAACAAATTAAACCGGTGAAAAACATTATAAAGCAGCATTCTGCAATAAATACTGTTAGACACAGTCACACACAGACAATAAAGCAGAAAAAGAATTTCAAACTCATCACAACTTAGCAAACATTACAATTCACAAATCTGAATTAGGTAATGTGTAGGTTTTTGATTAATTATTAAATGGTTCCCACTATAGACAAACACTGACAATACAAATTCAAGTGAATTATGGAGGAAGAGCAAACATACAGTATATGTTTGATAAAACTAATATATGCACTCCTATACAACCTCTCATGTCATATTGAAATCACAGTAGATCTGTAACATCAGTAACAAAAAACACAAAATACAAATGTGGAGGGCAGGGGGCCCAGTCATAAAGCTTACTTAATTGACTGAAAAGTGATTTCCCATTGCAAGCAGCAGAGAGCAGTCTCCTGTAGCACCATCAAACTGTGAATATGTTTGTTATGTAGTTGTCAGCGAGAGGGGAGCCAGCTGTGCCTGTTACAAGCCAGGTAAGCAGGTGTTCACAAACTCTTGTCAAAGACAGAAAATGGGGGGAAGGAGCTACTATAGCTGCATTTTCATTGTCAGCTCAGTAAGTTGCAGGAAAATTTATAAAATGTCTTGCTTGTCTACGTAAAAGTTGAACTCTCTCTATTTCTATTCACCCCCATAAACCATGAAAATGTCGGCTGTGACAGATTCCAAAGAAAAGAAAAGAAGAAATAATGTGACTCTGACCTGTCACCTCACCCCTGGGGTTTATGGCCTAAAACTTACTAACAGAAGCCTCAATGGCGAAGATTTCTTTATTTTGTCCTCATACCCTCCCCACATCATTTTCTATGAAGTCAGACCACTTTACAGATATTAATCACGTTGGCTGTCAAGTTTTTGTTTTGTTTTGTTTCTTTTCTGTTTAACTTCATCAAAAGAAAAACAGGGAGCTTAAATCAATATAGCTCATTTGAACACCTTACTCACAACCAAACGCTCTTTACTATGTTATTTTCGTTGTGTTAGTAGCCTCTAACAATTCCACGAGCACACACACACATCAGCACATAAACTTGCACTTTCACACACACCTCCCCCAGCTTTGTATATAACTGCACTGAAAGGAACATAGGAAAACCACCTGGTCAGCTTCCAGGCACACAGATGGACCAGTTCTATGTTCAGTAACCACTATCACACTCTACCTTGCCGTCATTTCTCATATATAAGCTGGATGAATTAGTAAAATTACCAAAAATAAAATGCAGAGAAATTCCATTCCATAAGAATAATGAGTGCTGTTAATTGAATTTTGCTCCTTCGCACTGCCTTTTTATTTTTAGCACTAGGACAAAAAGAGAGGAAGCAGATTGGACGTCATGAAGGATGGATATTATTCTGACATGATCCTCTCATTAGCACTTCTCTTACCAAGCGAAAGACAGATGAGTGGGCTTGTGCAACCATGTGATCTATGAAAATACTAATGTACTGAAGCAGAGAGCCGTCCTTTCTGACATTTCAGTAAATAAATGCCTTTTTATGTTTCCAAATCATTTTACTAGATGACAAATCATCAATTCTGTGATCACGTTTAACTTCTATTACCATAGGATGGGCTTAGTATTAAATCTTTCTGCCCCTAAAAAATCTATAGAATATTTAAATTTTCAATTTTGCAATGCAATGACTTGGAAATTAATCTGATCTCCTTCTTTTCCATACTATATAAGTGTTAAACAGATAAATGTAATTTTCCAATTTGAAAAAAAAAGGCCATAATTTAGAATGACATTCACATAGAGACACACATAGATCCACATGCTTACACAGTTTCTTGTTCTCATTTACTAATGGGATAATCTTATAAACCAGTTAATCTTGGCTGAGCGCTCAGTCAGATTAATACCTTTACAGGACCACAAAGCTACAAAGACTGAATGAACGTCTTAATTAAACTACTCCTGATGTTAATCCAGGTGACATGCAATGAACGAACAATGTTAAAACTCTTCAAAAATAAAATCCTTAATTGACTAATAGAATAGAGAAATTAAAAAAGTTACCATACAATTTCTACTGAAGTAAAAATCAATTGCACAACTCTTAGTGAATCATTAGTTGAGTGAGGTAAATGAAGAGAAATAAGAAAAACAAGTAAAAACTCTAAAGAGGAGCATTGCACTTACTTCATTTCTGGTGGAGTTGAGGTAAGTGCTATATACATTGACCAGGACCAACTCCGCAGCCTTTGGTATTTAAGAGGGAATCGGCACTAGAAACCTTTTGCAGAATCACAACAGCTCCATCCAAATATGTAGCCAGATGTCAGTAGATAAGGATCCAGGTGCAGTCAGTGCCTGAAATCACCAGAGCTCTGCTGACAGCTTGCAGCTCTCAGCTGTCCACCAGCTTGTCAAAAGCATCCAGAGAGGAGCGAGTCAACCCAGTCCAGAAACCAGACCCAGTCACAGTCACTGCAACCTGAATTGCCCCATCCTGATGTCTGCAACCCCCTCTCCACCCCCCACCCCCTGACTCCACCACCACCCATAACCAATTACATACCAAGATAACCACACACAGGGCACATGTATACACACACACTTACAAACCTAGAAAAAATTATAATTAAAAAGAAAAAGTGAAGGGAGGAGTCAGAGCTTAACAGTGAAAGCCCTTGAGGACCCTCCAGTCCCAGAGAGCATGTTCCCAGACCCTTCCATTTACAAGGGGTAGTGAGGGAAAGGCCATAATGCTGGAGATGAGCACGATGATGTCTGCTAATGGTACAATGTGGACAGAAGTTTGTAACTAGGAACTAGTCCTTTTGTTGATCCAAGAATATATTACTAAGAAGTGACAGATAGAATCCTTAACATTGACAATATTAACAAATTGGGGACAGGAATTTAATGTTTACTACTCTCTGTGGTAATACTGCAGCATTTTATGTCATTCTAGAGCTACAGTAGCCCAAAGAAAATACAATACTTTATGACATGTAAATGTAATTACAGTAGATCTCTGTAACTGTCTGTTATGCGAGACTGCAAAGTCATTAGTATCAATGATGTGTATTTATATAATACATCACAGATATTGTACAAATCGAGTATATAACATTTGCACAAAACATATTTTTTAAAACAGAAGACACAAAATGCATAAAGAATTCTGGCAAAGCAACATCTGCATATTCTAGTTGCACCGATTCTAAGATAGATTCACGTATACCCACTATTCACTACAATTCCTATGCACAGATGACCAATGTGATTCATGTAAGGATTGTGTCATGCTGATTTCCCTCTAGTCTCCCAGCAGCATGGGACTTCACATCGTATTGAGCAGTATCACATTATTCTAATTAGGGAAATGTGTTGGAAAGCAATTTCCTCCTCAAACAAATGACCAATGCACAACAAAGCGAGAGGAATGCCATTCCTGTCTGCAAAGGTTGTGTCATGAGAAATCACTCATCCTAAATCCCTTGACATGTCATATTCATTCAAAGGGTTCTATCGAGGAGAAGGAAGGATTTTGGAGATGAGAGTGAGGGGCTAGGACAGAGACGAAGGGGTTACATCGTGGAAGAAGAGGGACACTAGGGGAGAAGGGTAGTGGGGTCACACCAGCACCTCTCAGCCAAAAGAGGGGCCTGTAAGGGGAAGCCTGAGGCAGCCATCCCTTCTCTTGGCTAGTACCATGTGAAGCTCTCTGCTTCCTCTCTCTTCCTTCTGAGGGGCTTTGTTTCACATGCAAACAGTGGCAGTGGCCCCAACTCGCTTGGCCAAATGCTGCATCCAAACTGGCTTGGGCGAGAAAAAAAAAGGAGGGGGTTCAATTGGGAGGGGGTGCAAGAGTATAGCGACAGGGGGAGGGCAGCTGGGATGTCCAGAATGCCATGTCTTTTCAGGCTACTGATGTCATGCCTGTGCCCACCGTGGGAGAGCAGCGGAGGGACCAAGGCTCCCCTTTCACTTTCCCCCCTTCCACAGTCTCTTTTTCCAAGATGAATGAATCTTTCAGAAGCGGCAGCCCATTGTGTCCCATAATCGACGGCGATTATCCTGATTTTATGCTGCCTTCCCAGTGCGAGGAGGTTCCCTGAGTGCTGGCATTGAGGTCCACTGCGATGCAGCAAGGAACACGAGGGGTTGTCCTAGCAACACTCTGTGGTTTAGAGAGAAGGGGATGAAGGGGAAAGAGGAAGCTCACGGCCACACACACTCCCAGAACACAAACACATAGCCTGAACACACCATATCAAGACGGGGGACAGCTTAAAAGAATGGCAAACAAACAGAAAACCCACACCAAGGATCAAAGAAATGTTCATTTCATAAACCAAAAAGTATTTTAAAAACTATTTAAATGCTTTTGAAAACTCTTAAAACTTGCTATCTGTGGTGTATAATTAATGACCTGGTGTCATGTACTTTGATATTCAGTGCCAGTATCCATCCCTCAACATGTGCTTATATGATAATTAACATATTTTCATTAGAGATTAGTTCTTTGGTTATACTTCTCTAACTCATGTTACCAAGATTCATGCAATGGCACAGAGGGAGATGTAAATGAGAATACCAGTTTCCCACTGGTCTTTCGAGGGGCCCAATGCTCGTTCTCATGACTGGAGCATCACAATATACTGTGAGGTAAAGACAACTGGAGCTGGGCCAAGCTCCGGATATATCTGGCCCCTTTGGGCCTCACAGCCACTTGCCATCCAGTGGGAAGAAATGGGCTCACACGTATTGGCTACCTAGGAGCTGTTGAAAAAGCCTCCCAACCCCCAAAACTGTCAGCAAACACTTCAGGTTGTGCTGCGCATAGGAAGTGGGAGATAAATTCCTTCATCTGAAGAAAGGAACCCATTGTTGCTCTATGCCTCTCAATTATGTATCCCTAGATGGTTGTGAGGGTGGGTAGATAGTGACGGAAATGTGTAGACTATTACGCAAATCTGGGTTATACCATCAGCAGTTGAAATCAACATTCTTCAGTAGCTCATTGCAGTAATCTCTACGAGAAACAACATCTCCTCTGAGCAGAGGGAAAAAACTTTCCCATGAGTTGTAAATTACCTCCAGACGTTGCTTGGATTCAGCCCCAAAAACAGTCAATGAAAGAATGCATGTGTGTGCACGTGTATGCGTGTGTTCACTGTCTCTATTAACAGTCACAAGAAAATTCCATGCTTTTCTGCATGAAATGAGGGTATGTCTCTTTGCTGATTCTACTCATCCAACGCACACAACTGAGTCTTCTTGTTCCAATAAAGTATTTTACACAGTACTCATGATTAGGTCACAGTCCTTATGTCATCCTCTTTGTGATTTATTTAAGACAATGACCCCAATCAAATATGGGTGGGCAGAGTGGCCCACTTGAACGCTGTCTCGAACTGCCTCCTGTAGAACCCTGGAGTGAAAATATAGTCAGATCAACGACTGGCACACAGCCAGAGGAGTTGAGACCGAAGAAGTGATATTCAAGTCAATTCCATGCTGCCACTCACTATTTGCACTAAATTAAATAGCTAATTAGTGAATGGTGTGCAAATAACAGGGCACAATCGGTAATAACAAATATCACGTCCATCTCTAATTGGAGTACATCAAATTTGTAAGAGTTTACTTACAGTATTACTAAGGCAGGTCAGAGTTTTATTAATATTATTGGTAAATGCTCTGTTCTGATAATATATTACCTACAATTGACCTGTTTAATAATTCATTCTTAGCATGACTGTAAATGGCTTTTCTTGAACCTGTTCAAACAGACGCAGGGTAGCAAGTCAAGCTTTCAGTACCACGGTCAGTGACACTTACTGAAGTGGTGCTTTTATATTGTAGTGTTCCACCACTGAAGCTACCAGGAGCAGGTAACACTATTCTACAAACTGTATGTTTTCATATATTCACACACACACACACACACACACACACACTGAACTCTGGGGGGAAATGTTTCTCATCTGTCTGACTTCTGTGTGTTTTCTACACATAACCATCTCTCCATCATTTTCAGTTACTCATGTTGTGCAGAAATCTGTGAAATGTTCCATTCATTGTATGTAACAGCTGTAACACTGCCCCTCTTTCATCCAATTTTCAGTTTTTACCTATTCTATTTTATAATCAGGGTGCATCAGCATCCTGGCAATGCATGACTGAATCAGACGTGCCTGTCCTTCAGCATCCTCTAAGGTTTCCTTTTGTTTGGCACAAGTTTTTGTGTTCATAATGAGGCAGTCATTAGAGAGAGCGTCTGGGAATCCTGATGCTTGTGTTGCAATGTGCATAAGTCTCTCAGATGTGACCAGTCCCACTGTAATTATATGCTAACAGCCCATTATGCCGGGCACTGGTTATCATAGGACTGAAGTGGGTGACTCCCAGTTTGATGGCATCCAATCCCACCACAACCCACTTCATTACTGGGGCTACAGTTGAGTTACTGAATATAATCACATACGTCTCCCCACATCTTTTCCTTGCCACCTAGAACTTAAGATCTCCTCTAATCCTCTCTTATGTGTGTTTTTTTTAATGTTTTCTTTATTTATTTGTATTTTTTGCAAGCGACTCTCAGACTCACAGGTATTCAAATTCAGCACAACACACAACACTCTTTCCTTCGTTATGATTACTCTGATGCTGTTTTTAATGATGTCCCTTAGCATTTCAGCCTCCAGTCCTCATCAATTACCTACTGCAAACCTGCATTTACAGTATTGAGGGATGGTGGAAAAAAGATCATCCATAGTCATGTAAGATTTTCCAACAGTGCAGGACCTCCCCACAATCTCTTCTGTAAAAGAAGGGGTTTCCCACCTCTTTCTCATCTTGATTTTCTGCCCTTCTATAGCTGCATCTTCTGTATATGAAGCAATGCTACAGTAGTCTCATTAGCAAAGGCACATCTGTTTAACAGAGCCGGCTATATAGCAGCACACAGCTTTTACTGGCTGTGGTACGATCCCCACAGGAGCTCATTAAATCAGCCAGTAAGGCACAACTACCCCACCCCCTACTACAACCACTACTATGGTAAACCTGCTACATTACTGAGAAGCGGGTGACAGAGACTGAGAAAGAGAGAGAGAGAGAAAGAGAGAAAGAGAGAGAGAGAGAGAGAGAGAAAGAGAGGGGATATAGACGCATATAGTTAAGGAGATCGGTAGGAGGGATTCAACAATAAGAATGAATATGAACATGGGAGGGAAGAACAAGGAAGGTGTGGCTAATGAAGGTAAAGATGAAAAAAAGAACAGAATCAGGTTATATGTGCAAACATGAAGAGCTGACGTCTGTGTTGGGCAGCTGGCTCTGTGAAATGGGATTACTGTGCAAATCACTAGACTCACCTGCCACACTCTTAAATTTAAATATGTAGAAGATAATCTTACTTTACAGCATCACTTTTGGTCGTGTTTGTGTGAGCGCAGCAAACGGAGGCACATATACAATCCATAAAACAGTAAGATTGCACTGTCATCTATGGTCATAAATCTCTCTCGGCCCTGTCCCGTGGGATTTTAGGTGGTGTGAGGGTATCACAGTCTAACTTAGGAGTTGCCAATAAGAGGGCTAAGGAGGATGGATGTTCTAGCACTAATTAAACACTGAAGCCTGTAGGGATGAGGACAGCCTGCAGCAGTCGCCATGCCCCACTCTCCTCACAACACCCCATAGTGACAGGAAGGGCATTCCTACACACACACACTCACTAATTACAGTCATGTTAGCTGGACAACCACACGTGCATGCACACATACCAAAATTTAATAAATTACTCCATGTAATAAGGGCTGATTTGTATTGTATTGTTTTTATAATAAATTAGTTTACATTTTTAAGGGTAGCTAAATATATACATATAAATGTAGTATTTATTTCATCGTCATCGTGTTTTTGCATAAAAATGTTTACATATCATGCTAAGAAATAGGCTACTACATTTAGCACAGTACATACACTAATCAGTCACAGGATTATTACTGGTGGTCCTAATGATGTCATGGAGGACAAAGGTCAGCATAGCCACTCTAAACAGTCTGCAGCTACACAGCCCCATTCACAGCAAAATGTCAAACACTGTGTGCAGAGGTCATAGAAGCACACACATTTTATAATTTTTAAGTGCTAATATTAATTTAAAACAAACGCTTAACTACCACTTCACATCTTTTATTAAAGTAGAAATACTAAACAGATTATTTATATTTTATTTAATGTACTGTACTGTAAAGTACTTTACCAAGAAAACAATGTTTTTAAACAATATAGATTGGTGTAATTATTGCAAAACATTTATTAATTTTTTAAGAGGTCACCGTTGGTAAATGTGATGCTGATTTTAACCAGTTCATGAGCTGACAGGTGTCCCATTATAATACATCAGGATTTCTTAATTATACATTTTTATAAAGAAAATGTTATATTAAAACCACCGGGTGTTATTAACTGATCTGTGTACAGTTCACTATGCAGATATAATGTTACAGTTAGTGCCACAAATGATGCTGCCTGCTCTCTTTAAAACCAAAACAAAATTAAATTATATTACACCAATTTCATACAGTATCACAGACTCTTGTGTCTTTATATGTCAGATAGCATCTATTGGATGGATGCCACTGTGTGCTTTTCATCGTAAACAAAAGCTGAAACATACAGAAACATACATACATAATAGTGTTTGTGGCCATTGCACATTTCTTTAATTATAAGTAGCTTTTGGTGCAAATACTTGTAGTATGTAATGTTTGTTTTCTGCACTAAGGATCAACCACCACATCAAGTGTGATGAGAATATAGTGGGGAAGCATATCAGGAAAGCAGGGAAGTGTGTCAGATCTGTCAGTCTTTCACTGTCTCTGGCTCATCGCATGCAACTCTGTTCAAAATGCTCTGTCTTACTTTTTCATCAGGTTTCCTTTACTCTTTTCTCTTTCTCGCATTGTATATATACAAAATATCATTGCTATCCAAATTATCCTGTCTCTTTTTGCCTTCATCTTTTCATGGACATGTCCTCTCAACTTGCTATGGACAACACATTTTTATTAAAGGTACATATCTGGAACTGTGTTGGTTTTATTTCTAAGCACCAATGTCTTAGTCAGTGAATGACTCTGACTTGAGGCCTCTACACTCTGTAAGCCTGCTTTCCTTTCAGGACCACTTAATTGACACTGTTCTCTCAGAACCACATCATCACAGATGCCTGTGTTTATCATACCTCTGTATAAATACTATAAGAATATGAGCTAGCCACTGTCTAGTTCTGAATTTTATTATACATAAAAATCCACATTGCTGCACCTTACTTCATAGTACTTTCCACTTCATTTTTTGCTGCGTACTTTGTCAAAATATGTAAACATAGTCCCATGAACTGATGGAATGCCATTAAGAGCCAATGAGCTCACTCTGGCTTTTTCCAACACTTAATAATGACAGCCTGTCTATAATCACTCTAATCATAATCAGAAACTCAGTAACACTTTTCCAGTGTTTGATCCCGGTCTGTGCCAAATCCCCAGCACACACTCATCTTAGCCTGCTCAGTAAATTGTAATGTAATGTTTTATTATTTAGTATTTTGTAGTAAATGGTTACTTATTAAATATTACATGATAGGTGCGAATTCTTATGGTGTAACCACAGTGTAACTACAGATAAAAAGTGGGAAAGACCTATCGCACTTATCATGTAATAATTAATCACTTATCAGTAAGTTGTTTCATGTACAAGGGTTTCATGTTTCCTGCTTTCAGGCAATAAAAATAAAAGCATAATTGTAATTTATTTTTTTAAAAATTAATAAATCTAACCCCCTTCCTACCTACCTGTTGTTATATAGGAGGTACAACAAATGAGCGCTGTAATTTAAATTGGAGCCTCTTACCCTCTTTTTATTTGTATATTTTGTTATCAAGTAACAACAAATATGCATCCATAGGTCCTGCTGAGGTACATCGTTGTAACTAATAAGTACACACTAAGTTCACAGTATCTACCCTGTTAGTCACGGGCTGTAATCTAAAGCGTTACCAATTGTAAATCCCCTAACCCCTACTAAGTTGAAATGTTAAACATACAACACAAATTCCCCACAATTCTGGTTCTCTGTAATCCTCATACTAAAGGAATAACCAGGATTTTCAGAGATTGAGAAGGATCCATCTGAACAAGCAGTGTAATTGTAAAATATATTGAAGCATACCATGTAAATCTAAACAGATATACAGTACTTTCCTACATTTAGGGAAATACTTTGATGAATAGAATGTATAGTATAGATAGATGTCTAGATAGATAGATAAACAGATAGATGCAACTAAATTAAACAGTGCATAATGTGGTGAGCCAAAACCCTCTAACAAAACCTTCTCTGTGTTCATCAACCATTGAGCCGAGCCGCACTTGGAACACACCACCTCTGCTAGAATAATGGGCCACTTTACAGGCCTCCAAGTTAGTTCACAGAATGCAGAGCTGGGAAACCGCTAACATGGGGTTCATGGAGAGGAGGGGCAATTTAATTGTCTCCTCCGTTTTTGTTTTTATATCTCCCCCTCCTCCCTCGCTCCCCTTTTGGATTTGAAAAGGGGGCTGACAAACAGGCAATGAAGGGG
Organism: Channa argus; assembly: GCF_033026475.1. Taxonomy (NCBI): domain Eukaryota; kingdom Metazoa; phylum Chordata; class Actinopteri; order Anabantiformes; family Channidae; genus Channa; species Channa argus. The sequence goes on from NC_090200.1 coordinate 19,392,088, forward strand.
ATTGTTGTGTGTTCCGCTGGACAAGTGGGTGAGGTAAACAAAACCAGGCTGTAGGGTCCATCAGCTGGGCTGATAGCTGGGATAGGTCGAGCAGTGGGGAGCAGCACCCATGCAAAGAGAGGATTGGTTAGAGATCTTTGGAGCGGGAGGGGTGAGGGGCACTGGCAGTTTTGGGGGAGAGCAGGGTGAAAGGGGTGAGGGTAAAGGGTCCTGAGGAAAACAGGAGGGAGAGTCAGAAAAAAAGGGGGATTTATTCCGGAAGAAGTGGGAGGTGGACATGGGTGCTGAGGTTACTCCTCCAAGTGTGGGCATTGTATTTAGTGCTGAAGTTCTCATGCACGGCCCGTTTTGGCTCCCGGGAATGTCCGAAAGTGATGGAGCCCTCCGCGATTAAACGGACAAGTGGCAGCTCTGCACTCCCACAGCTCAGGCTATTTACATACTCAAGAGGAACATTAATGCCGGCCGATCCCCCAGAGCTGAACAAAGAAGCACACAAACCTGCCTCAGAGGCACATTGCGCACTTAATTGAGGATTTGTGGAATAGTAAAAAGGGGCAGTGGAAAAGGAAGGTGGGTGAGATAGAGAGGGGCAGTGGGTGAAGTGGGCAATGACTCTAGTTTAACTAAAGATTTAATGTTTTGTGTTAATTTTATTTCCTGTGGGTTTAAACTGCAAATGGTGGTGAGAGGTTCAAAAGTGAAAATGATATCTGGCCTCATCTTTGCCACCATATGGTAACTTATCATCAAAGCCTTTCTTTTTACTATTCATCCTCATCCTCTTTATTCCCCATTCACTGATCCTGACATTACTCTCATTATAAAGCCGTCATAAAAGCTTTACTACATAAGGAACGGACATAAGGAGAAAAGGAGTTAGAGCAACACTGTAGGGTACAATACATTTTTCAAAAAGACCCTCATAAAATCTTCCACAGCTTTTAAAAATTTAGGTGAAAGTACTTTACTGCTTTATGTTTTACTTTATTGTTTACACATTACTGCACGCATGTTAAAGCATAAAGTTTAGAGAGTAACAACACAAACCAAAGGCAGCTCCTTCTGATTACCAGTCGGAATCTGTCAGCTTAAATCTTGTGACAATTGTTCAGATGAGGTCTTGTATTTGTTTTAAACAAATCACTTAATGTGCTTTAATTATGATCCTTTTGTTGTCACACAATGGGCTGATTGTTGTCAGTGGCATGGTCTTTGGTGCCAAGAGAGAGGGAAAAAAAGGGAAACCAACCCCCCTCATCTCTCATCCAACCCCCTTTTCCCTTCACCAATCAATCGAGGAGCAATGTCGTGACTCTCCCTGCTGACCTGAATTCTGATGTAGCAGGTGCCAGTGGGATGTGGGTGGTTTGGGGTTTTCGGGAAGGATGACAGTGACACTGGTGTACAGGCAGGTGGTGGGATGAGGCCTTCACTGTACCAGTAAAGACTGACTCAAAACCCTCTGGGTATCTGGTCCCCACAGTCAGAATGGAAATGTTAATGTTTGCAGAGGTATTAGATCTGAGTCATATTAATAAGAGGGACTTATAAGCCCACTTTCAAAAAAGAAAGAAAGAAAAGAAAGACAAAGTGAAAGGAAAAATAGAAAATCAAGTAAGTTTTCTAATGAGAAGAACCTTCACGTGTATTCCAGGATGCGTTGACCCAACTCTTCTAACATCTCAGTCCTGGTGGAAGCTGTGGACTTGCCAAGCTGTGATTTATTTTGAGGATTTTCTTAACTAAACTTAAAGGGTGACTTCACCAATTTTCAACTTGCTCTATATGCCTTTAGCTTAGGGTGTAAAAGCACATTATTGCTGTTAAGCTTGTCTCTGTCTTTAGCATATTAAAATATTTCTCTGCTTCTAGCTGAAAGACTCCTCCAGATGACATCACCAGGAGTTTTTCATCATTAGTAGTTTAGATGATGTCATCATCCAAAGGCAAATTGACCATGATTACAAACTCCAAGATGACACAATCTGAACTGAAGGTTCCCCCAGTGATGTCATCTGGAGGCATTTTTCAGCTAGAAGTAGAGAGATATAATGATATAAGTACGTCATTGGGAGGTCTAATGGCATTTATTTACATGTACTACTTAAACTAGAACCAAAAGAAGCAAGTTCAAAGTGAAGGCATCATTTAACTAACCACTGTCAGGTTCTTCACCTGTGCTTTGTGACCATAATGGAAAGTTAACCTGTCACACAACACTTGATGAATATCACATCAAGTTATAAATAGGATTATTCTGTTTCCACATAGATTACAAATAAGCTGTAAATAAATAGGAACTCCCTTGTGAACAATTATGTAAATAATAGATCTGTGGTTTCACTTTGGAGGTTTTTACAGTTTTTACAGGAGGTTTTTAGTCATTCCTGCTTTCTCATAGCGAAGCTGAAGAAATGCCTTGACCAAGGCCAGTGGAGATCTATCGTTTTGCCGACCAGCAGCAGCCTTGCTAGTGAATGCCTCTGTTTCTGTTCCTGTGCAGTCATACAGAAGTGAAGGGAACCAGGCTCTTTGTTTGGTCAACCCATGGGAAAAGCTGCACCCTGTTCGGCTCACTGAGAACCAAAACACTGATTCTATAGGCAGAAGCACAGCAAATTTTAAAAAAGCATAAATTCCTCATAAACGAAAGATTCACCCCAGGAGAGATGTACACAGAAACTCAAGTGAGGAATTAAAATCAACTAGGTGATATTAGACTAATTAGGAAGAAATAGCAAATAATAGAGAAAAAGAAGTATTGAGAAAGGGAAAGAAGAAAAAAGGAGACAGAGATAGACGAGCGTGAGGGTGGTAGAGGGTGAAAAGAAGGGCTGGATGGCACTTGGCAGCTTCAGCATGTTCCCAGGAGGATTACTCAAGCACTAGATGCCACAAACTGCCAGTAAAACCACAGAGAAGCTCCGTGAATGGAGACACACAGCCCCACATGCGCGTGCGTGCATGTGTGTATATGTAGACATCTAGATGCTGGATTCTGGTTTCTGTTACACATGTTTTCTCTCCTCCCTGTTTTGCCCAGTTCTACCGTCCTTCTATCTTTTATTCCTTCCCTTCCTCCACGTTCCCCAGCTTGTTACTCGCCTCCTTTTTCTCACTCTTGCTCTCAATCTTATCACTTTTTATCTCACTCTCTCTGCACCCTCTCTCCGAGCAGCAGCGAGAGGAGGGATTTGACTTTGCCAGTGACAGACAGGTAACATATGCTGCATCTTCAGGCTGCTTGTGCAGCCCATTTGCCTCCTTATGGGCAGAGCTAACAAAAAACAAATGAAAATAGAGAAACTATCCCTCCCTCTACGTTTTTCCATTGCACCATCCTGTAACCATCTATTTCTTTGTAGCTGCAGAAAGTGTTCTATATTTTACTGTCTGTCGTTTGCATCTCTTTCTATCACTCTCACATATTCAAGATACCCTCCCACTCTCTCTAACACTTCTGACCATGTAAAATCTCAGTTTATCTGGCAGAAAAAGGAAGCGTTTCCACACAATTGCACAATTTATTCTTTTTCTCAGGTGCTAAACTGCACTGAAGAATACATATATTATACAGAATATATAAATAATTAGCAAATGCAAAGAAGAAGGAGTACAGCAGACCACCAACAGTATACTGCCAATGAGAAAAATAAAGTTGATCAGCATATTTATGTGTATGAACAGTTTGGTGTTAACTTCATTCCTGCTGCAAATGATTCACACTTAACTTGCAACTGCAACTACCCTCATGCACGCCTCATAGTGGAACAGTCCCCATTAAACACATAAGCAAACCCAAAAACACGCATGTCCATGTAATCACGTACTCTGCCTACCCTGAGCGACATCTACCCTACTTAAAAAGACTCATGTTTGCAGATGGTTAACTTAAATAATTCTGGGAAATATGGTTTTGACTCGTTTCACTTCCATCAGGAGAAAGGCAATGCTTCAGGGTCTTATCTGGCTGTGCAGAGCGCCTGAATAGCGTCTGTTTCTGTGTGTACTCGGTTGCATTTGTGCCCAGAAAGGTTAGTGTTTTCATAATTCAGCAAAGCGGCACCCACACAAATACCAATATATTTATAATTTCTATTTATTTAGGACTTAGGGTCATCAGCTATAGCAGGTCTTGGTCATATCCAAACATATTTTGTTATGTTTATTTGTATTGAGATCACATAATACAATAATTTAAAGTAAATTTTCAATTTTTTCAAACTGGGCTTCTTTAAAAAAGAGACTGTTAAAATTGAGTATATCTACAGGCAGAATCTAATAGAATGTCGCATTTTGTCCATATATCCACAAACAGTATAAAATGTGTTTGAGCAAATAACACAGAATAGAAAACATTAGCATTTGACACAACATAGATACAAGCAACAATAATTTGTATTCTATTATCTTGTGACTAATGGAGGGAAAAAATTAAAAGCTGCTAGACTAATTATTCTCTTGTCTGTAACAAATATCGAATATGTCTATGATGTGGCTGAAGAGACTCCCATCGATGGGGATGTGAATTCTTATGTATATCAGTTAGTTGTTATGGCTGTTTTTTTGCTGCATATAACCCTCTCACATGATAAATACACACACATACACTCACTTTCACACAGATTCCGGAAATGCATTTATATATTAAATGACTTATCCTGCCTTGCAGCATGTGCAAGCTTGCCTTAATTGCCTGTTGTGTTCATTCATGTAAGGCAGCGAATGCCACAGTACAGTAGTTTAGGGAGCTGCCTCTGGTGAAAGAGACACAATGCATCAGCTGCATGGACACTTTCTATTGCAGATATTACACAGAAGGCCAAGGCTTCGTCAGATCCTCTGCCATGTGCATTCTGAGACCCCTGCTTCATACACATGCTACATCCAGTTCCTCTCACCAGGACCGGACCACCATGATTAACCATGGACCACTGCTCATTAAAACCCAACATGTAAACTTATGTGTACTCTCTTCTCCAGGTTGCATCCATCAACACGCTGTTGACAGAAGTATCCACAAACACACCCTGGACACGTTTTTAAGTGACAAGCCAAGAGTAACGCTGAAGCGATCAACTAAGGGAGCCAAGAGAATTGGTTTCCATGGCGACATTGATGTTGCTGTTGGAAGAATGTGAGTTTGTGTGTGTGTGTGTTCGTTCTGGGCTGCAACGATTGGCTCAAGAGGGGGGTGGTGATAGTAAAGCAATAAGCATTTCCTTTTTCCTTCCAGCAGCATTTCCACTGATATTATGGCCCAGAGCATTCCGTGGGTTGTTCCACTAAATGACCATTTGCCAAATATGTAATAAGATGCTTTGAGGAAACAAAACACCAAATCACAGTCCGCGAAGCTTCCTATTTCAAAATAAGCGTAGGAGCAAGCTACTTGGTGAACTCCAGACATAACTTGTTTAATGTTACTCTACCATCAAAATCTCTATATTCAGAGGAACAGTTTGTCAAGTAACATACAGCAGCATATGGCACCTAAACCTGATTTACTGCACTCAGTGAGCCATCATGTCACTTTAATTTCAAAAAGAATCGACAAGGCTTCCAGTGTTGACTGTGATGCCATAATTCAGCTTAAAGCAACTTTCTGTCCTTTCAAATCACCCGTCGCTCAATCTGGTCGAGAAGAGAACCGTTTCGCGCTTGGCTGAATCGTGAGGGGAAGCCCGTGGGTTTAGATTAGTGAATCTGGTGTATACACGATTAAACACATAAGAGAAACACAATTTAAAAAAAAATGAAAATAAAAAAGGTTTGCCTCAGAGATTATATCTACAGCACAGGCAGGGTGCTGTACATTTAAGTTTTGCCTACAGCTGCAAACGTGTTTTGATAGTTCGCTGTAATGTTAACTGACAGGCCATGAAACAAACTGCATAGACGGATAAACAACAGTTTATCCTCAACTTCTATTTGATGCATGCATCAAATCAAAGTCAGTCATTTGCAAATTCAGAAGAAGGATGTGAGAAAATGCAGCTCTTTTGTTGAGAATACGTGCAGCGCTGTCTTATTGTTGATTGGCTCCAAGACTTTTCTCTGCACGTTTTCACATTCACTTCGGCTGCACATCTTCATCCATTTGTTTGATGTGTGTATCGGCTGAAGATGGATATTGCAATATAAAATAAAAAAAAAACCTATCTCAGTCAGATGTAAATTTAAGGAAAATCTTCAAAATGCAGTTTTCAACTTTTCGGATTAAATGCGTGTGAACATGCACCTGCAGTAAACTCTCCAATAAAACTGTTCTTTCAATGCACCTGTGAGGATAAAAAATTAAGATGCGTTCAAGACAAGCGGTGCAGCCTCTATCATCTCCGCCACTGTGCGTTTATTTACTCGTGACAGGCTATCATAAAAACAAAAGAGCATTTTACCTTTGTTGAAAACCACGATGGAAAAACTTTTTGGTCTTGTCTCCTTGCAGGTTCTTATCACACCCGCTTCAGAGAGGATCGGCCACAGCGAGCTGCAGAGCGCACAGCGGTCCAGGACAGGAGCGCTTCACAGACCAAACGAGGGGATTTTCTGCCAGTAAAATCCGAGGAGCTCCGCAGCTCAACGATCCGAGTGAATGAGCTCTGCCTCACCTCACTCTACGGCGCTTTGCTCCCCCACCCACCTCCGCCCGTTTCCTCCCTCTTTGTCTCTTCTGCATGGGAATGCCAACTCCCGCTGATTGAGGATGCAGCCTATAACGTTCCCATCTCTCTCTTTCTCTGGTTACCTCTCTCTCACCCACTCACCCAAAAACACACACGCACATACACACACCGATGACAAAGTTGCTAAACCTGTCCGGAACATGTAGTGCAGATATCAATATTACAAAAATCCCAGAATCCAGAATAACGTCATATTGTAGTAATTAAATCCCTTATTAACATGCATAGGTTGCGCTGCTGAGCATCTCTGCCTCATTTTTCTTATTTGTGCACCCTCTGATATTTTTATGACCTTTGTTTTGTTCCACTGCCCAGAGACAAGAGTACAGCTCATTAAAGCCAGAGATTCATTCCCAGGGAGAATACAGAATACAATTCATGCTCTGCAGTGACTCTTCAACCAGGTCTAGCAGGTCCAGACTACGACTGTAATACAAAAGAAAATCATCTGGTTGCAGTTATTTGATTTCTTTGAGAATGAATCCATTTCACTTTAACCTTTGTGGACACTTGAAAAATTGAGTACAAGTACAAAATATGTGTTTATTGTTAGAAAAAAAAGCATGCAGGAGGTTGGCTCATGTCATATCAACTTCTTCATTATTGCTTTACCTAATGGAATGTATTATTTTTTTTTAATAATAATTTTGTTTGCAAAATGTCAGGAAAATGTGAAAATATGTAGTATAATTTCCCATAGTCCACGATAATGTGTACACGTTTTATATCCATTTCAGGAACTATGGATACAGTCCTTAGAAGTAGGCCATCAGCCTGCTGTTCAAATGTCTAAAATGTATGTTTGCACACACACACACACACACACACACACACACACACACACACACACACACACACACACACACACACACATACACACACACACACACACACACACACACACACACACACACACACACACACACACACACATACACACATGTTTACAGACTGGTACTGTGAAAAAAGAAGTCTTTGTCCTAAGTATCAGATTGCTTTTTCTTTCTGTAAATGTTCAAACTGCACCAGCAGCTGTGTGGCATCACTGTATTTATGTGGACAGCACTAATTAGAGTCTTCACTCCGTCTGGTTTCAGCTTTGCTATCATCAGCAAGGACGAGAAGAAAAAGCTATAATTGCTGATGTAGAATGGACTTGTCAGAATACAAACGCATGCATTTAATTAATTTATTAATTTCAGCTATTCTAATGTGTAGTGGAATGTTGCATTCGAGATACAAATTCAGTGCAATTCAGAAAGATATGATATCACTCATGTAGCAACTGAGCACCTGTATCCTTGTTAGACACAGAAATCTGAGTTACACACATCAGACACTGACATGTTACAAGCCATTAGCACTAGCAGGAATAGTACAGTAGCAGAAAAGAAAAGGAAAATGCTTTCTGGGAGCATTGGTGGAGAAGGAGTACTGGCAGCAGAAGAATGAGCAAGTATGGACAGGGTGATGAAGAAGCTGGCCTGTGAGGGAGGAAGTCCCCCTGAGGGAAACACGATGGTGATGTAGTGCTTCTTTTGCTGTCTTCCTGAAATAGCTTGCAGGTGTCATTTCATTTGTCTTCATGTTTTTTTAGAAAGTAGTCTTGTTGGAATGTTTAATTTTCAGGTTACTTATGGCAGCGGCTGGAGACCTTTCAAGTAGCCCACCTCTCGCCCAGTGACTCTAGCCCCCCATGACCCCCTGACCAGGACAAGCAGGTGCACATAATGAATGGAAGGTTACTTTATACCAAAAACGGTTTCAATAGGCTTTTCAAACAGTGTATATTTTATTGTGTCTAAAGAAAACAAGTCAAGCATATATTGACTGAGTACAACGAACTGGTTAAAGCAGCAGAAAGATCATATTCAAAAGAAATCAACATTGACTGTTAGTAGGAGATACTGTGGGATTCAGACCTTTGTGCTCCATGTCCATATTATTTTGTAACATAACAAACCACCTGTGCCTTTATCGCTGAGTGGACCTAGTCATCAGTTGTGAATGGGAATGCATCGTCCAGTGGATACTGCGTTTTGGTCTGATGTTCAGTCACAGTTGATGTGAGTCTGGTTCTGATCTTATTCAGGGTCTTCAGGGTCCACGGATGTATTGCTCCCTACAATTGTCCCATGTAATGTTATACACCATTTCACTTACTCCTTCCAAGTAGGTCTTGTTTTTGGCAGAGATCGTACAGTTTTAAAAGATTTTTAGTAACTGCTGACTCTTTGAGACCTTAAGACTCTATCTATATGGATGATCAGCTATATAGGGGAACTCCCTCCCCCTTTTAATTAATTTAAGGAGGAGGATGCAAACTTTTGCACTAATTACATATTCTAGACATTACATTTTTATAAACTCTTTGACCTTTTTGTTACTTCTGATAAAAGAACAGTGTAGCCAGGAGGTCCTGTGATGACCTGAAAATCGAACCACTGACTCTGCGGTCAAGTGAACTACAGCCTCCCCTGTATAAGCAGGACAGTGAGAATCTGAACGGTGGAATAACTGTTGCTTGCTTTTTTTATAACATGTCATGTTAATTGAGTGCTGTTACGTTATGTGATGTTATTATGTCAGTGAACTGTAGCAAAACCACAAAATTTTAACAACTTCTAATCCTGTTCATTTAGTATCTAACCATAATCAAACCAGTGGAGTTTCAATAGATGCCTGTCTCCATATGTGGGGGCCCTATTTTAACGAATGGTCCTGTTAGTACGAGACCTTTGTACTTCACTTAGCATTTGGGTGTATTTATAGTGGTTTTGCCTCACTGCTGATTTAATTCTGTGTCGGACATGACTAAAAAGAGAGCGCTGAAAAGTTTGAGCACGGCATTATGCAAAATTTGTTCACTACAATGTGATTAGGTAGCAAATTGCTTGATGTTGTAGGATAATAAACCTAGTTCATGGCTTCCCTCACTCCCATGGGTAATTGGTTCCATGCTGCAGAAATTAAATGCTTCATTTGAGTAAATAGCCAATCTTTCCTTGGGTTTAGCATGCCCATTAGATGAACATGATCATCTGAGCTAAAGTTCTTCAATCAACTATCAGTGTGCACTGTAAAGTAGGATCAGAATGAAAATGTCTGGGATTTTATTTGTATGCAAAGCAGCAGGGAAACTAGCTGGGTATTTAATCCTCATTCACTTTCTCATGTCCCATGATAAAAAAACAACAATACTTAGCAAAATATTATACATTTTGATTCGACTTCAAAAAACTGAACTATGTAAGTCTAGGAGGTGGATTCTCTTGAGAAGCCGCGTAGTGAGCAACAAAGTACCTCAGTACTGAAGGTTTTATAGGAATATTATTTTTCATTTCAACTCTATCTCTTACAATTGGACATTTCTAATTAAATGAAACCACAATATGCATCTCGCCAGTATTCCCCCCTGAGAAGCATAAGCCAGTAATGATGGCTTCTAAGCAGGGGTTTAGAAATTAGGGTCGCACATTTGGAACGTTATTTAAAACGGTTTAAACATACATTTTAATGTAAAAAATTAAAAAATGTGTATATAAAGTGTTTGTTCAGTGTCACTATGTCAAGCACATAACTTATCTACCATTTCTTACTTCAAATATTTATAAACAATAAACATTTGGGGAGAGGTAAAAATATATCAATGGGGATCAATGGTAATATATTTGTGAAGACTTTTGAAGTACTGCAGGGAGGTTGACTGGGGGGAGAAGGTTAATGCAAGTATTGAACTGTGTACTAAACCTTGTAGACTTCTTTGTTGGTGAACATGTTCAGAACAGAACAGCTAAACCATCTGCTCGCACATGCACATACAGTACCACATATCTCAAGCTGCCCATTTCACTAATTCCCCTTGCACCTTGCATCTCTGCATTCACCATTTCCATATTTATCTGTTCTCACTTCTCACACACTATTTCTCAGCTCAGTGGCAGAAGCCAGATTTCATGCAGGCCTGCAGCTGCTACAGGAGTCAGACAATGGCAGCTATAATAAATCATGGTGCCACTTCTGGCTGTGCAATTCAGGCACAGGCCTGCATATGGATGAAATCACAGTTGATGCTTTGCATCAATACAGCATAATTGCTTTGTGTGTTGAAACATGATAGTGTTTTGCAGTTTTTTAGTGTATAAATGGCTACCTTCCATTTTATATGGCCATATATAACAGATAATGCCTGAATAATACCATGGTCTGTTCATACTGAAGGCATTAGATGGCTGAAGCTGGAATAGGACTGGTTGTGGGTTTGCGAAAGGTATGATGGGTAGAAAATGGGGGTAGGGTTAATATCACAGGACATTAAACGCATTGCTGCCTAAATAATAATGTTATGGATAAGTTTCTTATTGTCAACAAATTGCTTCGAAAGACTAACACAAACAATGAATTGAGCCTTTTATCAGGTTGATCAAAGACCTTCATCAAGAACAAATAAATAAGCTATTGCTTCTTTGACATTGTGTGATAAGGCACAGGCTAGAGTCATAATTATGCCTTAATGCAACACATATTAATGCAAAGCTAAAAAAAAAGTTCACATAAATTCATAGTGCACTCTGGTTTCAATAACATTTGTAAGTTACCATAACCAGCATGGGCACCCAACCAGACTCATCTTTGAAACCTAAATGTTTCAGGACATCGCATTAGCAGTGCCACATTGTTATGTCTGACTAGAATACTAACAGCGGGGCTGTCTCTGGGTCCTTAGTGCTCAAATATTTTAGTTGAAAAGGCTGTTCTCCTCACACTGAGAACAAAGCACAGAGAGCCTATCAGCTCAACTGGGAAACTGGACTGAAACCTAAACATTTTGTGTAAGTCCAGTGTTAAGTATTTTGCCCCTCTGCATATCCAGTGTTAACTACAGAGTTCTCATGGCAGCACTTTCACATCGTTACACAGGTATTTTGCTCAGGGTTACATCTCTGTTCCCAGGCTAGTCAGCTTTTGGTTAAGTGGTGCCCATGTTTCTATTGATGATGCCCTGTGAGCTTAACCAGAGCCTGTGAACAGACATTCTCCCAGCACAAGTGGACGAGACGCTCCTCTGGGAAACATGAGACTATACTACCGTTGTTCAACCTTAGTAAATGGGTGAAGGAAAGACAGAAAGTCTTTGACAGATGATGTTCCTGTGGAATGCAAAAAAGGCACTAGCAGTTCTTCTTTACAACTGTGAAGTGTGGAATCATTATTTTTGGAATAATAACATTAATATTAGATAAAAAAAATATCAAAAAAAGATTTAATAATAGCAACAATTATGAAAGTAAAATCAAACTTTGAATAGGATAACAACTGCAGATTGAGACTGAACACATAGATCACCTCTGGTAAGAAAATAAAATATGGAAAAGGCAGAAGTTAAATAGAACACAGAAAAATCCCATAACCTCAGTTTACATGTGGCCCAAATTTTTAGCACACTTTTATGATACTTTGGTTATGTGTTCTTTAGAATTAATGAAAAATTGTATCCTCACTTGCTGGGTGAGCAACACTACTATGGAGCGGGAATGGACAAAACAAACTTTAAAATCTTTGATTCATCCTCATCTGTCTTTATGAAATTCTATAATGCTGAAGATCTTGGAAGCAAAGTTTCGGCCTGATCTGAAGACACGTGCAGGGTGACATAAAAATGACATTGTGCCACAGGACTGCTGTTGTTTCTCCCTTAACTGAATTAAGATAAAGCCTCAAATGCTTTTCTCTTGCTCATACTCCCCTTTTTTCCTTGTACAAGACTAAAACAGATCTAAGAGGATTGTGAACATTTCCTTGAAATATATCTGAGACTTGGCTCTGAATGAATACCAGGATTGTTATGTATCTACTGGATGTCTTAATAGGCAACTCTTTGCTAACATGCTATGCATCTTTATAATAACCTAATCTCTTATCAGTAATAATGTTGGGTATTTTCTAATAAAATTTAAAGCCTTTTGTGAAATGGCTGCTGTATTTTCTTTCTGATTCTGTCCATTCTTTCTTTCTGATTTTCCTCAAATGATTCAATGGCATTCCTCTGACTGCTCTTAAATCCAAATTCAAGCCCAGGCTTTTACAGGAACTTCCTGCCTGAGGCTGGGCCTTTCAGGAACATAAATAAATCACCAGACGAAAAAGCTAAAATATCTTTTCTCTGTTTTTGTGTTTGGATATATGATAGTTTATTCTACTTTACCTGGGTTAGTGTGCTGGTTTATTAGTCTGAAATGTTTGTTGACTTGATTTACTCATAGAAAGCAATATAAATTAATTAAATTAATAATGTAATATAAATTATTAATTAATGGGGTTTTTTTTTGTAATTAGTAAGTTACGAACCAACCAACCAATGGCCAGAGCCCAGCTATTTGTTCTCCTGGGCACAGATTCCTTCATTAACAATTTTCAGAAGTCAATATAAGCTGCAGCTCCTCTACGTAAATAATGGAGGAGGGTGAAAATGGAAGTAATTGATTTAATTTGCCCACAGAAGAGGGAATCTGAGAAGAGGGATCTGTGGGTAACGTGCTCAGTTTGTGGTTTTGATATGGTGCTGCTTCGACCTGGATTTGTTTGCTTCACAGTGCAAGCCCCCTCTGTGCCTCACAGAGCAAATATAAAGTTTTTTCTTTTCACATTATCTCAATATGATGATTTAATTGTGAGTCAGTAAATATGTAAATATGTACACGAATACATGCTACTGTATGTGTATACCATAGAATACACTATGATAAATAATTACACTCAGACACCCACAATTTCTTTAATTAAAAACTTCATCATCTTTCTGTCCTCCACTACAATATGTACATCTCTTGAGTCGTATAAATCGATAGAATAATTCAGGACATTATAACATATATACATACCAGTGAGTACAAACAAACTATCATCTGTCAGATGCTCGATAAGGTTTTCTGGTCATTTTCAAGTCTTTAACCTAAGGCTGAGGGACCTGAGTGCTGAAGACTTGTTACTGTGTTAAAGGTGTGTTAGCACCTCTTCAGTCAGAGCACTGCGTTGTCCAGTGTTGCTTCTGCATTTAGTAAGAACATTTCCTTGTCCGTGAGACCAAATTAGACACACGAAGCAAACAAACAAGTAAGGGACAGGACAGTAAAATAGGGCATTTAAATACTGAGTCAGACAGAGGAAGTTTTATTTCATATTGCTCTCTATCCAGTCTTTAAAGTTGGCTACTCGTGTATAGACTGTGTAGAGGTCAGGATCACACTCCCCCTGGTCATATCCGAAGCTCACAAGTCCCACGAGTGTCCACACATCTTTGTTGTTCCCTTGTGTATAGCCAAGGGAAGGATTCTGATTGTTGCTGTTTTGGTTCTCAGACAGAGCAGGGAGAACAAGGACCCCCCCAGTGTCAGAGGGACATATGTTAGAAGGTCGATAGTCAGGCTTCTGGCTGGCACAGAGCATATTATCTGTGACACTGACTGTCACGCCATTACGAGCGTACTGCTGTTCACATGGGACTACATCAGCAAGATGAACAAGCCCGACCCTCGCCTTCTCATCAGGTCCTAAACTTAAATCAGGCAGTGGCGACCAGCCTGTCACAAGCCCTTGTCCAGAGGTCACCTCTTCTTCCTGACTTTCTGAGAGGCAGAGGGGCAGGACCTTCTCCCAAATCCTCGCCTTGTCCAGTAACTTGAGCACAGCTATGTCAGAGTCGAGAATATTAGGGTCGTAGTTTGAATGAACAACAATGGCGGCCACCTATAGGAGAAAGACAAACTTAGTGTACAAGTGTGGTTAAAACAAATGTGAAAGAGATGGGGGGAGCAAATTCAAGAAAGATTCAGTGTGAATTAGCTTGCTATTACCCTTAACTTTCATGTGTGCAATATGTTCTTTTTTCTTTTTAACTCTTTTGTTTACTGTGTAGTATGGATGTGTATGTAATAAACAGCATTAATCAAAAAACTCAATAAAAGTGAGATCCACTAGCTTACTCTCAAGTGTTGGAGAGCTTTGCTTTCCCTGTGGTCATCACGATAGTGCTTCCCCACCACCACCTTGATCTTGGCTGCATCTAGAGGATACGCCTTCCCCAGCTCGGTCACACAGTGAGCTGCAATCACCACACTCCTTTGGTTCACAAGAGCCCCACTGCACACCAGCTGCCAGTCGGAAGCCTGATTGTAGTTGCCAGTTTCTTCTCCACCATCCTTCTTCAGTGACCCTGACTGGGTGTCTGCCTTGGTCACCTTGGTATCAGCGCCACTGCTAGAGTGACGGTAGATGGCTGCCAGCCAAGGCCAGTGAGCCTCTGCTGGCCTCTCTGGCTCAAAGGTTGGATGCTTCCCACACACTGCCAACGAGGAGGTGACAGGATGAGAGGGAGACGAAAGGGAAACATTTACTTACACTGAGATTGTGTCAACATGTCGTTGAATTGAATTCATTGTCATTGTCGTTGAATTCTAAGAGCTTTTACATCCACAGAAGCTTCTTATTTAAAGTTTGCTTCCCAAAATGTAAAGCAGCAGGATAGCTGGAGCAATATAACATAATTATAAGACATTTACATTTTTAAGACTGGGGTCCTTTTTCTAATCCACTGCACAATCATGTGATCAACTATGATGTTTGCTGACATTGTTACCAAACAGATGTGTGCTGAGCTCCTCTATTGAGGTTACACAGACTCAAAAGCTTCCTAGGTTGGTACTGAAGGCAGGCTGTCGAGGAAGAGTAGTCACATTTGCAAATGGTGATTAAAGTGGCTGGCCCAGCATCCTTTACACACTGAAGAAACTAATTTATACAAAGCTTGTAATGTTACACAATTGTGAGTGAAACTGGGGTGAAAAGTTGGTTTAGCATTATTGTTCTCATAAGATGAATTCTTACCTACATGTATTGAGTAATTATGAGTGTGGAACATTTGACAACAGATAAAGGAAGGCTTTACGTGAATACACCATCATGCCGCAACACATTTTTCCCATCTTCTGCATGTAGTGAATGAAAATTCCTTCAATCAGCAAAAGAGTTGAACCCAGGTCTTTAGTAGCAAAGTGGAGACACTTGGTCTGCTGTTTTAATGCTAGTCAGATAAATCCAGATAAAACCAACTGGTCTATCCGGTTCTCCAACGAAGACGTTCTGCATTATTCACATACACAATCCTGGCATAAATGACTGTTGTGCAAACAAGAGAATGTAGTGTACCTACTGTAAGGTTAAACCGAATTGTTCAATCATGGTTATGTGAGTAATCTATCAGCTTATCTAAGTATTTCCAAACATTCATGCCCCAGCAGGTTTGAAACTTTTTTCGGTCTCTAGACAAGCCACTTTAATAAAAAAGACCGATGCTAGAGAGAGTAAAGTGTACTATTGATTACATAAAAATTGTAATCAGACATTATTAGGATTAAAACTCTCACTCGACATAGGCCTTTCTATTTAGTGGCTTAGAGCAGTAATGAGAGGACCACTACAGCAGGAGGTGAAAGGGCGGATGATGCTCAATTTCATGAAGTGCTTTTGTCTGAGAGTATTGTAGAAAAAAAAACTGTGTAAATCGCTGCACAAAAATGCATGTGGTGTAAATGGGTGGGGGTTTTAATTTCTGTGGTCAAGCCACTGGAGGTCCTCTGCTGTCCTCACCTGGTGAACACGAGACATGGCGCCCGCTCCATTTCCCTGTCTTCAGGCAAGTGCGGCGAGAACTGCCAGAGTGGTGGTAGAACTGCGAGACACACTCATACTCTATATGTGAATAAAGATGGTGGAAGCCCGGAGGCAACTGGGGAAGTACTGGAGGCCCTTTAGTAGGGCCGTCAGACTGGAGCTGTCGGCCCAGTGCAGAAGAGTAGAGTTTGTGCACAGGTGTCTTCCTGAAATCCGAAGAAAAGGGGAAGAGTAAGAATAGTAAACACACCCCTGAGATCGAATCAAGCTTTTGTGCAAAATGTGCTGCATGACTTGAGATTTATATGCCACAGGTTATAAAATACTTATGGATGTCAAAAACATTTCTATGTAAACATACCTGGATGGTGTCTGAGGTGGCAGAACTCTTTGTTTGACCAGCTCTGACACTTTTGGCTCTCGACATGCTGCAATTAAACAAACACAAATTACATGTAAAACACACAAAATTCCTATTGCTGTGATTTGAATAAGTAGTTGTGGTTTTATATTGAAATGAAGGAGAGTGGTGGTCTTTTTTAAATCTAACTTTATGTAAGAAAGGCATGTTTTAGTATCCAATACAACATCCAAAACAACTTTAATAAAGACATCTTTGTTCGGTTGCGAGGTTACAAAAAACAAACAGACTGTGCAGCATAACTGTAAAGTCCTTATCTGATTCATCGGGTGAGTCGAGCCAATGGACAGCATATAATCTAAAACACTGTAAGAATTGTTTAAAATATACAGCACCAGACTTGATTCATTACTGTTCTACAAGAGTCCTTTACTCATGAGCAATTAACGTTGTATTTATTTCGCATTTAGCACCCTGGAAACCCTTACTTCAAGTTCAGTGTCCTGATATAAAGTGAGGAACCCCTCGTCTTTTCGTACTTACTAATTTCCTTTAGACTTTTTTCAGTCTGCAGTGTGGTGCTGTTGAAATGTAAACCTTTTAGATATTATACTGTATTATCACTTCAGCAATACTGCATATCTGTGTACCTTCCAAAAGTCTGTAACATTATCAGTAATTAACTACATTTAGGAATAAACAGACGGCAGTACCTCTGACACAGAGGGGCTGTTTGCCACTCCAGGTACCATCTGGCTGGCAGGTACGTTGAACATCACCGCTGAGAGCGTAAGAGTGGTTACAGAAAAACTCCACTGTCTCAGGCTCTGACTTTGGCACCACCTGGTGGTAGCCATGGTAGATGGGAGGGAGAGGTGGGCAGCGTTTCTCTGCAGGAGGGAAACAGACAGTGGCTGAGCTGAAGGCCATGGTAAGATGGAATCCTGTGTAGTTCAATGTGCATGAGCGTTCGAATGAATCTCTTACCAGTGAAGCTTTGGTTGACTTCTTTCTCTTTCTCTCTTTCTTTCTCCTCCTTCTTCCTTTCCAACTCCTCTTTCTCTGTCCTGTTCTCTTTGATTGTTGTTTTTTCCTCAGCTCCCGCTCTGTACGTGGTGTGTTGTGTAATGTTGATTCTGGTAGAAGTGATAGTCTGCCCAGGGTCCCGGGAACTGCTGGTATTATTTTCTTTATATGTGTCTTTTGTATCATATGTAACTGTGGTATTCTTTGTCATTTCCAGTTCAAATATCTCCACTGTGTTTTCACCCTCAGATATGACTGTTCTCAGCTTGGTATCATTAGGACCCACTTTGTGTGGATCTCTTTTTCCATTTACCTGCTCCTCTTTTCTTTCCTTCTCTTCTTGTCCTTTGTCTTTAATCACAACTATTTCTGTGGTATCTGTCTTTCCGATGTCCAAGTTTGTGTCTGTTTTCTCAGGAGGCTTTATTACCTCAGGCTTTTTCTTTTCAGTTCTGTTTTGGCTGTTATCTGTGCCTTTAATATCCACTTTATCTTTGCCGCCTCCAGTAGGTTTCTCTGATCCAGTGTTTCTTTCCTCCAGCTCTCCTTCATTCCTATCTTCCACTACTGTTTTCTTTGGAATGGTACCAGTATATTTATCTTCTCTGTCGACTGCTGTTGTATTCTTGTGCCCAGTGTTTATATCCTTCCCACCACCACTTTCTTTCTCACCAGTTGTGTTCTCCTGACCTTCCTCTTTTTTTTTGTTGATCTCTTTGTCACTGTATATTTCTGCTTCTTTGTCCTTTGTATCTTTTGCCTTGTCTTCAGTGAGAGTGTTATTTACTGTGGATCACACAAAAAAAGAGCATTACTAAATTGTAATTTAGCAGCTAATTGCAAATTGTTTGTTGAAACTTGGCTCATCACAATAAGGACTCCAGCTACTGACTCATTTCCTCTGATCCAGTAAAAACTGGTGTAATTAAAAAATAAGTAAAATGTAACTTGGACTGACCTTTGGTACAAACAGGAACAGTGCCACTCCAAGTGTTGTTAGGGAGACACATTCTCTGGGAGCTCCCACTGAGTTCATAGGGTGGGTGGCACAGGTACTGTAATGCAATTAGAACATCATTGGGTCCATAAACCAAGAAGTGGTCCCCGTGTGTTGGCTTGGGAGGTAGAGCACAGACTCTTTCGACTGGCACTGGAGAAAGGAAGGAATATTACCCATTTAGAAGCTGCAAAACAGACATTTTCCAAAATCTGCATCATACCAGGGCTATCCAGAGACAAGCAAATGACACACATCACTTTCTCAGATCCCAAACTTTAATTATTTGGCAGAGGAAAAAAGACATTCACATCATTATCATACCACACTCTGGGGCAGGTGCACTCCAGGTGCCATCATGCAGGCAGATGGCCGTACGAAACCCCCGCAGCTCAAACCCTGGGTCACAACGGAAGGTGATGCGTGCACCTGAGTGGTGAAACAGACCCTCTGTAGATCCATGGGTGGGCACCGGAGGCCTGTGACATCCCACCACTGAGTGGAATTTCAGACAAGCACTGTTTATTTAGGATCACAGGACTTATTCTTCATTTTTTAAATGAGCATCTTTTTTATTGCTGGTCAGACAGGTAGCCCATGTACAAAGTCTCAGCTCTCAGACTCTTGAATGTAAAAAGTGCAGACCTTTAAAACACTAGCTTGCTACCTTAAAGGCTCATTAAGCATAATTTCACCAATCATGGCAGTGTGAACAGTTCACAGCAGCACTTCAACACATGTCCTGTAATGAGGATGGAATAAATGCAATTAAAGAACTGTATTTAAACTGAAACCATTTGTTTAAAAGTAGACTTGATGAAATGGGGTATTAGACAGTGAGACAGTGGTTGATATAACCTACTGTAAAATAAAACTATTCATGACAGATATAACTGTGTAATTACTTTAGAATTTGGTTATGTTTTATTACTTTGTCACAGCCAAACAGCAAATATGTGACCAAAATTGTTACAGTAGAGTACTGCACCACCCAAAACAAAGTTCACAGAGACTCTAACCCCACAGTTATCGTAGCAGTCTCTGTGATATGATCCCTCAGGAGCCTTTTCTGTTTATTGACTTTAAACTGGGTCAGATCCACGAAATGCATAAAATCTCAGAGGATTTATAGCTCCAAACTGAGGAAACCTCCCTGTAATCTTGAGGTTTTTGGTTTACAGCATTTGCAAAATTCTGTCCCCTAGGTGATGAAGAATGCTGCTCACCAACCAAAAGTGGGAAAAAACTCTAGCTGACCTCATTTAAATATGTTTTGGTTTTTTAAGCTGAAGCAGCCTGAGGTGCTATGGGCATCATTGTGTCTTGCTAAATAACCCTTCTTCCATGTGAAATTATGTCTTTTGACATAATGAGATGACTCTGGAGTTATTAGGGTGGGATGCAAACATATGATATACAATGGCACATAAGTAAGTCATCATTCCTTTTAGAAATGCTTTGGGAGCTATTGTGAGAGCTGCTCCCTAAAATAACAACACAACATTAAACTTTGCCAGAGACAAAAAAGGGAAACAATTTATTCCTTATCTTGACTTTCTGTGATAACGTGTCAGATTCTCCCAGAAAGAATGAGTTTTAGCTCAACAGATGACAGGTTGATTATTGGAGTCGTAAAATACTGCTGATGTCAGGTTCACACTTAAAATTCTCCATCTGACTCTGGGGCAGAAATGTAGACTACATTTCCTCTACAAAATGTGAGACATTATCATTATTCCAGCTCTCATCCATTAAAATTAACAGCTGAGGGCTCCTCATGGGAATACAAATGAATGCACACTGTGTGGAACCAAACTCCTGATTTTTTTTACGAGTATCTGCTCCAATGGAAAGGCTGGCTCACGTCAAAGTAGTAGAAGTGTTTCACCATTAGTTTTATAGACTCAAATGTAGCACTGAAAATGACACCACAATAAAAAAATGCAGTGAATGGAGTTCAAGAAAGCTGTTTTTGCTGGATCTTAAGGGAGGTTTCCTGGGTACAGAAGAAGTTAGGGTGCAGGTATCAATAAAGTAATGATTATTTAGGACAAAATTACTCTAACAAATTTAAGGTGATACACAGTTGGTATCATAAGAAGCCCAACTGATTTACCAGAGTTTAAAAAAAAAGTTTTTTCTTCTCCCCATTTCTGATTATGACAATATTAAGACAGACATATACGTTTTCTATTGAATTCTTTTCATCAGTCACTTCATGTATTGTTAGATTCACACACAGTTGTCAGGTAATCATTTTGATTTGCCCATTTATAATTCTATAAAAAAAAAAACACAGGTTAAAGCTAGTTAGCATAAACCCACTCCAAACCAAGGACTTCTCTCTTGTAGCAGTGAATCACTGCCTGCCTTGGGGCAGTAACAACAGTACATTCTCAGTAATTTTGTTGTTACTAGGTGTGTCTGACTTCAGACGAAAATGACTAAAATAATCCTGAGATTTTGTGTGGGTCATTACAGAAAGAGCTTAAATACATGAGAAGGAAAATGTAAGTCATGCCTCCAGCATGTCGCACAGACTGGTTTATTTCTCCCCATGACCGCATCCTGCTGGAATTGTTTTCCTTTCCTCGCCTTTATTATGTCCCAAAAACATACAATATTAACAATTTACAAGAATTATCAAACTGTAGAGACTTTAATTATGATACAAACTCACCGTTTTCACATCTACTGCCTGTGTAGCCAGCCAGACAGGCACAGTGGTAAGCGTAAGAATTGTCCAGGATACAAGTCCCATCATGCAGGCAAGGAGATGAGCTGCAAGCTGTAAAAATACAGGTGAATGACATTAGAGCACATCAGGGTGAATGAAGGAATACAAAGCTGATGACACTTAAATTTCACTTGAATTTTCCATCCCTAAATGTGTTTGGGCACTTCTATACAGGTTGCCTCTGTTTACTTTTATTAGGTCTGGGTGTACTTCTGGTAAGCTACGTATGTGTGTAAGCTTTGAGAAAAGCCCTTAAGAATTAGGACATTTCTGGTAAGTGAGGACACTTTAGGCAGTTTAGTTTTCCTGAATGCTATGTTGATAGGCTTCTCGCGAAACTGAACTGACTTCCTTGGAAGTGCCCTCTGACGAAGAGTTCGTTTCTTCATTGAGTAAGACTTTACACACACTTATTAGCTTTAGGTTAAGAAGTGAAGATTTTGGAGAAGTGATGACTATAATCACCAAGCACCCTCTCAATTAAAGTGAGTAAAGGTTTTATTATTACTTATACTACTATGATTTTTCTTAATATTAATTGACCTACCAGAGTTTTCTTGGAAAGTGGCAAAGAAACCATCAAAATTCTTGTAACCATCAGACACAAAGAGTATGTGCAAGTTGTTTCCAGAACTCTGAATTGGGGCAGGTATGTTGTTCCCACAAAATCGGCCAATGACACCGGAGTTGATGCTGTCGCCATCTCGGACCTCCACATAGTCATAACGACATGAATGGTGAAATTCCAGACTCAACATCATGAACCTGTTAGTATAAAGATGGATGGTAAAAGAACAGGACACTGTGAAATATACATATAATTATGGTTTTCATTATTGTATTTTCACCTTTCACATTCTAAGGATGTTAGGCAAACTAATTGTAGTTGTCTGGTTTGGTTGTGTTTCTGCTGTTTTTGTGGGTTCCTGGATTGTAAGAACACCTGTGTTCCCTGGCAGTGACAAACCAGCTGGCATCGGGGTAACGACACTTTAAAATCTTGGGCCAGAAAACAATGAACAATAATCACAGTACTGGCTGCATTAACAACTGCTGAAGGTGAATTACTCACTTTTTGACACTTTACCAGGTACTGCAGCAGTTAAAGCTTTAGAGGTCATTCTGTCTTTTTCATGTTGTATTTTTGTTTTTTATAGATGCCACAGGAATTGTGGAGAGAAGTTTTGTTTGGAACGGTAAGTTTTCAGAAACCTAAAACCATGACCAAGACATGCACAGGCAGGCTATCACATCATACTGCAGAAGGGGGACAAAGTCATTATTTTTTAAGTGTTTTGCAAGTCGTTATGCACGACTCGCTAAATAATTGCTGTAATAATTGCAAATAACAGTGAACATTGGGGCAACTGTGGCTGAACTGGTAGAGGTGGTGGTCCACTAATTACAGGGTCAGTGGTCAGATCCCCAGTTTCTTCTGTGAGTGTCCTTAAGTTGCTGAACCCCAAATTTAAGCCCAAGATAAAAGAAAAAAAAATGTTTTCTAGTTTTGAATCATTTACTGAATTTTGTCTTCAGATGTGAGTGTTTGTATCAAATGTTAAAACTAATGAAAACATCCATAGTTGTATTTGCAGAATACTACAGAATTAGAGTACACCACAATGATCATAATCCATGATAAAACCTAAACATGAACAGCACATAAAAACAAAATGCTGATTAAATGCGTAATTGACACATTGATAGTAATCTAGTCTTTCACACCACCAGGCTTTGTAGCTTAACAATTCGACATGACATCAAAGACAGTCAGGGTGCCTCTAAAAAATAATAACATACCCTACATAGAGGCAGTAGTGTTCTCAATTGTCCAAGTCATGTGATGTAACTCCCCACCTCCTCACCACCCCCACCTTAAACTGAATGCACAGATTTTGCACTGACCAATAGTATGTTGGCTGACATAAGTTGAGGTAAAGGACAATCATTATGCTGATACTTGGCAGGAACATTAAAACAGTTAGCACATCAAGAAACCGAAACCAGATGCCTGTATTTGGCTTTGTGACTTTGGCAAAATTTAGGAACTTGTAAGGGATATTCCAGCCCTATAGTTAATAGATAGTGTATCGTGTATCAACAGCTAAAATGCACATATGAATGCTGTAACATTTATTTATGTGGCACTAAGTATTGTTGATAGACAGCATTTAGACTTGTCTAAGTCTAAATAGGCATGTTGTTATTTTAGGTTTGACAGTTCTTAAATGAAATATATCTATAAATCCTAAAGAAATGTGTTGATTGCACAACATTACTTCCACGAGAACGGTAAAACTGGTAAATACGAGTACTGAATTTCAAGTTAATGCATTATGATCCTCAAAACATCATTATTGTGCTTTAATATAGTTAGGACATCAGTGACTATAATAACTCCCAGGAGTAATTTACATACACTTTCAATTCACGAGCTGTTTGCTTTAGTTCCAGTCAGACTGTGGGAGTGAGAAGACTGCTGGATTAGGAAAATGCAAACGATTCTCCTTTCCCCTTCTCTGCGATTTCAGATGTAATCTCCTTGACCTAACATTGGAACATATGTAAAGGAACAGATGAACTTCATACAAGACACTGGCATCCTCCCAAATCTTCTAATTTTATCTGTCATTACAGACCCTTGGGATAGGGGAGCTGAGACTAATGAGATGTACGGTAACGCTTAATGTTAGCCTGCAGCAGCTCCCAGCAACGAATGTCGGTTGGCATTCAGTAAATATGTTGCCTGTGATGTGAGTGTAATGCAAACCAACATAGATAAATACAGAAAAAATACAGAAAAATCCTTGTGGCTCAGGCCGAAACGTACAACTTTGCATTAGTCTATTTATGTCTGAGCACAGCAATGCTAATTTATTTAGGGCTTCTATTGGATTTATATCATATCCTATTCAAATACCAGTCATGCCTATATTTACCTTTGTCCTCAGAGAATGAATTCTTTGGTTGGTAGCCCATGGTTGGTAGGTTTAATGCACAGTTTTATACGGCAGAAAAAAAAAGCCTTGGAACCAATAGATTTCTTTCTTGTACACATTGAACCGTTACAGTATACACTGCACATTCAGCCCAAATCTAAGTACCAAATGTGGATTTGTTCTGTATGTGTAATGGAGAAAAGGACAGAAATAGAAACTTATCACAGGTCTGAAAAGCAATAACTTTCCTGTAAAAAGTGCGGTGCTGTGGTTTCCAAACTCTGCTGTAGACTATGTCCACCACATACATCTTGCAGAAATATCTGAACTGAGTGGAAATTCAACTTAAGCAGGCCAGCTATTAAGAACATTTACAGATGGACAATGATGATCCCAGAAACTGAAACTTTAAAGTCAGACAAAACTTGATGATTGGCCCACCACTTCGCTTAAGTCTAAGAAATCTCAAAAACGACTAAAAGGACAGATTAAAAAAACAACCACAGAGGCAGAAGAGTTATGTTCTGACCTGAGTTCTATGGTAAAGGGACGGTCCACCTGTATGGTCCACTCACACTGAGCATTGTTTGGGTAACTTTCCAGCACCAAGTGGCCCTGTTGTTTGTGGATCACTCCCCCACACTCTGAAAGACACCAGGATTTCATTTTGGAAAGTTGTGTAAAAAGTGTAGTGACAGTAAAATTTCAGAGGTTTTTAATTAAAGCTTATAAGTGTGAGGGTTCTTTGGTTACCATTCATACCAAAAGTGATTACATGTGTTTCCAAGGCCCCTGTAAAAAGCCTGTGTGGCACTCAACAACATAAAGAACCATAAACAAAAAGAGCACAAGGCATACGGGTTTATGTTTTTAATTAAATGTATGCTCGTTGTGCCCCTTGGCAGAATATTTGCATATGGACAAAACTATAGTCAGTGTCCAAATGTTACATATTAAATTGTTTTATGGGAATCCTGAATGCTGACTCCAACTTGTCATTCTGCTCCAAATGGAAACCTCCTGGGAATATGGCAACCTTCCATGGTTGGCACAGACAGTAGAGGAGGAAAGGATATACACTGTATAAATCATTCTTTCACTCAATGAGGAAAATATAATTTATAGTAAGGCAATGTAGGGCACATTAATTAGAGAAATGAAGAAACTTACTCATGCAATCTCCACCAGACCAGCCAGGTCGACACTCAGCGCAGTATTTACCCCTAATGAAGAAGTCATCCCTGGGGCCCCATGTCCCATTGTTACAGCGCTTACAGTTCTCAAATATACTGCAGCCTGAAAGAAAGAGCGGAGGGAGGCAGAAGCTGTCAGACTGACAGACCACAACACACAAGAGTAAATAACATTGTTTGGGACATGTAATCTCATGGTGCTTTGCCTTTCAGTGTCTTCTCTATGCCTTGGATTCATTTATTTATTTATTTTTGGTTGCTTAGTACCTAGATTTTAGGTTACGTTGAAAAAATGGCCCAAATGACTACATGTAAATAATATGTTTTTGTGAACATTGTTGTGACTCATCAACTCCCTGCAATTTTTTTTTAAAACTGGCTCTGCTGAACTCATTACACTCATAAAAACAAAGTGCATAAGCACATCGCTGCTTCTTCAAATAGAAAACATAAAGAAACCCCCCCGAAATGGTTTCTGCATTTTCACTTAACATGATTCCATGGAGAGGTGACCTGAGCATAGGTATGAAGAAAACATGCACTCCTATAGATGAATGAGTTAAAATAGCATGAAGGAAAAAGTACACTAACATATTGATGTTTGAACCCATTGTGTACTGTGCACATGCCTGTGCTTCTTACACAGAAGATGATATGCTCATCTTTGACTATAAACACATTAATTTACAAATAATACACTCAAAAATAAGGGTTTCAAGTGTGATCATTCACTTGGCACAGAAAATGAAGGAGGACTGAAAACAAATTTGCAAATAACAGACGCATGTTCAAGAGTTATTTTGTCTTTCTGAAACACCATGTGTCATGCTACAATGGAAACAGCTGTGTAGCTACAGACAGTATTTGGTCCACAAAACAACAAACTATATGGCAGATAGTCAAGACGGACCAAATTCTTGACAGCTCTATAACCAGATGTGTACTTTGTGAAGGTAAATGAGTGTTTGTGTCAACGTTCAAAATTTACCGGGATGAATGATGCAGGGGTCACACTCATTGATGGCGTTGCGACAGCAGGGCACGGCATAGCCTACTGGAGTTCCCTGCAGTGGGCATTTACAGCGGATGACGTCATACTCGCAGCAGCCCCTACACATAACGTTCCACTCGGGGCCCGGACAGTGATACCTGTAATCTAAACAAGACGATATGTCAGGGTCAGCAATATCAATTGAACAAAGAAGAGAGAAATGTTTGTTTATATAACCCATGTGTCCAAAATGTATAGAAATAGTTAGGAAAACACCTGAAGAAAATATATCAGATGTGATATTTGGCCTTGTGGGAAAATGTGAGCAGGCACTGGCCACAGTCAGCAGAAGCCTGAGCAACGGTGAAATAATTCTGGGGAGTTCAGTGTTTATCCAAGCTGCTGCTGTTCCCTGAGCTCTCTGGTTATTTCCACGGCCATATGGTTAGAAGCTCCTTTCAGTGCACTGCAAATCTCTAAGTAGTTTACCTCGTCTGCGTGTTACTATATTGCTTTACTCAACATACCACAGCGGTAAAATTACTGTCAAGGAAAACACAATCAACTCATTAATCAGAAAGCTCTTTATGAACGCAAGTGCAAACTGACTCTGTTCTCTGTAAAGTTTTTACCCAATACATGCGATGGTTAATTGGTTTGGAAACCAGCGATTCAAAGAACATTTGAGTCTGACTGCTTATGATTATGTAACAGTGGATTTAAGAGCAGAAACAGACAAGTGGAAACTCTCTTGTGGCAGATGTGGATGGAGAACTAACAGAAGCTGCACTTTAAACTTGGCATCATGTGGATGCCACAGTTTGTATGTACCCTCTTTCCAGCCCTGCAATCATTGTAACGTCTCTGCCCTCAACCCCACACTCCCGGGATTTGTTGTTTCCCCACTGGAAAACAAAACACACGCTTCTATATTGGCTTTATATGTCAAGTAGTTGTTGTAAACTAGGTTTATTCAGGGCTTATTATTTTATGAAACCACAATTCTAACACACAGGCACAATGCAGAGATGAAACTCTGTGGTTGCTTGCAGATGACCAGCTTAGGAGGAAAAGTACAGATGTCTTGGAAAGCAGTGAGTTCTTCCTGCTTTCTTTTGATTGATATCATAAACTATATCTCAGTCCAGCTACAATCTGGCCCTCTCCTCAGTATATCACACAGACACACACACACACATTAATCAAACAGAGAGGAGGCTGTCCAATGCCACTAGGTTGACTTTAATGCAGGTTTCTTAAGGACAGAAGTTGTACTTTATAAAGCTGTTGCAGTCGTTTGGCTGTTTTATGATTCCTGTCCGTTCCTATGGTCATTTACTGTTTTGAAAACATGGGCTCAGCTGGATTTGTGGGCAAACTTTAATCGTGTTATGCAACCTGGTGACAACGTTGGGTCAGTGTGTTCTCTGATGGCATGACTGATCTAAAGTCACTCACATTTTGTGGAGGCCCATATACACAGTCTCAGTCTGTATTTAGCCCTATGAGGAGAAAAAAAAAAAGCTTTCCGTCAGTGTTTTGTGGATTTATTTTGACCATGTGTGAGAACCACAAAAATCCATGGCATGAACAAGGCTTGCGTGTCTGTTGAGACAAGATACAAGGGAGTGCAAAGAGTGGGCTTGAGCACTGTACTGTGAATAATGTAAAAGTGCATATTATGACAAGGACAATTCATCTACAGCAAATAAAAGCAACATTCTAATACATGTTTTCTTATTTTACTCCTTAATATTTTTTTCAATAAAATCAATTTCAAAGACATTTAAAAAAAAGTCTAGTCCATCTCCTGATGGGACCACAGTAATACTGACGGGACAGGCAGTGAAAAAAGATGTAGCACCATGACCATTAGATGTTCCCCTATGTTTATTCTATGTATTGTTGTTTATTGTCAAAACCTGATGCAATTCATATATGATGTTATGGTGATGTCAATGTCAATGTTAACAGGAATGAGGGATAAGCTACAGAGGTCTGGTGAGCTCACTTTTTTTAAATTCTTCTCCCAAGATTGTTTTTTTAATCTTTAAATTAGACCAAGTGACAACACTTGAGGCCCTTTATCAGACTTTACACAGCTTTCTCTGAAGCCAGAAAAGGCTTTTATGCAGCTTTCCCCCCCTGCTTATACAGCGGTAGCCCCCACAACTGACTTTGATGAGTAATATCGATGGAGTTCCCCTTTAAACTGCCACTTGGCCCCCAAAATAAAAACAAAGAAGGAGAAAAATTTCTAAACAGCAAATTGTTTGATTAAAATAGCCTCGTGTTAACTGTATTCCAGTGATCTAAAAGCTGGAAAAACTGCATTTCAAAACAACTATGACTATTGATATGACTGTAATACAATCCAAATTACGTAAGCCAGAGGCTGAGGATTGTCAAACAGAAGATTGTAGATGGACTAAAGCCATTGTTAACTGTGTTACTAGCCACTCCTACTCTTTGGTGTTTAAACTGCTGCTATTAGATACCCTGCACTGGCTATTACCGGATAAAAACAGTTTTTAATGTGTGATGCTTGCCACATGGGCATTGAGAGGTGCTAACACTATCTCCCCTTCTTATGGGACAGTTTTTCCACTTCCATCAAGGACATGACATAGACATAAAAGGGTCAAACACCTCCATGAGACGGCCTGGTAATGTCATTACATGAATTGACTGCTATTTCTCATAAAACTGTTAAAGACACTGTTAAAGAAGGACCCCGTTTCAAATTTAATATCAAGGATTGCCTTCACTTTCACCTCAGACAACCAGTTGCATTAAAGTAAATGCATTTATGATAGGATTAGTTTACAGATTTCCAGAGCTGTTTTCTTAATGCTCCTTCTTGAGGCAAATGAACACTGGCAGCAGTGTTTTCAGTGTTCATAAACTGTGAACAGATTGAGTTTGCTGACCTCCAGCTCTGTTGATAAGGCTGTTATGTTTTTCTCTGGAACGTGACTCAGACATTTCTCCTAAATGCATCTTGCCTTTTCTGAACAACTATCCTTTCCACTTAAGTGTTTAGTTTTGGCGATAAGCTTTCTGCCATGTAAAAACATGCAAGCCCAAACACTGTGAAATTGCATCTGAATGTTAAAAAAGTGCACCAACATGCAAAATTCACAGCATTATCATTATGTTGTGTTCCCCACACCTGTAATTTACCTAAAGACTGTGATGTGTGCCTCTGGCTGATATGTATGTAATCACAAACTGGAGGTGCTGACAGCTGTCAGAGAGGTACAGGACAGTTACAACTGAGCTTAAAAGCAGCAACTGTGTGTACAGCTACGGTATGAGAGAAGTCTGCTTCTCTATAGCACCATTTTGCCTAACCAGTCTAATACTTTTATTAGTATTAGCATGTAGGATGGTCTCTTCATATTTCCCTATTTGCAACATAAATAGTTCTGTGTGTGTGTTTGTGTGTGTGTGAGAGAGAGAAAGATGACACTGGCACTGAGCCATAGAAAAACTGTTTAACAGCAGATCCCTTTTTTTCTCACTTTGGTAGTGTGTAGATTTTGTGTGTGTGGCTTTTCTATTGTTATGTAAGGTGTATCTGTTTTTTCCATTCCAGATGTTAAGCTGCTAAATGCACTTCTCAACATGCGTATTAAGAAGCTGTAGAAATTAAAGTAGCATTCAAACAGATCCAACAGATGCCCCATCACCTGGTGGAGATCTCAGTCTGCACACTTTATCCAGTCAGAAGCTTTTCCCTTAAGATAAGTTGTTCTAGCGAATAGACTGGAGAGTTCTTGCAACAGTTCCTCAGGCCCCAGAAAACCAGGACTATTGATAAATGGATACATTTCATTTAAAATGTGCTACAAGATATGAATTTGACCTTGCAAGTGACTCATTCGCCAGCTGCATAATCGTGCCATCATTTTCTGGAAGCAACTTCCTCTGAACCCAGCTAAAAATAAGTCAGCACCTGCTTTTTTACTGTTGCGGCTTTGGATCAGCATCAACTTTCAACCTAGTTCCCATTTAAAGCCAAGAGCTGCCTTCAGATAACTTGTGTATAATTAAGCTCTAATTTGGTATCAAAATGTTATTAGAATTACAGCTGTATGCACAGCTATCTGTGGCATTTAAACTGATACTTTCTTTCTTGTTGTCTTTTATCAGCTTGAATATTGTTTTTTAACTCGGAACAAAGCTAAACCTTGGCATATCCATTAGAGTGAAGAACTCCAGGAGAAGTAGGATTTCTGCTTATAAGCATTGTCACAACTTGGTACATAGTTATATGTACCAAGTATAGTGTTGGATCTTTGATTTTGCAGCATATCACAAAAAGTTGTCCTTGTTTCAAAATGTCCTGTGGAAAACCCCAACTTGTCTTATTTACATTGAATCTGTGAATACATAAATAAATAGGCTAGCAAGCTTTTGAGGTGCTGGAACATGAATTGTGTTACCTTTGGGCGGCACCAAGCTCAATCTTCTCATCGAACTCTCAGCAAGAAAGTGAAAAGTTTCCAAAATGTTGAACTACAAATTTAATATTTAGTTCATCGAAATTACAATAAACATTTATCTTTTCTCACTCACCCCTAGCGGCAGTGCAGGCACTTTCATTTTTTCAATCCTTGCGACAACATCATTAGGTCATACTTTCTCCCTGGCATAATTACATGAGAACTCGTGTCAGAAAGAAGTGCACTGTGAAGAAAGTGGCAAATTACATAATATGCTTTAGTGAATGAATAGTTTCTTCTTGACAAAATGGTGCTTTTTTCTCACTGATGTATCATGGAAAAGATTTTTCTTCTTTTTTACAGCAGCTGTCAGGTCAAGAGTATGTTTGTAAGTCTGATTCCTTTTGCCCACAGCAGCTGTGTGGTATTTTGAGGTTGGAGTGATTTAGCTATCATGGAACAGGGAAACTCCCGGGGGAACTCAGAATGTAGACTAATCCAAAGCGCTGATTCCAGTGGTCATTGTATAAATTTAAAAAAAAAAAAAGTGTTTTTCTTTTGGGAAACCACAAATCCAATGAAATACCCTATAGTATATGTTACATGGCTTTGGTGATATGGTATGAACACACACCGATATGTAGGTCATAACTGGAGTATGAGATGGCAACATTGCTTTTCTGCAATTACTGAAACTTAAAATGAACTGTTGAGTCTGCTGACAGTTTTTCCAAATGCACAGCCAGGGGCTATGTTTTTCTTCTTGTAACCATGTTCAGTTCCAAGATTTCACTTTCTCTTTTCTTTATTATCATTTTTACGCCCACTAGTCTTGGGTTTTAAGTCCTGGTGTTCACTAAGCCCTAAAGACCTCCCTGTGGACTTCTTTCCTTTGGAGGATGTGGTGTTAGAAAAATCTCAGGATTCACCCAAGTGGAAGATCCTGATCAGGAACCTTGGATTGATCAAAAAAGCCTTGGTAAGGTCTGACCCCCACTTGCACACAAAGAAATGTAAACAGGCATTTCTAGGACTTCAGGAATAGCATGTAAACATCTCTTCTCCACCTTAAAAAAGAAAACTATTTTAGGTTGCTCAATAGAAAACATCGATCATCAGCTGATTAAACACAATTACGCAACAAGCTGTGCTGAGAGTGACTCAGCTGACAACAACATAAGTAGGTAAATCTTCCAGGGGAAATTCTTTCAACTGGGGCTAAACACAGCTGTTGTCAGCCCTGCCCTTTGCCACAATCACCAACATTACAAATTGATGGTATTATTTAACTCTGTGGTAACCGTCCGAGGTTTTGTTAGGAGTCTTGGAGACGGTGCATGGTATACACATTACCACAGTCAGCGTGATTGCCTCAAACATGACTCATGTCTGCAGTGCAAGTGGTCACACAGAGTAAACAGGCAGTTGATCTCGATCTCTTAGAGAACTCACCCACAACACTCTTGCACAAAAGGGAATCAGTGCCAAGATTCAACAACCCTATTAGGTCTCAAACTGCCACACTTTACCTCAAAGAATGTGTGGCAACATCCAACTGTGGCTGTTTTTTTTTTTTTTTCCTTTTTTTTGTCTTTTATTTCACACAAAGAATAATGCACTGTGAAGAAAGGAGTGTGAAGATCACACAGCTACTTTTTTTAATCGGACAGTAAACAATCTCAGACAGAACAAGATATAAGAGAAAGATTTTTCAATCTTTATCAGTGCTGTTTTCCTCTGCTGCCTATTTTAAAAAAAAAGTTTTTTACATCACTGTCTGAGCACAGAGCTGTTTAAAGGATATGAGTCGGGGGGGGGGGAGAGTGTCCTGATGCCGGCTTTTTGAGAACAAAGAACATAATGCCAACGATAGATATAGGATGAGAGAGAAAAAGAGGAGCATTATAAGTAAAATCTTTGCTAGTCTCTTACCGTAGGGCCAGGCTGTCCCTGGGGGTAGGGAGAGGAAGATGAAAAGGGAGATGAAGAGGAACCAGCTCTCCTTTCCAGAGATAAAGGTGCTGGTCCAGGGGATTGTGTGGGTGCCCCCGTGGGTTTGCCCCAGCTGCTGTACCCGTTCCGCAGACAGCATGCTGCAGTCTGGAACTCTGTTTACTTTCTGAACTCAGCTGACATCACCTTCTCTCGGTCCATCAGTCCTTCCCTCCCCCTCCCTCCAATTCTCCTTCTCTGTCTCTCTTTCTCTCCAACAATTTCTTTCTTTCTTAGATTCTCTCTCTCTCTTTTCTTTGGCTTCAGGTTACAACCCACCCTCTCAAGGAGTTCCACTCACAGTGGTCTCCCAAAAACTCCCTTTTCCCTGCTTGCAGGATGACGTCACAGCTCATGAATGAATGCAGGTTCCAGCATTTTATGCTTAACTCATTAGGGTATCTCTCTCTCTCTCTCTCTCTCTCTCTCTCACACACACACACACACACACACACAAGCGAGGGCAAGCACACAATTATCGGTTATGCTCTATGGCATATGCCTGCCACTCTTTCAAGACCAATGATGTGCTGATAGGATTTAGATCTGCTTCACTACTTATGTGCTCACGTCTAAAAAATCTTGAGATCAAGGTTAATCAAGTTCACCCCTAGCAGGAGCTGTGTGTAGTTTTACAAAGCAGTGGGTGTTTAACAATAGCAGACTGTTGGTATTATTATTGTAAGGTTAAAGCAATATCTCAGAATTCTGAAAAATATGCTAGATGTTTTTGTATTAGTTAAATTAGAAGATTGATGCCACTCCCATGTTTGTATAATAAAATATCAAGCTACAGCCACCACATTGACATTTAGCTAAGATTAGTCTTGAATATTGTCAAACAGCTAGCCTGTCCAAAGTCAACAAAATCCACCTAGCAGCACATCTACAGCTAACTTATTAACACATTAATTTTGATTAATCCATACAGAGTCATTAAGGTTATGGGATGTTGTCTTGAATGGAGCCAGTCTTTGTGCTACTCTCAGCTAAGAGTCTGTTTATCTAATTGCGAGAAAGCCTATCAAATATATTTACCAAAAATATTGACCTGTTAATGTAACTATAAAAACATATATACAAACACAGGATATTTCATATCTTCTATTTGTTTTTATAATACACATTTATACATCACTGTACACAAACAAACAAATTATCAAATTACATCTTATTATCTTATTACATTAGTTTTTCAAATAGCCAAGAAAAGTGTTTTAGTTGTTTTCACAGTTACAAACTTTAAAGTAAGAACAGTAAAACAAGCAGTGAAAACACAGTTGCTGGAGATTTTTATTTATTTGTTTAAGGAATGATTGTTATTGTCTATAATCTCCTGGGTGTGTTTCATTACAGCTGAAAGCAGCCCTGGAATGAATTCATTTGTTTCTAAAGAACAACTGGGACTCCAAGCTACATGCAGGAGCTAACAGAAACAAATACCCTGGCAAATTCCTAAAACAGCAGGATTTACACCATGGAAATCAAGAGCGCAGGAATAGTGCTCCAGTCGGTGTTAGTGTTTGGGAGGGGATGTGAAACAGAAAGTTTATGAGGAAAAAATAGGAACAAAGGCAGCAGAATGCAGAAGGAAAAGAAGGAAAATAAAAGGAGGGAGGAGGGAATAATACAGTCTCCTTTGCTGGCCCTTCTATCTAGCTTTCATCATTTCTCCTCTGTTTGTCCAGATGGTTATGTGGTTTATTATGTGAAACCAAATGCTTCCAGGCTAATGAAGACACTGCTTTAGTATTTTCAGAAAGACTACACCTGCAGTCTATTCTCTGTGAGAAGAAGAGGTGACTTTATACATCTTTACTGCATTTAAAATAGAAAATTTTGATTTGATTGATTTTTAACCTACGGACTGTTGCAATTTACTTTAAGTTAGACATCATTTTGGCTGATACAGGCATACAGCATTTTTAAGACACTGGTAATAGTTAGAATAAGGAAGACAAAAATGTAATCCTTTTCTTTACTAAACTCTAATTAAAATATATTTAGCCAATCATACTATCCTCATCATACCATTGAAGAGCCGTTATGTGTCATGATCACGCCTATAGTTATGGGTAGATTGGTCACCTGCTACAGTACCTAGTGGCAAAGATATTATGAGCAAGGTGTGCAAGAAAGTGACATCTAGTGACTGTGGTAAATATTACAAGCTCCAAGTAGCATTTGGTGACGTAATTGAAAGTCACCAAAGTTTTTGTAGGAAGGAAATAGGAGTGGATGGATGAGTGACAACACACAGGACAAAACAGGCACCACTTTGTGTCTTGTTACTGTATATATTGTTGTTAAATTGTTGTTTAGTCTGTATTGTTTTCTAAACCAAATACTATTGCATTGCATATTGTTGCATGATAATGACTACCAGGCTCACCAGCATGTGGAGCAGATACCTACTGGCTCATATCTATGCTTGTGATAACAACAGATAATGACCACTGAATGGCAAGAAAACACCTTAACATCTTCAATGTTTGCATCAAGTACATAGCATCTGAAACTGTGGTTTGACGTATTATGATGGATACAGCTTTTATACTAATTTATCATATATTAAACATTTACAGTAAGTTGGCATAAAGGTAAAGCCGACAAATATACATATACACAGTGAATTTTTTCTCCAACATTTATTTCTCTGAAGACCTGGGACTTCTGTTGCCTAGGGGTTGCTCAAGGGGGAATTGTTGGGTTCTCTCTATACATCTTTATAGTCTTGACTTTATTCTGTAAAGTGCCTTGAGATGACTTTGTTTTTGTGAATTGGTGCTATATAAATAAAGCTGAATTGAATGGAAAATCTATACTAATAACTAGACCTTAATCAAATAGCTCAAGAAATTACAGAAGTCGAGGATAAGATTTTAGTATTGTAATATAATATATTAATATTGTAATGTAAAAAGTATTTTATTACATTACATTACGTTACTCATATCATCCTTAGATGACATGAGTAACAATAAGCCTGACCCTGTAGCTCAGTTAGTAAAGGCAGTCGGTCTTGGCCACAGGGTCAGTGGTTCGAACTGTCTCTGGGCAAGACATTGAACCCCTAACAGCCCAATCCCCTCCCCAGCTGTGCAGTGGGGAGTCTACCAAGCCTGGTAGAAATTGGGAAGGGTTGCATCAGGAAGGGCATCCAGCTTAAAAACTGTGCCAAATCAACAAGCGGACGATGATTCGCTGTGGCGACCCTGAACTCATGGGATGAACCAAAAGAACAAAAAAAAAAGTTACTCATGTCATCCTAGTTAGCTGTTGTACATTGTGTTGTATTTGTAGCTACTGTTTTTTTTCCCATTATGTGTTCTGCCTTGTCCAAAGTAGCATTTAGTCTGATATAAGACACCAAAATTGTTTATGCATGGTTTTCACTGGAAAATGATGAAATCATAATTGCTACATTCATCATAAAATGCCAGAAACATTTTCTCATGACCTACAGATCATTCTCTCTGGGGCTGTGTTAAATAGGTTTCTCAGTTGGCACCACAGTGACTGTGGTTGGTCAAAGAGAATGAGCTTACTGCCCGCAGTGCACAGCAAAATCTCATTAAAAAAATCCAAAATACATGAAAGAAGTGGTGGAGCAGAGGCAAAACAATTTACCTAGGAGCCATTACACTTAATGACAGGCGGAGAGATGACTACACATTCATTACAAAGTGGCTTTCAGAGGCAATTTGTAAAAGTAAGTACAATCCCGAAATTATGTTCAGTTAATGATCAGTTCATTATCAATAGCTTTTACTTGTTTGTATTGTGTTTGAGGTCCCACAGGGGCAAACAACATGAAGGTTCCTGGCTAAAAAACTGTGTGGTGTTATTATGAAGGATGCTAATCATGGCATCATATTCATGCCACTTCTATGATTACCATTTTCTATGGTTTCGTTTTCATAACATATGATGGATGAAAACTAGGGCACCTGCTTCACAGGTAAGACAGATGCCTGTGGCAGCTTTTACACAACAACACTGTTGCCAGGAGCAAAGTGGCATGACAAGGTTTAGTAACTTAATAGTTCAGAACAGTGTCAAACTTGAAGCCAAATATGCTCTCATTCATGTGCTGCACCCTAAAGATGACATTCCACTTATAAAAGATGCTTGTTTTTATGTAAGGTTAACTACTCTATTTTCAAACTCACTGTGTTTAAGCATAATATTCTGTCCCTAAAGAGGAGCAGCAGCCTGTCTATCCTTTTGCGTGACCGTGTCATTTTCATTTATTATAAACGAGTAAAGAAGAGCAGAATATAGATATATCAAATAGACATGGTGATAGTGCCACAATAAAAAAGTGATGATGATGAAAAAGATGATGAAAAGATGAAAGATGAGGTTCAAATTATTCTTAAAGATGAAAAGATGAGTACAGCGTATATTTGTAATATCTGGTCTCACTGTTTACATACAGTATGAAGATCATGCTCCTGCAAACTCATAATTCTCTATGTGACATTTCAGACATACCTTTAGTGATGTTGTGCAAGATTATCTCAAATACAGGACATCTGAATTTACTTTTTCACATTATTCCAGATTCTTCAAAGCATACTCAGTGCTTGTTTTCTAGCCTGAGGCACTGAATGTAGTTTTGACTCATTCTTGCTCTTAAGTCAAATGCCAAATGGTCCCTGTCTGGCTCTGATTTACCCCAATTTATAACTTAAGTCAAATACATTTACAAGTTACTTTTGAAAAGAGTCTAAATCTGACTGCTGAGTCTCCACCCAATCAAGATATGCAGCTATACTGTAGCTGCCCAGCAGTATAAGGACTTCAATTTCACATCTTGTTATACCCTGATAATCCCACAGCAAAAGGTCCATCTACAAGAGACTGCAACACAAGCAAACCACATAAAAGTAAAGATTAATATAGCAACCCCAGCAGCATCTACAGTATAGATAGGATACTAGAGATATAGTGCACATACATGAGCATGTAGCATGATGTTTTCCATGTAAACCTGAATTATGTGTAGTCATAGCTTAATTTAAACCTTCTTGAAACCTGTAATCAGAGGCTTGAAATGTGATGTATTTCATCAAATCCTTGTTAAACTTCTTAAATAGTAAACAACTTATTTTAATGGGAAACAACTGCATCCAATGTACAGCATATGCAATATACAGTGCAGTATCTTATTTGTTTATTACAATTGCTGTCCAGCTCATCCAAATATACAGAATGAGTAAACTGTAGACTCCAGCTGAGAGATCTAAAATGAGGCGTTTAAGCATAGCTACAAAACTCTGACAATGAATTTGTCGAAAGAGGAAGAACTAAGCTGATCAATGCATAACTCTGCGTTCTAGCAGGGAGTCAGGGGGTCTCTGACATGACAGTGCACCCAACAGATCCGCTTTTGCTTTTGTTTATCAGATAGCTGCATTTCCTCCCCCTCATCTGTAACTACTGTAAACTGACCATGGTCGTGTCATTGCTACTAAAGAACAGCCATGAAAAGCAATGAACTGTCACACACACAGAGTTTGTTGTGTTGTGCTATGGAAACTAGTTTTCTGTTTTGACACCTTTTTTATGCTCTTCCTGTCACTGTACTCTGTGAAGCGTCAAGGCTGTGCCATTGTGGTGGGAATAAGTTGGTCAGAAAGATACTGTACAGATGAGGTGGGTTGAAGAAAAAAGAGAGTGAAAAGGTTGGGCTGAGTGAGGTCAGTGCAAGAGACCAAAACTGGAACCACTAAACTACTTTAAAGTGGAAACAGCCACCGAAAGCCCATTAACAGAAACCCAACATTTCACAGCACACCACCGCCGCACTCTCTCTCCTTTATAACTTTACTTCATGGAGAGTGGTTTCTGTTCTGTGATCTCTCAGTGTTTTGTTATTCGTTTCTAAGGTTATGGCATATGAGGAGTCTCCAGACAGGAGCCAATGGTCTCAATGACATAAGTGACATAAGTGGCATTTTGTGGGAGAATTACTTGATAGGAGGAATTCCCAGTTTTATAGTTACGAACCCCATAAATAGGTTTGAAATGGAAAACAAGAAAGAAAGAGATCATGATCATTGTGCTGGATGTCAGAATGTAGGGTGTGGATGTTGAGCTCCACCCTCTCAATACCTGATCTGTTGTGTGTATTTACAGCGACTAATTTTGGATTAAGTTTTAGGGGAGGGGTTTGTTGCTCCGCAGCCATCACAATAACAGTGGAAGAAGGGTGGTATCCTTTTCTGCTGTGCCAAATAATAAGCCTGACCTTGTAGCATGCCTCAGCAGAATTTAGCATGACTCATGCAGGAAAAAAAATACATCAATATTTAGATCATTGCAACTACAGTGTATTAATAATATGTAGTGTATAGTGGCTTCAAAATCCATAATTAGGGGAGTTTAAATCATTGGAAAGCAAACAAACTTTGTGGCTTTGCGTAACTCAAGTTACTAGTTGCAATGTCCAGCTGGGTCCAAGTGATTCTTTTAAGAATAGCCCATTACTCACACACACAAAGATGAGGATATGTAAATGATATATGATATATAATTAACTTTTTCAGCTGTTGTCAGCAGCTGACCTAAAACAGAAAAATCTACTGTATATTAGACTATTAACTATTAATACACACTCACCATAAAAGTGTAAGATTTTCTAAAGCACTTTGGAATAACCATATTGTGTTTAAGGGTTTAATAAATTAAGTTTATTGCCATGTTTATAATATTCTGCCCCAATTGTAAGTTCAACCTTTTACAGTTGTCCGGACTGCAGGAACTACAAATCATGCAATTTCTAACAACGCTATATATATAAAAAAAAAAAAAAAACTAATTTAGAGTAGGTGCTTTTGCAGCTAAATAGGAAGCATGTTCATTTTAGAAAACTGTGTGTTAATTTACTGCTGGCTCATGTTCATAGTATTTTAAATATTGCAATTTATTTTGCAAGATAAAAGCTGATGTCAGAGTTGAAATATGACATGTGTTCCTGCCAATTGCCTAAAGGGAAAGCTGACAAAACACGTTTTATTGGATAATATGAAAGCCTGCAGACTCAAGACAAATCAATAAAAGAATACATAATCACATACCAACTACTGGCCAGCCTGCATCACTTCACGAATCCAAACTGAAATAAAGC
This sequence comes from Channa argus, assembly GCF_033026475.1. Classification (NCBI taxonomy): domain Eukaryota; kingdom Metazoa; phylum Chordata; class Actinopteri; order Anabantiformes; family Channidae; genus Channa; species Channa argus. The sequence continues at coordinate 19,432,265 of NC_090200.1, forward strand.
CCCTGAAGGGGAGTAGTTCTGGTGGAAGCTCTCCAGGAGTTAGTCCCTAGAGCAAACTTCCTAAAAATGTTTAGTCTGAGAGTACCTTATGCAAACAGGGTGGACAAAACCCTAAAAACACCCCCGCTGTAATGCAGTGTGTTACAACTTTAGTAACAAAGTTGATTTACCACCTTTCTGACACAGGAAAGAAACATTAGAAATGTATTAGCTTTGGGCCAAAACAGTTTCACTAAATAATAATATTAAATAATAAAGTTGATGACCAGTTTTTCGCAGTGATGGGCCTATTTACCACCATATCTGAAGTTTTACGTACATTGAGCTTATCCCAGCCGTCATAGGGCAAGAGGCTGGACAGCTAACCAGTCTATCTCATGGCAAAAACCTAAGCTCTACTAAGTGCACAGCAGCCTCTTGTGACCAAGTGGGGTAATGCATACATGTTTGAGATCTGCATTACAAAGTAAGGTCTCTGTACATTCACAGCAATGTGGCATACGTTTGTGTTTTCATATAGATTTAAGATTCCTAGATTTCAATCTGTTAGCAAGGGTCCATAATGCATGTTTAATTTCTGTTAGAGAGATTAAAGTAAATCACACACTAAACAATTAAGTCAATTTATTCATCGATATTAGTTAGTGTGGAATCAAAAGTACTATGAATTAGATGTAACATGCAGCAGGGTTTGGGATACACTGCCAGTGTCCTTTTGCAGAAATGGGCACATGTAGTGTCTGGATTTGTAACATAATTTACATAATGAAATGAGAAAAACTGTGAGAGCACGCATCCATAAGAGACACACACAGAGTGAGAGGAAGAAGGAGCAATTAAGAAAAAAAGCAGCAGAAAATTAAGCCAAACAAGAACAGAGTGTCAAAGCTCTTTTAAATTTTTAACGATTTCTGAAAAATTAAAACACTCACCCACTACCAAAACGATTGGCTCTGCACTTGTAATTTCCGTTGGCATTTCACTACTTAAAGATAAAATTAATTTGAAAAAACCCTTTGATCCACACAGATTCATGGCTCTCATTCCAAACTTTTTAGAGTAAAACCCATCATGGTGAAAAGCTAAATTAGTAGAATGTCAAACTGAGGATCACTTATCTAGGATCAATGCTCCAGTAACATAACCGTAAAATTAAAACAGAAAAAGAAAAAATCTGATCTTGGATGAAAATCTTTTATTCCAAGATGCTTAAAACATTTGCCAGAAATAACACCAACATCTCATGCGACTGATAAAACCTCCTGAAAGCTAATCATTTTTTTCCTTACAGAACTGTTACACCATGCATTGCTCATACTGATGTTCTGTCCTGACATAACACATGCAGCTAAAGATGGAACACAGTATGTACAGTAACATTTGTCCTCAGATGTAGATTTAAAAACAAATCGTCATCCTCCACTTAGTAATTCCACTATTCTTGTGAGACCATCCAAGCGTGACCAGAAAAAGAAGGTTTCAGATTACATGAATGCCTGCCTGCCATAAGCCTGGAAACTGAATCACAAATGTGGATGTGAGTGAAATTACTGGTGGAACATTCAAAGGAAAGATCAGTGAACAGTACTTTGAAATTCATGCAAAAATGGACATCCACAGAGAAGTTGCTGCATAATTTAAAAGTGAGCGTGGATTGCGAAAAAGACTCATTTGGACCATAATGTCCATCCAAAAAGAATGGACATTAGTAGCCAAGCTGTCGATTAATGGTTAAATAAAAAGCACAGGACAGGGACAAAAACATTTAGAGTTCTTAAATTTCATTTTTTTAGAATTTGGTGAAAACTATAGTAGGACTTTAAACATATGTTTTAAGTAAGTGGGTGTGTTTCCTATGGGAAGCATGTTGTTGTTTATGCTCTGTTGTTAGGTCTTACTCCCTCTAGAGGGAGTCTGAACCTACAAATCTATGAAATGCCCTACTGTGGACGCATGAGATGAATCTAGACTAGCTTTAGGAGACTTATATATAGGTCTTTTTTTTTTTTACTTTTTTTTTTTTTTTTTGTCTGCTTTCAAGTCAGTAAAATCTATCAAAAAGAAAAACCTGTACTGCTGCACATCACTTGATATGATTTCCCACCGTTATCACTTCCATCTCCTATGGAACATACTGATTTTTAATCACAAGCTGCAAAGTGGATTCAAGAATTTTTATTTGGAGAAGTGTGCAAGTAGTGGTCACTGCACTGGAAAAGGCCACCATAATCAAGCACTCTGATCCCGTTTTATTATTCTGATTCCCACAGCTGGGGGGAGCTGTTTAGCCAATTCTCCACTCCCTTCTTTTATCAGCAACGGACCACTGTCACTACCTACTACGTTAAATTATTCAATTGGACATGCTTTGCTGTTAATAGTGGTGATCGTTCTTGCTTTAAAGACGTGATGGATGTGCTGACAGCCAACAGTGATACAAACCTGTCTCGAGGGACACAAATCTATCAGTGGTGAGTGTTTGTCTGCCACATTAGAGATTCCAGGCACCAGTGAAGCATGGGCAAGTAAAATAAGTAAACATCAAGGCCTAAGGTAAAGGCGCATTCCACAAGGCCACAGCCGTACTGTAAATGATGAGGCTTTCACTCTCCAGTATTTCACTGGAAAGAACTCTCCAGTGAGTTCTTTCCAGTGAAATAAACCCAGTATCAAATGGTCAGAGTGTTGAGTCCCCTTTCTGAGGATTTAAATGAAAACATATTAAATGTTAACCCAGTTTTTTGGCACAGGAAGACAAGCAGGGTGTTGTTATTTATGCAGAACAGTCCACAGAAATGAACAGAGATTAAAAGATAAGAGTTAAGGGATTATTCCTTATTTAGACATGCTGTGCCAAGAACACAAAAAGTTTAGCAAAACCAGGCAATTCTTTGAAAAAGTTGCACTCTAACATTCAGCCACCTCAAACAGCATGTGAATTTGAGGTGAGAGTCTGAGTGAGCTTTAAGTAAGGTTTTCTGTATTTTTGTTAGCCTTGCAGCCTTTGCCTAGATGTCTTTTCCATGCGGCCCATTTGTTTACCCTTCCGCCAACAGGGTGCCGTCAACACTGCCGGCCTTGTGGGTAATAAAAGGCCTTGATGCCAAATGGGTCACTCTCATGTCCAGGAATCTGGGCTTTCACTTCCATTATTCCTTCAACACTATTGTTAATGCTGCTGAGAAGCTGTAAAAAGGTGTTACATTTGGGAGGAGGAAAACTTAGGGTTCACATAACAGAGACATGTGCAAATGCAGTCTTTTTTCAAGGTAATATATAACTTCTGGAGTAATCAGCATTTAACATTTAACTATTGAATTGTATATAGATACCTATGATAGGATACGTGACAACAGGTAATTTCCACTGGCTGAGCTGTCAAACTGTAAAGTGCTATGTGCTGGCATATCCCATTTCTTTTCTCAACAAAAGTCTAGTGTATACATCTAAGCAGAATTTCAGGCTTACAGTATGCTCCATATGGCAAGTATATAGCAATGCAACAGTGCACAAACCTTTTAATCTTCCCACTAACTTTATGATCTATAGGGCAAAATGGCCTCAAGTCAAATTATCCTGGTAGTTAACAGCGCCCCACTCTATCTAAGCATGATGTAGAGAAAGGCATCTGTGGAGTCTCGGTTAAAATACATCATGCTGATGTGCACATCTCCATACATTAATTCAAAAGAATGTGATTGAATTCACTCTAGTCCCTGTGTAAGACAGGCCCATACACTCGAGAAGTGTTTTTCATTAGCGGTTGCTGAAATCTGGAGAGGGTGGAGAGGAGCTGAGAAAGAAGAAGCATGTAAACCGCAGCGCTCCTCCCTCGCACATACAGAAGATTCATTCCCATGTGATATGATGAGAGCAAGCACTTCACCTAGACTATTAAACTTAAACCTTCTAAATGTTTTACTGAAATGTTACATTGATATTCAACTCCCATCAACCCAATTTCCTTAACTGACCTCCTGACTTGTAGCAAAACCATAGGTTATGGTTCGTTTAAACAAAAAAATAAAAGAAAAAACATGGTTTTTAATGTCATGACTCTCTTAATAATGATCAGATGTTCTTTAGCTCCCCCTTTAGACAATTTAAATGTGAGCCTCGCCACAAAGCACTGAGCACACGAGTCAATAAGCCAGTTAGCAGTAGGCAAAGTAAAAAGAATTCAATTCTTGACTTATTTAATAGGGGATTTGGTGTGGCAGGTCAGGGGTGTAATCCAGGAGATTGGATACTGATTCTTTAATCAAGTGCCTCAACAGTACATCTCCTTACTCCTATCCTGACTTTGCTCTTATGAAAGCATCTCCTATGTGTAGCACTGACTTTCAATGGACTACTCTTACGGTCGTTCAAAGCCTCTTCTTTAATTGCTACTGCGTGGAAACCAGATGGAGATGAGGAGTACAGTACAAGAATAAACCAATTGCCTCCTGCTTTTCTCTATAGCAGAGGAGTATAGCACTTTTTAACAAAACCCCATTAATTAGTAAATAGCAATCAACCACTACAAAAACTCCCTGAGCTTGCATATCAGGAAATTGGCAAAGGAAGGCTTATGAAACCGCAGTGAACAGTGGAAAAAAGGCAGACATTTGGTGGCTGTGTGCCATTCTCAGGTCCCAGTGGTGCAGTAGATCTCTGGTTGTAGCAACAGTTTCAGTTTGATTCTGCATAGGCTGCTTGTTTCTTCTTGCCACCTCTGACACCCTGGTTTCTATCTACATAATGCCAGAAGGGAGACTGCTGTGGCTTTTAAAAGCGGCATCATCCAAGTCCCCCTCCAAAGAAATTAACTGTAACCCATAAAATCAATTTTATTGCAATTTATGTTGTAATCCAAAATGTCAGTACACAGATAAGTGCTGACAAGATCGTGTCTCTGTCACCAATAATTAGAAGAAAAGGCTTTGGATTATTTGTTGTAATTGTACATCGTCAACTTTACATTTACATATTCAAATTCTAGTTTTCTGGTTTTCTTCAGTGGATGGCATTATCCCAGTTTCTAGCTTCAAGGCAAGTACTGACAGTTCAGGGTGCATATATCCTCATCACTGGAATCATAAATTCCCCACCCTCCCCCAATATGTTCCTTTTTATCTGCTTCACTCCCCTTTTTTTAAATAAACTAACACATACGTACAAGCACACACATGTCCAAAGGAAAAGAACACGAAGAAGGTATCTTCATCAACATGTAGGCCAGAAGACGATGAATCCATCCCAATGGATCTCCCCCACCCTTTCCCTGAATCCCTGAGCATGAGTAATTGTCAGGCCCTATGAAATAATCGTGGCTTTCAACACTAATGGAAGCCCAGCACATTCATTATTCAGTCCAGGAAACAGAGTGCCGCAAAGTGTCAAGGGACCTATGAGTTATTGCTTAGTGTGAACTAAGCTTAGACTATAGGAGGAAAGTGACAGAAGGCCACTACATTTTTCCTTCCTCTGTCTTCATCCCTATATGTCCCCTTTGCCTCCCTCTGTCCATCTGCACAGGCAGACAGGCACCACACAGAGAACCCGAGATCATATCACAACTGCGGTGTGGTCAGACGGCCTGTGATGGGTGTACTGTGTCGCTGTGGACAGAATGACAGACGGCCTGAGCTCCCTTATGTCATTTCAGCGCTTGACCGTGGACATTCAGGACTACTTCCCTTGTGTTACGGCCCTCCTGGGAATGTTGTGCAATTTATCAGGAAAGAATGCAGCAAGAGAAGGGATGAGGGGGGTGACCTGCACATAACACATGGCAAGAAACAGATAGGTTTGATATGTGAACATACCCACACTTGTGCTCAGGGAAAGGGACACCAAGAGCTTGTGCGGCTGCAAAATGAGCCAGTCAATACAGTCACTCTACACTCCTAAAAGGCAACACACATCACAGACAGACAGAATTCCAACAATGCATTTAAGCCCTCTTCATTTCCAGTGTCTAGACCTTGGAAGATCTAAGTCTTGCTGTTACTGAGCTTTAAAGTAAAAGTGAAGAGAGGCACCTCCACTAATATTTTTTGAACCAAAGTAGAGAGCAGGTGCCATACATAGCATGGCATAAAGCACACTTCATTCAAACTATACTGCGTGTATGTAATACGGCTCTTTAGCACCCCAACTATCGGTATTTCTGCAACACAGACATTGGGCAATTTGCAAGGGATAATTTGTTTTAGGCAGCAGATGGAGAAGCCCCCACATCCACAAGGACCCACTCTTTTGTCTATCATGTTAGGAAAACATGCTCAGCTATGCACCACTACACAAACCATTTCTTGAGATTTTAGGATTTGTAAAGGCTTCTCTAGTGGCGCATGACACTGGGATTTTTCATTTCCCCTACGCTACCACTGCTGTCAATCTGCATTGCAAAATCAAACACAGGCTGGGAATTGAACAAATTATTCTGCTGATAGCAAAAACAAAAGTCCACGTTGGCAAAGCAGAAGTGAAGGATACATGAGCAATATGACCACATCAGAATGATTTAACCTGCAATTCTACAAAAAAAACTTCTTTTGTTTATTCCTGCATGTTGTTAGGCATTAAAGTATAAACTAGAGTGTGAGTGGGTTTTGTGTCGTTCAGTATCGCTCTCTTCAAGCAATAAAATTACACGGATATCAGTATGTTGATAACAGTTTCAGAGCTTCGGGCAGTTGAAGCATGCATTAGTGGACCTCAAGTTCACTGGGTGTAATTGCATATTCTTCTCTGTGGCACTTCTCAGTGGCAATTTAGCATGCCGGCATGTTGCTATAAAAATGAGCCAGTTAATTTGATTAGCAACCTAAGGTTCAAGATACAGAGTAGGAAAACACGAGTCGAATGGTAAAAGAGTGTGAGGGGATGCTAATGTGCAATAATTTATTAAGGGAGATGTATATAAAGAATTTTTGTATATGCATGTTACATTTGGTTTACCAAAAGGCCTGGATGAGGATGAAACAAGTTGGAGTTGACTTTATTTTGCCCCTAGTGCTCGAAGGAAGATGATCACACACTTAGCAGCAGAAATTGAAATAACTGTGGACTTTATGAATATTAAATAGGAGCGTGAACTAATAAATACTAAGACAAGGCATTTGTATGAAGTATTTTATGAGTGAGCAACCTTCTTCTGCTGTTGAAATTGGGAAATATAAAAGCTTGTAAGTAGATATGTTACATTTCATGTAGAGGATATTTCAGAATTCTATATTATAATGTATGTTATATAAGAAATGTGTGCAAATTACGGTCATGTTGGAAAATAGCTGCATTTACTGCAGTTGTATTTCTCCTTTAATGATCTTTTTGCCTCTTGTGCCAGTTGGGGTTTAAGCAGTGAACCACATGATCGCATGGACAGATGTGGAGTGATGGACTTGGCCTCTCGGGAACATTCTGACAATAGGATGCTTTGTTTCTGTGTCTTGCATCGTGCATCCATGTCCTAAAGTTGGGCATGTTAAAATGTCTTACTACATACCCACAAGTCAAACTGCTTCAGGTCAGCAGCTTGACCTGGATCTACTTTCATTACCAATCCAGTGTTATGAGAGCCAAAACAATTGAATTATGTGCTCATGCTGTACTTAGTATGTAAAAGTCCTCTGAATCATAATTGGCTATGGGGGCCATAAACAGAAATAACGTTTTAAAACGTGGACCAACTGGTTTTGGGCAACCTGACTTCATCCCAGCCTCCCAGTGCTTCACTGACCTATTGGTGCACAGACACCGACTATAATTTCTTTAAAATTGTGACATTTTTTCTGTTCTGAGTGTCAGTTATTCTAATGGCTGCGTTTGCCAATGCCCAATACTTTAACATCACACACACAAACTCACACACACAACGCAGCGCGGTGCACTTGCTCCGCTCCGATCCTCTCTGAACCCTCCTTCCCACGATCCGCCCACCATCTCGGGACTGGAGTCACGTGTCTCAACGCCTAGTGTCTCTCTGCCAGCCGACACCACCACAAATCAAACTCACCCAGCGAACGGAGGAGAGAGAAAGCGGGATGAAAAAAACGAGAGGTCTATACGGACAGAAAGCTCCTACGATGCCAGCGGGCTACAATGTTCGATAAAGGACATCCGCTGTGATCCGAAATGCCTTCCCGCAGAGGGTGGGTATGACAAGGCACCCGGACAGGACGGGAGATGAGATTCACACTGTTTCGGAGATCCTCTTCTTTCTGTGATCTCAAACAGACCGCGTGTGAGCCACGGGACTCTGTGAGTCTACAGGACACAGGGGCGAAAAACCGCTGCTCCAGCTCAACTGTGGATTGAAGTCAAAAAAATTTTTGTATGTTATTTAAATCTACTGGAGCTCCGACTGTCGCTGAAGGGAGTGTTGGTCTATACCATGAGGGCTGTTTCAGCAAACTTGTTCGCTCTGCTTTTCCTTTGCGCCCTTGCGAGTGTCTTCTACGTCTGGAGCGCACTGGAAACCCGTTTGGAGCGACACAAGCGGAGGTTCCCAGTTCCGGGCGAAGGGTCTTTTCACCAAGGTCTCCCAGTGGACCTCTCAGCAAAAACTTTCCGGGCGTTGCTTGCTGTCCCAGGCGCACAAAAACCGCATTTAGGGGGCAAACCCGAGGCTCGCAACCTCACGGATCAAACCGTCTCCGCAGGAAATCGAAATTTCCATGTGAATGGGGATAACAAGAGGTCAGCGCGGCGGGAGGGCCCGGTCAAGTTAGGCACGCCGGTGGAGGATGGGATATTTTGGAGTGAGTGGCTGGAGGATCTCTTCCCTGTGGGCTTCACGCAGCAATATGCTCGGGCTTGGCGAGAGAGGGCCAGGACGTACCGGATAGCGAAGCTTGAGCCTGGATGCGGCAGGATATCCAATCAGCTCGCCACTTTTGCAGATGGGAGCAAAGCGTGTGTGCGATACGGGATAAACGCTGATCAGGTGCAGGGAGAAACTTTGACATATTACCTTGCCAGTCTGCTAGGCATCACAAACCTGCCCCCTCTAGTACTATCTCAGCTGAATGGTGACAATGAACAATGGGCGGCAGTGCGCACACGGATAGATGGTTTACAGTGGAGTGACCGAGCTGTGGTTTCTCTTACTGAATGGGTCTCCAACCTAACCGGGGTGGTCACACCTGCACCGCTCAGACAGGAGAGCAGCGGGCTGCATCCTGTGCTTGGGGACCTCTGGAACAAGACAACAGCGGAACTGCTGGAGTTGATGCAATGGACCGACCTAATCATATTCGACTACTTGACCGCAAACTTCGATAGACTTGTCAGCAATCTGTTCAGCCTGCAGTGGGACTCGCGCGTCATGGAGAGGGACACCAACAACCTCCTCAAAACACCTCATGGCGACCTTGTGTTCATTGACAACGAGGCAGGACTCGTCCACGGGTTTCGGGTCTTAAACATGTGGGAGAAATATCATAATACAGTGCTGAGCTCCGTGTGTGTGTTCAGGAGAAGGACCACGCAGCGTGTGGCGGAGCTGCACAGGCGCAGAGACTCCAGGAAAAGGCTGCTGGAGCTCTACAGGGACAGCGAGCCTTTGTCTCTGGAATTAGGATTTCTGTCTGACGAGCACGCTGGTGTTCTCCAGGACAGGATTGACAGATTATATAAACACATTTTGCAATGCAAAAGCAAGTACAGCCAGCTGTGAACATTGAGCAAGTACAGCTGACGGGATTTGTTGTCTGCACATGATCATAACGAGCTGTGCAAACGCGATTGGCACACCTGCGCGTTACACAAAAGTGTATTGAATATCCATTTGAACTACCTCTTGTGAATAGAATGTGTTGCCTACTTTATAAATTAGTAAATTTGACACATGTTTCTAAGCTCCCTGCTGAGATTTTACCTGTATGCCTCGAAGAGAAAAGACTGAGGCCAGTTTATCTTGTCTTACTTCACTGTTGCTCACCTGAGTAGGATTCGATGTAAAGATTAGGCTATATTTGTGACTTGGGCATAATGCAGCCCTTAATGTGTGTGTTTGGATTTTGGCCTTGTGTTCAATAATTATAATGATAAACTCCAAAGCCTTAACATAAGTGGACTTTTCAATACTGTATTTCTGTTCCTGTTGACACCTGGCTCGCTTTTTATAGAGAATTGTTTGCACAGTGCATTGTCATAGCAGCACCTGCACTCTTGTAATTGTGTTTGAATTGCATTTTCAGCCTTAAAGTCACAGGTGTATCATATCCATTGTACATGTTGTAAATACGTTGTAAATATTGTCTGCCAACCTGTTTTGGATCTTTGATGCTCAACTAATTTAATGTCCATTGTAACATTCCAAACATCTCTTGTCCATTTTGATAAATACAGTAAAATTTAATTTAATTGTTATCTGCCTGTTTTGTATGCAGTTTTTACTTAAATGCCTTATTAGAGCACGTCAAATATTAACATATTTTGTGTGATCCGCTGGGATGTTTAAGGTGCCTGTACTTGCTGGTTACAGTGCGGTTGAAGAATTTTGAACTGGCACACAGTTTCCCACGAGCCATTCTGTCAGCCACAGGCATGCTCCATCAAGAATCTCTAATCCCCTTTACAATGATCGAGAATGATGAACGAAGGAGACAAGTGACATCATTTGACATCCTTTAAAAAAGGTTTTAATGTTCCCTGACTATGTCAAAACTTCCTCCTTTTTTTAAGACAGATTGCAGAATATCAGCCACTAGTAATATAAGTTTTCAATCTATGACCCAGGCCGGATGGGTTATTGGTTCAATCTGTTGAGCTGAAAGTAAAAAAAAAAAACTCCCTTAGTGCTGACAGGCCAAGCCCACAATAAAGGAGAGCTTTGCTCTTAGAGGAGAGCTTTATTTACAGTTTTTTAGAGACCAAATATTTAACAGAGAAAGAAATTCAAGAGAAAAAGTGTGGGTTCACTGCCTGGAGGTCAGGTGTATTATTTTACCTTTTACTATCTGCTTTCACTTCACACCATTACATCACTCTTTAATTTGAGTCCTTTGGTAGTTTCCTTTCCCTATTAGTTCCGCCATAGGTCCAGCTTTGTGTCTCATTTCTAACTCTATACTCACAAGCATATCAGAGGGAAAGTCAGTGATCAAACGTTTGGAGCCCTAATTCTTTCCAGCTTCTCATTATTCTGCACCTCATATGGTTTCCTTTACAACTCTTTTAAAATATACGACCAACTCCAGGGCATCCCGCTGTTGTCTATACAGCTCCGGGTGGGATGAGAGGATGAGGGCATCTTGTTCAAATAGTGGTTCAATTTGTCATGGCTTACAGCACGTGTGTCAGTAAGTTGTGCTTCTCCCTGCTCGGTCACTAAATAGCAGAGAAGCAGCAGACGTTGAAGCAGGTGTTACTGGGGGCTTTTTCCACAATAACTGCCTGGTGCAGCTCTAACAGGGACTTGGGGATCAATATGTGCGCTGACTGTTATATAGAGGAAAGCAAGCCATGCTAATGTGCTGTGTGCCGGGTGGAGGGTTAGTATGTGAGACTGTGCTGGGGGGGGGGGTTGCAAAGGCTGCACTTGCAGCTGGGCACAGTGCACTAAGCCTATCTGTGAATGCTGGACACTGCAAAGAGATTTATGACCAGCTGCAGACACCAGGGATTAAACACAATGCTAAACTGAGGTCTGCATGTCCAAGCCAGATTCAGAGCCCTTCCTCCTGGCCTGCACCATTTCCCTCCTCCCGTATTCCCCCCACATCTCACACTTCCTGCTCTGCATCTGTCTTCACTGTTAACATCACTGTCAACTTCATTTGTTTGGTAAATGGAAAATGAAAGTTTAATTTTCCTAATTCGTTTTTTTTGTGAATTCCTTCGAACAAGAAAGCCATTTTTTTGCCGGGACCATGCCAGCTGTAATCACACTAATGGCGGATATCAAAGAGGTTGTTTAATCACCCTTTTAACTGTTCACATATGTTCCTCCCTCACTGTTCCTGCTTGGCTTATTTCAGATCAACACACAAACTCATTCACTCCCACCCCCTCCTTTTTTCACCCACAAGCAACAAAATCTCCATGCACATATCTTTGTGACATGGTCTAATGAATGCAGTCTGTCCTAGCTTGTGGCACCAGAGTAGTTGATTATTATGGAGGAAATGGTAGTTACTTATGCCCTTGTAAATGACAGTGGTGCATGTTTAATTCCAGATGTGCATGATTTCTATGTGACTGAATCACAAGATCAGAGAGTCATACAGCCGGGGGCCCACAGCAGGCCTGAGCACAGACCCCAGGTACTCAAGCTGATCTTCTTTTTCTATGTGCACATTGCAAACATTCCAGAGGAGCTGAGGGAGGATCATCTCCATGGACACAAACACACGCAGACACTTCTCAGCCAGGCAAATGGAGGAAGTCCCAGCTGTGTACACAATCCATTGTCAAAGTTGGCTGAGTTACTATTTTGTGATTTTTAACAAATCCAGAAGAGTCTGGATTACCCATAAGCTATATTAAAAGAAAGATATTAATATTGAACATCTAAGGGACAGCATGTTCTTGTTGAATACTTATTACTGTAGCTTTTTTGTTGAGACTTCGATGAGAAATCAAACTACCAGGTCACTACAAGGCCAATACAAAATAGTTGGTTAGTTTGTCTTACCAAACACATTGGCGACAAGTAGCTTTTTTTTTTTGTCAAAAACAAAATCCACCTACCAGCTGCTCAAAATAAAACAAAAAAAAAATACATATATCTTGCGTGTTGAACCTGTCAAACAGCATGTTCACAACAATTTAGAGGTTTACATATCAGACTTTTCCCTCAGACTTTTTGGTATCTTACAAAATGTTGACGAGTAGGCATTAGAGGTGCTGGTAACAGGTAAATTGGCAGAACTAGATTTCCCCACCATCAAGTCTTTTCCAAGAAGGGTGCACCTGTAGCACAGGATCAATGGTTCAATCCCCAGTCCTAGCTATATGCCGAAGTGTCTCTGGGCAAGACACTGAACCCTAACAGCCCATTCCCATCCCCAGCTGTGCTGTGCCAGTCCAAGCCCAGTAGAAATTGGAGGAGGCTTGCGTCATGAAGGGCATCTGGTGTAAAAACTGTGCCAAAGCATCATGTAGACAATGATCCACTGTGGCGACCCTGAACTCACGGGATGAGCCGAAAGGACAAAAAAATAATTTAAAAAAAAGTCTTTTGCAAGAACTTTTGCACTGACAGAATGACATAAGAGAACTATCAGTTTGGAAACTATAATCCGGTCTTTAGTTAAACAGGGCTGTTTCCCAAAATGTTGACCTTTTCCTTTAAGACAAAGCTCAGTCAAACCTGCAGAATAGAGTACATCATATTTAATAGAGAAGACAGAGCTACAACATTGTAATGGTAAATTATCTGCACTTATATCGCTCTTTTGTACCTATTGGCACTGCTTCTCATTCACCCATTCTCTCACACACACCGATGGGGGAGCTGCTATTGGTGGATGACCGCTTTACATCCTGCGCCACAGTTGCACTCTAACTAGAATAGGACACAGTTAATGACATTTTTGTTACTTCTTACACTTGATGTAAAAAGATAAAGCAGTTTCTCGCCAAACTGAGTTGCATGATCCTAAAAAGAAATGACTGAATGAATGAGTGTAAAAATAAAATCTGACATCAGGTGAGGAAGTGACTTAGACTGTCCCTTTCCCAGAGGACCTGCCATGTGTGAGTGGAGGAAAATTCTTTCACCGCTACAAAGTGTGGAAAACTTCCTGTGCATGAATGAATGATTTCATTATGAAACACGACACAGACTTTGGGGAGAGTCACTTAGTCACAGTTGAGTGACTACAGGCCATCAAGGGTAAACTGAGGGGCTGGGGCAACAACTGTAGGGGCTCTTGCAGTGGTAAAGGCTGCACATCGATGCCTGGAGAGCTGACACAAAGCTTGGCTTTGTCTATACTGGTCAGGGCCTTTTGACCATTCTTGGTCAGGACAAAAGTACAAGATAATGAGTAACAGAGGTGGGCGAGTGAGGGGTTGTACATGCCTAAGCTAATAAGGGGAGAAAAAAGTTTAATGACCTCCTGTGTTTCCATTTTAGGAGGCATATGTCCAAATTCAAATTGAAATCCAAAGATGCCTTTTTTGTTAATTATTATGTAGATGTCAAAATGGATAGTATTTTTTGCTGATAAGTAATCATCTTTAATCACATGTTGTGAGATTCATGTAGATTCATAGTTGTGATGTTAAGTGAATAAAAATTTGAAAAGTAATAGGAAAAAGTCAGAAAGAGAAGGTGAATTCATGAATGTGTTCTGTATGATCATGTCAAACTACATGACAGCTTTCTCTTTCCTTGAGCGTGAGCTATCTCTAAACTCTGATGACAGATGTCTTTTGGCAATAAAGTTGCATTTTTGAGGGACAATTCTTTTTTCAGAGCTCTGCCACAGTAAATAATATGCAATAGAGCAGACTAATGTATCTGTCCCACCGCTGTCCACTCTCCTAGGGCAGCATGCTAGTAGATTTTAAAAACAGATTACATACTACATGTCCTTTACTATCGCAAAAGTGTTGCTTTCATTGTGCAAACTCCTCTGTTGTGACTACCAGTGAGTCAGACCACAGAGTTTTTGTAGTTTATCTCGACAGAAATACTTTATATTGGATAACACAGAAATATGACATTTTTTATATTTGTCATTGTATAATTTTTATTGCTTTATTGTTATTGTTAGATTTGGAGCAATATTATAGTATACAGTATGTTTACAAATAAACAATGAGATCTACTTATTATCCATCAAACTGTTTGTGAAACCACAACTGTTTAACCTCAATTTAGATTCCCTTTATTTTGCCTTAATACGATTTGCTTCATGCCAGTCATAGCATACATAAAAATAAATCCTGATTAATTTCACCACTTAATTCCATCCTATTTGTTATGCTTCATCCCTCAAGCTCTTTCTCTAAAATGTCAGACCATAGCCTGCAGGACGTCATAAGCCCGTAAGATTTTCAATTTAGTTCATAAGAGAATATGCCTACCGCCATAGTTTGGGATGAAAAATACATTTTTTACAGCTAAAATCTGTCTTCTGTGATGCAAAAAGTGCATGAAGCTACTTTACAATGATGCCCTTCCACACAAACAGCACATTTAGTTACAAAAAGCTTACTTTTTAAAAAATTATTTAATCTACACAGTTATGACATTCGCTCTCTTGTAAACCCCTTGTTAAATTCAACCTTACTTGAACTGGAATGTTGCACAGCATTTGATTGATGTGCTTGATGGATTTTGGTATTCCTCAGGGTGCTGCCTGTTGATACTTCATCCAGGGGACCAGTTTCAAGTACATACTGTTTCGCTCATTTGCATCTGGGTTCATTTCTATGTAAATGTGAATTAGTATGCTTATGGAAATGACTGCTTTTCCAGTTTTTTGCTAGAAAGACTAACTGATCACATTCATGGGAAGATAATCTATCATTTTGCTGTTGGAATGTGTCTTTCTCCTGGCCACCTGCACCTAGCTGAGATTTTGGCCGTAATTAAGATATTTTTATGCAAATATAGTGAGGGGGAGTGTTATAAATCAGCTCCACAACCAGACAAAGAGTTGATTGGTTCAAATTAGCTGGCTGGACATATGGTTATGTCTGCCTAACATGGATATGATGAGGGCTTTTTCTAATTCTGAAGAGGTGTATGCAAATGCTGCAGCACTTAGCAGACCTGCCTTTCCGACACATTTCATTATTTATTCCAGATTAGCAGCTATAAAACCTCACTCCTATTTGACACCACGGAGCTATCTGTTAACATTTTGGTTAACTTGCTTGTCTGTGTTATTTTGCAAAACTACCTAAAAAACAAGCAAGTGACTCCCGTGGAAAGTAATGTGTAATAAATAACGTTGCAAAGAAACTTTACCAACAGTGGTCGTGAAGGCTTTGTCCTTCCAATGCCTGAAGTGCAGAGAGAATCAATACAAAGAAGGACAGGGGGATGTGTAATACTTGATGACAAAATACTTGAAACATGCTGAAACGGCACATTCCTCCCTGCTAGCTGACCACTTGCTCTGTGAATGTTAGTGTTGGCTGGAGGCTGTACCCTCTCAGAGAGCTGCGTATGGTAACAACCAATGGCTTTGCTGGTACTCAGTAATTTGGTCATTTCTATGTAAATTGCACTTTGTGCCACCATAGGAGGCAGTTGTACTGCACAAATGCTCCAGCTTGCCTTGGTCCATAATGTTACACCGTTACACTGAAATGATTAAAGGTAACTGTGAGCAAATGTCATGACAGTCAGTCGGTTAAGTACTGTAGATAGGTCATCAGGAGTAAAGGTATGAGAGGGGGACACTCAGGCATGCGGTTATGTAGACAGGCATAAGAGGCAGACAGTCATTTTGGGCTGCATCCAGGTCCTGGCCTCTCTCTTTAGAGGAGAGAAGTTAGACGAGCTTATTAGAGACAAACATTAGTGAGCTTATGGCTGACTTTGCAGTGTCATTGTCATTTGAACAAGATTGGACATGCCTTACTGAAGGTGAGTTGGCATTGGGTTGGGTAGTATAGGATACAGAAGAATGGGGCCAGGTATAAAAGTGTGAGATAATTATACAGTGTATATACTGTATAATCTAATTAGCTTTTGTGATTTCAAGGATATAGTACTTAAGGATTTTATAAACTTAGGCTGGGATACAAATCTTGGCAGGAGAGCAAGCCAGGCAATTCCAGCTCTCACAGACATTATTATCCCTTCTGTCCTTGACAAAAGTATAACTTGATGGCAGTGCTACTTTGATTTATTCTAGGAAAATCTGTTTCCTGTGTGTTTGGACCAGATTTTTAGAGAAATCTCTGTTTTAACAAACATGCAGAATTGACAGCTGTGTTTTTTTACTTGAAAAATCGCTTTTAACCGTTCAGTTGTTGCAACAACGCTCCAGCTCTAAGAAACTGCTTTAAAATGTGCTATAACTGAGCCTAAACAGGATTCTTCCTTACAAAGATGGTGAACAAATGTGTTACATGAAAGTCTGAGAAAATTCATCAGTGTTAGTGTGGCAAGATTTAGTGATTAAAATGTTAAATACATGTTTGTGCGTATGAGGGTAGCACAGAGTAGAACTACTGTCCGTGGCTTTAGAAATTTAGGAAAAGATGCCATATAAAACTACAATAATCACTTTGAAGCAGCGTTTTTAGTGCTAACTCCACCCTCATTTCGTTTGTGCACGTACTACATGATATGCATAAACATGAGAGTGACATACAATTTGGATGTCAAAGACAAAGGCAACAAAGAAATAGACTGTAGCAAATGAAAACATGGTGTATGGTGGGAGCCTGGTGGAATGGCTGGTAATGACAGGGACTATGGGAATCCAGCAGTGACTAAACTGGGCAGAAAAAGTGGACAAAAGCAATGAGAAGGGTAAAAAAGCTGCAGACATGGTGTGTTTTTCTTAGATTTTATAAGAACGTTTTAATTATATGTTATTATATAGACTTTAAAGATATCGCTTCTACCAAAGACATTCCTTTCCTTTCACACCTGTAACCTGACTCATCTCAAATAACAACTTAGAGACATCCAGGCCTCCCACGCCAGCAGCCACAGCAATTATGCTGCTGCAAAACTGCAGGGTGAGGCAGTTGTGTCTAGCACTTCATGACACCCTCACATTACCTGAAGCAAAAAGAAAACAATACAGGGTGTAGTGGTTCACTTCCTTCCACGTTGAGAGGCAAATAACATTATACTTTACATAACTCACATCCTTTGGCAACATAACCGGAACACTGAATGTGAGATGTTTAAACATCCTCTCAATAAAAACAGAGCCCTTGACATACATGGTAAGGTTACAGGAAGTTTAGAAAGTCCTATCATTTTATGAATCAAAAATGTTGAATTCAACAAAATGAAAAGACTAGTGAAGTGGCTGCTGTCCTTGTCTCAATTTTAAAGGTCTCCTTTCTCTATCTTACCCTTTTACCTTAATTCCCTTTCTCAATCTGTTTCTTAACATCTATTTGGCCTCTGCAAATATTGCCTTTGTGAGATCCTGTGCATACTGATTGGTTGCAGGTGGGGGGCTAATCATCCAGACTAGTTACAAAGACATCTTCCACAAAATCAATGCCACTGAAAGGGAAACTAAATCTTTTTAGGTTTGCACAGTGATAACTCTCTCATTTTCTCTTTTCTTTCATTTCTTTTCAATTTCTTTAATTTTTGAACCACCTCACAAATCATTTTTTGGATTTTAAATACAGGCTATGATTGAAATCAGCCACTATATATGAGTCTTCTTAGTGGAGAAATGTATGACCCCATCTCCCATCATGTTTATGTCAAGTATCTAGGTGGAAATCCCTTCTCATGTAGGTAGAGAATGGAAGCTTGAGAATTGCTTACTTCAAACCATTATAAAAGGGGATGATGACTCTGGCCATTTGGGCCAACCGTTTTAAAACATTTCTTCACCACATGTTTTGAAATTATATATTACATAATGTAGAGCAGTATCTATGTACAGTATCTTTAATTATTTTTGGATTATTATTATTATTTTTTTTTTCTAACAGAAATTGATAGTTTTAGTGTCTGTATAGGAATTGTAAAATATATGACCACAGTTCAAACTGAAACAATCATTTTATTCAGCTTTGCCATCAATGCATAGAGGAAAAAGTACTATTGGACAAACTGGACTTATGACAACTGTCATTTCAAACAGCAAAACTAAAGGTCAGAGATTAAAAAAACAAAAGAAAACCTATTTTTCTTCTTCATGAAATTAAGTACCCATCGTTTCACAAATGACTAAGAATTTCTAGGGGGTAACTGCATATTTGCAAAAGAAGGGTGAAAGACTAAATAATTCAAGAAGACTAAATGACCAGTAACTTGAAAAAAGTGGATTAAGCAAAAGTTTTACACTCAACCCTTATACTGCATATGCAAACAACAAGAAACACACCTTGTACACAGAGGAAACATTTGTTTTGACTGACAAAGAAACAAATGGAGGGCAATATGGTGGCTGGTAGGACAGGGATGAGCAGAGAACTTTAAGTGTGCAGGCTTGAAGCATGTGAGCTTGCTGTGCAAGAACGAGAGTCAGGCAAGGGCACGACACCAGCTATGTTCTGTTTTTATAACCCTCAGCCTTTTTGAAAAAACAACCCTCTCTCTGCCTGTTCAGAGTTCTCCATTTGAAGCTGCTGCTGAGCACACAAGCCCCTGGGTGTGGGTATGTGCATGGCGTCAGCAGACTTGTATTCCATGCTCATTCCATGATTCAAAGACACATTACCCACACCTAAGATTGTTGACCAGCAGAACTAATGCATCAGTCTTGTTGGCTGTCAGCATGTTGCTTTAAGTATAAAGATGCCTGAACGCCCCCTCCTTCTCTCCTTATGCATGTCAACCCCTGTACCCCTCCCAGGTGTTCCCATAATTCACCAGGCCTCAAATCCCACGTGAGCATTCCTGAACTTCAGAGGCACATCGGCAGATGAGAGCCTGGATTTATGACTTGCTGATGGACAGTAGAGGGAGGAGTAAAGGGTGGAAAGGCGATAGGGCCCACTTCAAAGAGGGGGAAACCTTTGTTGCTTTCCTACTTTCCTACCGTTTGCTTTTCCTGATGGCCAAATAGTTCTCTTAATCTTCATTACTTTTCTGTAAACAACATGACCAAATATTTGTTATGGTTTGCATCTTTGCCTTCGTCTTACTCATCAATGGAGATATTAAACTATTATAGATTTAGCCTTTAATTTTTTTATAATATCAAAGGTGACCCTTCAAAGATCGCCTCCAAGCTTTTCTTTATTGCACTTGTATAAAATATTCTTCCTGTTATTAAATGGCACCTCCTTCTGCTCTATTAGAATTTGTTTGTGTGACTTTGCATATAACATTATAGGTCACAGACAAATGGGTGAGTGTGTGGATGTGTGCATCGTTCCTAACCAGGTAGTGTTATATTGCAGGGGTCCTCAGTGTGTAGAGTTGATGAATGTGTAGAGTGGTGTCATTTCTCTGAGCCAGATGTGTAATGAACCCTGCTTTGCTTCTGTAACATTTGGGCTGATTGATTACAAACAAAGGCCATTTAACATGCAGGAGTGCTGCCTCTTAACAACGAACACAGCTTTACAGATGAGATTACACGTATAGGCTGAGAAAAGACACCATGCTTCTGTCCACAGCGTGTTGCTTGTTGAATTAAAGCTGTGCTGTTATCAGGCTTTCCTTCCACCCACACAAGAGTAACCACCCAAGATGAGAATAAAGCCGCATGATGATTCATGTACAATTTTCAAATCTTCATACCTTAGTGAAAGAAATTCACTAGTCACTTTTAAAGAATAGAGTACATAGAACAATATTTCTTGCTGCAGCTTAAAGTATCCAAATAGTCTTTTTCGATTCCTATTCGCATCCCTTCCACCATTCCTTTTTGTTTTAACATTCCGCAAGTTTTTCTTCTTCGAGTTTCCCCACTCTACTCATTGTTAAAGTGGAAAGCTGATGTAACTTGTGGCTGTTATTCCGAGTAACCGGGGCAATCCAAAAGGCTCCAGTGTTCCCGCTGTTTAATCAAACCTCTGCCCGTTCCCTCTCCCTTTTCCCATGGTATGGCCTGCCAACCAGTAATGAAAAAACATCAGCATCTTTAAATTTGTTCACATGCAAGTTTCAAAGGAACATATGAATAGGACTTTCAGCACTCCAAATTGTGGTCATGTCCATCATGTTTCCTTTAGTGATCCTTGAGATTTATCAGTTCATTATGGCAAATGGAACTGAGCCCCACACAATAAAGCCATGTGTATAAGGCCCTAATATGCACACTGTGAGTCAGGACAAAAACAAGGCCATGAAGTCCAGGGAAATCTCTGTAGACCTCTGCAATAAAATTAATTTAGGGCACTGGTATAAAACTACTTTTAAAGTTCTGAGTGTTCCCAGAAGCGCAGTAACCTCAATAATTGTAAAATAGAAGAACCTGGAAAACACCAAGACTCTACCTAGAGCGGGCTTTGTGGCCAATGTGAGCAACTTGGAAAGAAGAACTGGGAGGTAACCACAACGGTCACTCTAACAGAACTTTGTGAGTCCTCTACAGAGACCTGAGAAACTGCCAGACATTTAGGCATAATACCTAAAACTCCCCACCAGTCTTTTGCATGAAACAGGGGGGATGGGAAGTGAAATGTCTTCAAGAACCTAAAGAAAGTCAAGCTGCCACCAAAAAGCACTTTTGGAAATGCCATGACCCAGATGCCTGCGAATCTACACAGACAACCTGCCAGAAGACTTGAGCCCAGACTTAAAACAAGTATTAAATATGTGGAGAGACCTGAAGGCAGTTCACATTTGCTTCCCATCCAATTTAAGGGAGCATGAGAGGATCTGCCAGGAAGAATAGGAGAAACTGCCCAAATCCAGTTGTGCAAAGCAACAAAATTTGTTTTTACTTTGTCATTATGGATTACTGAGTGCAGATCAACAGGATGTTTAATCCTTCAAAATTAAATCTACAATAAAGTCTACAAACAATTTTGTATCTTTGTGTAAGCCTCTCTCACGTCACAATTTCAGTCATTGCAGAAGAGCTGCAAAAGCCTGACGCTAGATGTGTGTGCGTGTAGTGAGTGCTGGCCCTGAAGTGACACAGAGAGGGTATAAATAGAGCAGGCCCACAGATCACCGTGCCAGACAGAATGTGGCATCTGCTGTGCTGGGAGTGCAAAGTGTTTGAGAGCCTCTAAACTCCTCTCCATTCCTCCCCCCTGCCCACCCCAACTCTCTCATCTTTCTTCCCCCTCTGTACTCCTGTCTGTCAATTCCCTTCCTCTCTCTCTCACTCGTTACATTTGTCTTCTTCCTTTCCCTTTCCCTTGCTATTCCCTTTTCTCTCCTTCTTGTTCTTTTTGTTCAGTCTCTCCCTTGCTCAGTCCTATTTCCACTTCCCCCTCCCTCCCCCGTCACATACTGCCACACATCTGCTGCCATGTGTTGAGTGTTGTGGAGCAGTTCCATTTTCAATTTAGGCTATAAGATCCTATTTCCAAACACAACGAAGGAACCAGAGAGGGAATGAGGGGTGGAGTGGAGAGATAGAAATGAAGGAAGTAGGAAAAAGGCTGATAGTTGGCCCTGCAGTGGTTAACATCAAAGCCTAGATTTCATATTTACCATGCTTCACAAATTCCTCTACTGCAATGCTACACATGTTCCATGTAAAAACAATTTAATCCAGTGGGATTATGCAGTGTACTTGTGAGGCAATCTTGGGCAAGGCGGACAACTCTGTAAAAACAGGAGGTAGAGGCAAAGTCATTGTGATTCTCTGCAGGTTATCTCCCACCCAGAGCGGATTATTAATCCTACTGATTTAGTGATTTGAATCCTTGGTCTCAGTAAAGCCATTATTTAGTGATGGGAACCCATCTGCCCTCTCTGTGTCACATGATGCAAAGTACTGTGTAATGATCTGCTACAGTACTTTGCTTCCTCTTGTTGCGGTTGCTGCTGTGTCGTCTGTCTGAATGGCAGAACCTGCTGGGCGGTGTAATCAGTTGCAAAGGACACACCTGGGCCCTATGCGCCCCATGCACATAAGTCCAGGGTGGCAGCTAGAACACCTCCCCCTGCACACCTTTTATGTTATAGGGTGTTTTTGTCTTTTTCTTTTGCTCTTACAGTATGGCCTCAACACAGCATATTCCCACTCATCCACACCTTTCAGTACTAACTCTTACAAGCTCTACACATGGACTTGCCTTTGTTGTTTATGTTGTTATGTTAAAATAAATGTTTAAATTGGCAGTATATCTCTGGTGTGTCTCCTGTTTTTGCCACAGCCTATGAGTCAAGCTGTGACAGCTGTACCATAATCATGCAGTAATACATTTCCAAACAACTTGTCTAATTTATGCTTTACACCCACACTTTTCAGTCTTTCCCATTTCAACTGCGGAAGCTTAGTAATCCTTCAGAGAAGTCATAGGTGTCTTGGTGTCCTCCCTCACTAGTCTCACTGCATGCTCATTCCATTTTTGACGACAGTTTGTTCCAGGCAGATCTGTGTCATATTCTTTCCATGTCTTTATTATGTATTTATTTTCAGTCCTAGTGATTTTCAGAGACTTAAAATTATTTATTTATATATCCCTTTACGTCTGCTTTTCAAAACTCTTCACAGAGTTGGTTCGTTCTTTTGTCTTCTTGAGGTACCTTTTACCCTGAGCAATGTAACCAGTAAGTGAACTTTCCTCTAGTTGGTTAATTGAACTTAACCAACTAGCTGTAATAGTGGGGATAAATCCCATAAATAATTTTTTTTATTTCCCAGAAGCACATGACTTAATCTCATAATCTGCTTTTGCTGTGACTAGTTTTGTATTCCCTCAAAGACAGGGGACAGACAGACCGCACAAGCGCACATGTGCGTACACACAGTCCCAGTGTCAGAAAAATTAATAAGCAGCTTAGCTGTCATTAGATTTCCATTTTAAAATAATCCACCTATTCTGTCGACTACCTATTCTTTTTCTCGACATTCTTCCCTTCAGCTGTCTCCAGCCTCCGTGACAGGTAGTCTTCCTCGTTTGTTTGCTGACTCTGCGTTATGTCCACCCTTTGGCAGTCCAATAATTGTTTTAAGAGTTGATATTGAAGACTTTGGAATACTTAAGGCCAAAGACAGAGTAAAAAGAAGAGACTGCTATCAAGAAGGTGGGGGACTGTCCAACAGTCAGTCAAACAACAGCAGCAGGTCATCTTTTCATCCTTTTGTTTGCTTGCAGGCAGTGTTCTCGTCTGTGAAGATGAAATCCAATCTTCATCTTTTCACTCATAGGTTTTCTCTCCCTTCCACCCTAACTGACCTCTTTGCCAAAACTCTTTTCTGCCTCTACACTCTTCCTTTTTTTGT
Organism: Channa argus; assembly: GCF_033026475.1. NCBI lineage: Eukaryota > Metazoa > Chordata > Actinopteri > Anabantiformes > Channidae > Channa > Channa argus. Next base: position 19,456,228 of record NC_090200.1, read on the forward strand.
CTGTCTTCTTTCCTGTCTCCATTTCTTATTCTTTCTCATCTCTCTGCCAGTCACATCAGCAAAACACACAAAAAAACTGTTTAACTTTGTTGGCCTTAGGAGTAGCTGTTTGAGTGGACATTGTATGATTTTTCTCACCCTTAAATCTGTAATTACTTCAGCAATTGAGCCAAAGGCAGTCTTACCTCATCATCTTTGGCCATTTTTCAATTTTCCACTCTGGCAAAGAAAGTTTGTACGTTCATGTTGCCCCTTTTTGATTGACAGGTGCACTGTTACCTTGAGATCACTGCTAGACTCCGGTCAAAAGACACAAATGAAATTACTTAAGGGGTCAGCTGCATTGTGAAAACATAAATGGTTTCTAATGTGAAAGCATTCACTTTAAAAACCAGTTGCAAGATTTCTGTGGGAAATGTGTCTTATTTCTTTTCTAAACAAGGAGTGTGTAGAAACCCTTAAATCATCATTAATACAATCCTAACTTGTTTGGGAGACAAATAAAGCATTTAATTATCTATTTGTTACCTGACAATTTTTAATCATATAAAGGTGCTGTTTTTTTTTTTCTCTCATCCCCTGCCTATCTGACTAAATACACTTACCTTAGAACTGTCTGTCTTTCAGCTCCTTCCTTAAGCTGAGTTCCAAACAATAAGGCATGAGCGGCAGAGAATGCCATCTGGGTATTCGGAAGACTGGCTGCCTCCTAGCAAGGCTATTTATCCTAAGAACTTTCCAAGGCCACATCAGTGCCAGGATGCCATACGTCAGGGGGTACAGAGGAGCATTGTGATCTGGCGCCCACATGTAGAGGACTGCTAAGAGGAACCACAGAGGAAAACACTGAATGTCATTGTTATGTATTGCCAATGGTCTGCACTGTGTCCTCAGCTATGATGTCATGGAAAACGGTTGTCCAGCTGCAGCTAAGCAGCACAAAATGTCTCAGCATGATGTCAGCATATTTGTGTAAGGTTTCTTGCAGGTGATCTAAACATATAGGTGTGTTTTCAACTCTGCAGACTGTAACTTAGTCACACTCTGCAGAGTGGCAAGCACTCACTTGTTTTCCATTGATGAAGCACAGATGTACTGTAGCAGCAAAATGAGAAAATCATGACTAAAGCCAAGACATAATAACCTTAGACAACCCTGCTATTGTTTTGACAGTTTTTTCTTCCTCTGAGTGAAGACAGTGAATCCGTGTCCAACAAATCTTAACCAGATTGGAGCGGGACTGCTTTACGAGACCGGGAATCTTCTGTTTATCTCAGGAAAAAAAGACATTTTTTTCTGCCAGGTTTCCTGAGGTTCAATATGTTTTTGTTCCCCTAACTTCTGCCATATAACATTTGGTGTGGTATTTTAGTGACTCTCTATTCACATTACAGCTGGTGGAGGCAATATCAGTGCAGAAAAACAATAATAGAATTTCCATTTAGAAACATGTGTCACCTGATTGTGATTGTTTATTTGTGCTACCATAATATTCATGTTTGGACTGCTGTACTGAATATTCACATTTGCAGCTGCTTAACGAGACACTTTCCAATTACATGCACCTCTGTTTTCACAGCCCATTAAGAAAATCTCTCATGGCCATAAAATCCAGGAGTAGATTCAAGGATAATCACTTTCTGAGACAAAAGCTACAGTCTATGCACAGATCACCTTTTCATCCTAGCCGATTAAGCTTTCCTACCCTTCCCTACCCATTTAAATGTAAAAATTATTTCCAATAAATAAGAAAACAGTATGGAAGTTTTATCTTATTAGTAAGCACTGATGTTTGATGTTATTTATTTTTATTTCATCTAGACAACAACTTGAAATGCTGGGAGGCCAGATGGTGGAGCAGTTCGAGTGGACTGATGTCAGGTCCTAAAGTTGCATGTAAAATGTAAAATGTACCAGCTGCCAAAAAAGACCAAAGAATGCGTATTACTGTGAACATAAGACCATCACATAGCTTTTACATCCTCAAATGTTTGTCAAAAGGATGGATGAGGTTGGATGAATGATGAAAAACAGGTTCGTGACAGGCCTTTCCCACACTAGACCGGAGTTTTAGTCCAAGTTTAAAGGTACGGCTAAAAGGTGGGAAATCAGGCAGCATTTTTCACCTTAAATTCACTCGTCCCATGGTCTATGGTTTTTTAATGGCTTTTTGGATAAACGCCTTTAAAAGGATGTGTGTTTAATACAAGGTCAAGAGATATTCATATTTTATTCTAAGACACAAAAATTATCATCAAATACCACATTTGCAAATTGTTTTAGATTTTACATTTCTAAAAAAAAGGTGGTTGCTAAAAAGTGGCTAAATCCGAATCTAAAGGTTGTCCGGATCATCAAACATCAGCATGCCAAAGATCGTGTTATCTACTCACTAATCCAACAGCCTCTGTGGGCATAAAGGTTGGAGGACTTGTTGTACGCAGCAGTGATGTATCTGTTCATTCACAGTCTTGCTTCGAAAAATAACAGTGTAAGTATAAGTAAGTATAAAACTTAAATCGTATTGAACAGAAATAATGAAATCAGTGTTCCTCATCAAAGGAGACACGTGGCTTGTTGCCTGGCTCTTTTCTTTCAGTTGTTACTCAAGCTAAGCTATATGTTCATAACAAATAAAGCCATCAATCCATATCCCATGAAATTTACTTCCATGTGTAACCACATGATGAAAAAAATTTACTGATGTATGTTATATTTCAATATGCTTCAGGAAAACAACCCTATGCTTAATTGCTTCCACAACTGAACTGTGCAGTGGGATTTCATAGTCATCATATTACGTGAACTGAAGGTTATTAATACTGTCCCCCGACACACCATTTTTGCAACTCTGAGCAAAACTGGACTAGGAACCCCGGAGGAAACTGATGGTTCCACATTACTGCCCTGCGACTAGTGGTATAAGACAGTTACTGTGGTCACAGAGTGTGTGTAAGAAGCTGATAACAGCAGCACTTTGAATTAAACAGAGGTAGGTTAGGGAATATGCCAAGACATTGATGGTGATGCATTACTTCATCTGCTTTGTGTGCTCTGACCCCACTTGTCTTTCTGGCCACCTGACATTACTCTTCATTATATCACAAAAGTGTTTTATTTAATTGAGACTTTAAAAATACCTAAACAAACAAACAAAATGCTTTTTCACTTATTGGACTTTCTGTATCCTCTAATTGCACAAGCATCCCAACTGATAAAAGCTGTTTCATTGCTAATGTGCACAAATCCAATGAGTCACAATTCAATAGTTTGGTTCTGATAACGCAGATGAACTGCTTTTAGTAATCTTGTTCTTGAGGCACTGCTCTCATGGTATTATTGATTAAATGACGTATTGATGGAAGAATGCAGCTTCAAAGCTGGGTATTGAATCTGTTTTTCTAGGGAATAGAGGACAGGGCCATGAAGACATTTTGCGACACTCTAAAGAGGATAAAAGAAATGATTAGCGTGGCACCACTATCTGTAAAAAGCCATATTCCTCATAATGTCAGACTTTGCACAAACACACAAACTAACATGTCAATCCATAGGCAGGATTTTGACCATACTGACATTTTAAGAACAGACACAAAACCAGAACTGACATAAACAGGACTAATCCCAAAGGTGTAAGTTGTTTCTAATCTGTACTCAAATTCACCTTATCCACATTGTGGGAAGTGGTATAATTCTCAGCCACCACCCTCTCTATTTTTGTGACAGATCACTAAAAATATGTTCTTCTTGATAGAAGAGACAGAGTAAGAAGAACAACAAGAAAAAGGTGAGATGAAAGAGACATTAGTCTAGATATGCCTTTGGCAATAGACAGTAATAAGTCAGTGCTTTGCAGAATACATGTGATAATCCATTCAGCCATATTTATGATGCTGGCCATTTGAGAAAATGTGAAATTGAGGGGACCAATTCTGTCATTGCTGGAAAGAACCGTTGAACTCACATTATGCACGTGTACATATTCAGGTCACCAACAACTTACATTTTACATAAACTTTTTCTGGTACGTTGATTGAGCAATTGATTGATTTGCCATGTGAATAAAAGCACATTTTACTATCTGTGATTAACATATTATATACTGTATAATGTAAAGAATTACTTATTTATCTATGGTTCTGTAATTCAGTTCAAGGAGACTGGAATGCAAATAATTTGACTACACACTCTTTTCTGTGATTACTGAGGAAATGCCTAATTGAGGGGAAGATACAGCCGCAAAGATGAGCACTGATTCTGTATATATATACATATAGTTTCAACAATAATTTAAACTACTTGCAGGTTTGATTTATATGCAAGACTGTTGTTTTAGATTCAATAAATTTTAGCTAATCCAGTATATTAAATGGCAACTAGGATGAGTCTATTATGATCGGGATTCTTGGCAATTACTGCCATAATAATGACGATAATTATAATGCATTACTATTTTCTTTTTTACATTGCATTGTGGACATATGTTTATAGGATAATGTTGTAAGATATTGATTTAAGAACTTTTTCAAAGACAAGATCTTTGGAAGTGCAACTTTTTATCTTGTTTCTCTTTGTGCACTTTAATTGCACAAATTTTGATTTCTTCATCTTCCCTCACCTGGATCTCAGTGCTTCTGATTAGTCTTGGCAGCTGTCCTTCCCATAACCTGCCCTAAACACAAACACATACACACAGAAAACAAGAGCAGGGTATATTTCACAATGCATCGTCACTAATTTAACTGGATAACAACATGTTAAACCCCTCTTTTTATCCGAATTCAAAGATTCAAAATTCTAATTCATGAAACAGAAATAGATGGATGCAAAACATTTTTTTGAAAAGCAGCCCATATTGATTTAGTTTTAAGTTGCATGGCTATGTCAGGTTGTAAGAGTTGTGAAAGAGTCGAGAACATCCAGAGAATGTTCCAAAGGCACAATGACGATATGAGAGTCAGGGAGGGAAAACACTCCACAGATACAGTTTTCTGTCTGCTGTGCTTGTCTGCCAAAGCTTTCCCCTCTTCACTCTTGGCTGGCATTTCTGAGAGCTTGATGTTCTTTGTGTTGCCCGTTTCCATGCACAAGCTTATCTGAGCTGTGGAATCACAATTTGGGTAAACAAATTTAGCTCCTATTGCTTGCATTTCCCTACAATCGCTGGGTAGAGAAGAAATCAAATCTAAATTCCTATCAGTAGCCACATATTGTATTTATAACGAGTGCTTTTTCTAATGAATTGCAAGTCAATGAGCCTTTTAATTGTTTTCAGTTTTATTCAGAGTGCAAAATAATGGCATCTTTTGTTGTTCTGCAGCATTTAATGCAGTGAAATATATATTTTTTAAAAGTCTGATGACCATTTAACATTCCATTGAACATGCAGCGAGGTTCACTAATATAAGACTGGATGTGTTCATTCTAGAATGTGTGTAGCAAATCTCTTTGTGGTTCTCAGCACCTTCTGATACACCTGTTATATTCAAATGCCCCCTGGACACTTAGTTTAATTTTAACTGTTACCTCAGTATTGGCTCATTCCAAAGCAAATTTGATTTTGCCAGTAGGATATGTATTCACCGAGTCACCTTTACCTCTTATGGTCTAATAATAAATCATTGTATAAGAGCACTGCACACCAAAGCTGCTCAAAACCTTAGGCAAAGACATGCATCTTCATGATCCATATCAATTAAATGTTGCAGGCTTACTTGGAAAGTACTTTATGGATATTTATGGTTTGCCATTCAAATCAGAGTAACAGTCAACAATTATTTGCAAAATACTGCTTGTGTGAAGCCCAGCTCAATAGCCTCTTTAGATCTCTTTACAGAGAAAAGCTTGTTTTTCCTCATCGCTCTGTCTCCCTCTCCAGACCTCTAATCCTGCTCCATTGTCTCTTGGTGCTGGTTTATGGAGGGTAAGGACGTGAACAGGAGGGGAAAGCAGACATTATAATTAGAAACTCCCCCATTAACACAGGTGTTAAAATTCCCAATTTGTTTACTCTTCCACCTGAACCAGCTCCTGTATTCAGATTATAAATAAGACTTTGTCAGGGCTTGTAGCTCTCTCTCACATTGTTGTAGTTATAAATTTATGTATGACGAGTAATGTGCATTTCTTTTAACACCATCTAAATTTAAATAGGTAAAATAGCCATGCATTTTCTGATATAAGCTCATCTCTAGGCCTTGTATTTTGACATTATTGTTTACTCATTTGCACTGATAATTGTTACATGTTTGGGAATTTAGAATGAAGGTAATGTCTACTCTTGTGCATTCATTCTTACAAAGCAATTTTAGAGTTGTACATTGGTTAAGATTACGATTTTTCAACCTAATAAAACTGATATAATGTAATATTTTTCTTAAAATTAAACAGGGTCGGCAACAACAAAAGTAAACCAACAGACAAATGTATTCTATTCATTGTTTTGAGCTGTCGTCTTTGTTAAAAGTTCAGAAAATGGTAGGCAAACTTAACCAGCAATCAAACAGGTAAGACAAAAAAAAAAAAGGGAAAAAGAAAGCTCAATAAATGTTGGAACTCTGTGTTACTGATCTCCCACATTACTAACATTATTTTATTAACATGCACTAACAGATGGCTATAACAGTTTTTAAGTGTCTTTTCTTACTTACTGTATATTGTTTTTTCCTGTCACTGTAATGCACATAACTGTCTTTAAGCTATGATTTCTTTAGCTATGTTGCCTTATTGATTATCAATAAGTGGCCTTAAATCAGAGTGAATAGCTGCAATCTAAATGAAATAAATTGTTGAGATGCTACATGATCTAGCACTACTGCTAACCCTGATCATCAATATATTTCAAGCACAGGCTTGAATATCTCTATGGAGTCTGTAGTGAGTTTTCCTACCCCTGACTTTGGGCATTATGTTTTTGCAGGGTTTTATCTAGCCAACACTGTTTTATATAAATTGTGATATGCTACTTTAATCCCATATCCTTTATGTAATTTCAAAATAATGGTGTAACACAAAGAATCTGGACAAGAAAAGGTGTATCTTCTGAACTTTGTTTAAGGTTGGATCTTTAACAGATATTTAACAGAAAATATCTCCTGCCAACAGATCCAGGGCAGGTGTTCTCATGGGAGGGAAGAATTTTACGTACTCCAAGGCATTTGACATATTGGGTCAAGTCCTGTTTTAATATGTGTGGCTGCATGTACCGCTGAGGGCAGGCCTAATTCTATGAATAATTAGTACATCTATCAAGCCATCTATTATCTGAAACCGCTTATCCTATTCATAACACAGGTGGCTGCAGACAGCCCCAGCAGTCACTGGGTGAAAGGCGGGGTCCACCCTGGACATCCTGTCTATCTTAGGGTCAACACAGAGTGAAATACACAGACAGACGACCACTCACACTCACACTCACAACTAAAGGCAATTTAGTGTCACAAACCAACCAACATAACATGGATGTATTTGGAATATGATAGGAAGTCGGAGTACCTGAAGGACACCCACACAAGCACGGGGAGAACATGCACACTCCAAAAAAAAAATAGACAGCCCAGAATCCGAACAGGGGACCTTCTGGCTTTCAGGCGGCAGGTCAGCACACTAACTATGACCTGCTGAGTCAAGTCCTATTCTCAAATGTGTCTAAGTGTTTGGTAGAGGGCACACCCATATTGAATAGTGATAATTTGCATATTATTCTTTATCTAATAATATATATATGTATATTATTATTATGACTTGGACGTTACTAAAATATAATCATTTATTTATTAAAAAGGGCATCTACGTTGGGTTTCGACAGTCTAACATTAATTTACAGATGGTCCCTAATTATTTGTGCCTTTATGTCCGGAGTAGGTGCCATAAAAAACACACACAAAGTTGTTGAAAATCTATCGAATATCCAACTTAAAACGAACTTCACCGTGGTATAAAACAAAAAAACAAAAAACGTTTTGATTTATTTTGCGCAGCTAACGCTAAACAAGTTAGCTAGTAGGAAATAGGAGCACCTAACGTGGACCACATTTCTTCGTTTTTACAGGTGTAGTAGCTCCCTTCTACCTGCCTCCACTTTATGGTTTCAGTGTCTTTGTTCTGCTTGTTAGACGAGTTTTCTCTCTCCAGCCTCTGTGTGTCTCTGCCGCTCTCATACGCACAAGGAAGTAGGAAGTAGAAAAAAGACAGACAGCAGCTGATGAAAACAAGGAAGTAAATGCCGCCGGATTGAAGCTCGAGCCCCTCTTCTTCTAATATGAATTCAAGGCACAACGATTGTGCTAAAGAAGTTAGCAGTCAAGCTAATGCGTGTACTGACTCTACATGATTTCAAATCAAGCCCTGGAAAGAAAAATAAGAGCAGGAGAGGAAGACTCAGGCGAGGAAGTACATACTGCAGTGAGTTGCACACTGGTAAGCCCCAAAGGAGAAAAGGAGAAAATGCCTCTGTGTGTTTGTGTGAGTCAGAGAGAGAAAGAGCAGAAGGGGGTGGTGGGAGAGGGGGAGTTTTCTTTGCATTGCAGCACTTTTTCTGCCGGTTGTTTATATCAGCAGTGGGAAAGAGCACATAGACAAACAATGCTTAGGAGAGGAATGCTCAGAGGAGAAAGAGAAAGTCAGGAGAAAGAAAAAGTGATTTCTTTGTGTGTGTCTGTGTGCGTGCATTATTCACCAGGGTCTGTTTTCACTGTTTCAGCTTCACACCTGCACAACGGACAAAAAAGAGGGTGAGAGAGCAATAGACAAAAAAAGAACATAACATTAAAAGGTCAGGGCCAGGTGATGTAGAGAGGGGAGAGTGTGGGTTTTTGGCCATGCTGAGGCTACATACAAATGCACTCAGCACATTATGTTTGTGAGTCAGTAAACAAAGTGAGCGTGTTTGCACACAAGTTCAGTGACTGCACGTGGGGTCTTCCTGTTTAAAGTCCTTGCACAACGATGCCTTTTTTTGTGTAACTTGTGTGATAGTGTAGCACTGGATGTTGTTTCCTGGCTGTCTCTACACACCATCTACGGTGGGAATGTTATATCTGAGGGGGTTAGTCCCGAGGATCTTGGACTTTCCCCTGCACAAATGTTAGAACTGTTTACAGAAGGTCACAGCTATTAATAACATTCCCTCTACTATGTGCATCATCTATAAGACTAATTCCTCTAATCCCCAGAATCGTTATCAGTCCCTATGGACTACAAAGGGGAATCCCAGGAAGGAGCCTCAGGGGTGAAAGATGAGGAGCTGCCACAGATGGACGGATCGTGTGATGCGTGTGAGCCTGATGAGGCCCTGCCGGCCACACAAGTGTGCCACACCTGCAGTTTTGCCTTTTGCCCAGTCCATGCTGAGGGACATGCCAGCAGCACACATCACCCATTAATGCCTTACGACCATGAGGGGACACAAGCTAATAGACTTGGCACCCACAGAGACTCCTTAGTTGAGAATGAGGCGGGTGCACAGAGGGCAGCTGTAATGGGCGCAAATCCCTGGATGGCACCTCTTGTAGTGGCAGTGGCTAATGAAAATGAGAGTGGTGACGCTGAAGAGAGAAATGAAGCCTGTAACGGTGTGCTGCTGGGGCCTGAACTGGGCGATGAAGCTGAGGGTGCAGAGGCTGGGCAAGAGCCCATGGCTGCCGGAGTAGCCGCGAAGAGGGACACTGTGACAGTAGAGAGACTGCGCTGTAAGGAGCACGGACAGGAAGGTTCCCTCTACTGTAAACCAGACGAGAAGATAATCTGTGTGGTTTGTGCTGTGCAGGGTGAGCACAGGGATCATGAGATCGTCACTCTGCATGAGGCCTACGTCTGGCAAAAGGTGACTTGTACACACAGATCACGACAGGTTTTATATGGTAGACCAGCATTTTGTGGTTTACTGTATGTCCTCTATGGCATTTCCTTCCTACGGCATGCTCCAGCTCTGTAATCTGTAACGTAATGTATTCAGAGCATTGCCTATGTGGTTTGCATTTCTAATTCAGTATTAACTATTATGCCAATAGCTGTAGGCCCTGTAGTCTTTAAGTCAACTCACCAGGGCTCTGTAAGAGCTCTGTGTAACATTTAATTCTTTAAAATGTCTCATGGCCACACACGTAGCATCAATAATAAGGTAATTTAATTACAAAACTAGATAAATAATTTCTGTGATAACTAAAACCAAAATCAAACCTTATAAATATTCCCAAATGTCCATGTGGCCCTGTCCCAGGTATGACTTTTCCTTAGCATAAAGAATAGCTTCACTGAGTCACCAGTCATTCAGTGTAGCATCGCAGTTAATCTAGCAAGTTGGGTTGATGTTGTGCTGGGCTTTGAGAATAATTCCATCATCACTGTGGGCTCATTTCTGCAGAGCGTAGTGTTTTTGATGATTATAGCACCATTTAGAACCAGTCCGATGTTATCAGCTCACTGAACACATTCACACTGTGTTACTACATAGAGGCCCAATTAAGAGGACTCTGATAGTATCAGAAACCAGGGCTTAGCTTTGGATTAATATTTTGAACAGTCAAGGGTTTTGTTTGGGAACTCTAAAATAAACTAAATCAATTCAAAAATCTCAGCAAGAGCCTAATTTGAAAAACATCTTGTGAAACATCATGAAAAACATGATGTGCTAACAGTGATTTATAGAGCCCGAGAGTTGTCCTCTGCCCTGTGGCTGTACATCTGAAAAACAAAAAAGTAGAGCAGCACACTTCACTGGCTCTCTTACATCACGGCCACATATGGATTGATGAGAGACAAAAAGGGTCACACACGGAGACACACAGCCCAAGGCTCCATTATTTACTCTAGACCTACACTAGTTTTATTCTACTTCCTATGTCAGCGATACAGTATGATTTTGTTTTAGAATTTTTTTGTTGATGTGCACTACACTGAGCATATCAAACTTAACGTTTTAAATTGTAAGTGTGATTTCTTGACTTGCTAAAGACAGGCTTTTAAAAAATGTGTGGACACCGGTATTCACTCAATGATCACATCATGAGTACTAAGATATTAACTAACATTTTTTATATTAATTTTTTCTTTCTTTGTAAGTGTTCCTTATCTGTCTTTGTATAAACATGCAAGGATAGAATATTTTAATTTGATGCCTTGTCAGCAGTTAATAACTATCTATCTAATAACTATCTAACTATCTTACTGGGTGTTTCAAGAGTACAGAAAGAATCTCTGACTACGTGCTGTAGTGAAAAACTTGTTGTTTTTACTGTTTGATTGTCTGTTCAACTTGTAGAGCAGACAGGGTCATGACCTGCTGGGCTGTACACAGCAAATGGCTGAGAAGATCAAGAACAAATGGACCAACCCTGAGGTGAGTACGGACTCCTTTATACAGCCCAGAACACTGAGTCGAATCCACAAGTTTGACAGTAAGACCCATTAAAAAAATAAATAAATCAGCCAAAAGATTTGCTCTCATTTAATAATGAGCTTCAACTCATTCTTATCATGAAATGAGAATTTCTCTGCTGCATTTGACCTCCTTGTAAGGAATAACAGCATACATGAATATTACATTGCTTTTCATTATGTGGTTGTCTCATGTGATTTTGTTAATTTTGCTGATAATTTTCGTTCAAACATTACTTTTAGTGCTGTTAATTAACTGTTAGGATTTTAGACAAAACTTAAAGTGTAGGAAGCATAGTGGCAGCCAATAGCATAGTGGCGGCCAAGCCGCCTCAGCTTAACAGATTAATATGAATGTAGTATTTATTTTGATCCAGACCATGTATGCATGTATTTTTTTATATCATGGTTTTACCTTGATTGAGTTTTTAGTAGGCTTCTAAAAAATCTCGATTGAACCTGGATTTGATCTGTGTGGAGCCAGAGTAGAGAAATAACATAAAGAAATTGTCATCATGCATTTCTAATTTGGTAGGTACAGCAGTAACAACTGTAAGCACTGCAATGATATACACATAGTAGCAGTGGAACCACAGCACCCTAGAACTGGGATAAAGAGAGACTTTAGTGAGATTATGTCATATAGGCGATATGCAGAAAACACGAGAGCCAATTATTTCAATCCATATACTTATCATGCCACCCTATTCACACATCACAGATCTTGCTTGTTGGGTTTCTGCAGATACAATTGTGTTATAAGTGTAGGAGTGATGGCATCACTGTGCGATTACCAAGTCATGTCGTTTCCAGGCTTCGATTGTCACTTTTATGACTCAAAACAGAAGTGCTGTGTCAGAAAGTGTCAGAGGTTGTATTTTAAAAGTGACTGTGACTTTGTTATTGTTATGTATAAAATAGTGGAAAACTGAATACTGAAATATTAATACCTTGTTGAACTGGGTAAGTTGACAAAAATTATTTTATCCAGTCTTGGATTGCGAATGTGGATATGGTGTATTATACACAGTTCAATTGTGAAGGGTTTCTGATAATTTTTACTTCTGCATACAATGTTAAATATAATATATTTGCATATTTATGAATAGTAAAAACACATTTCAATATAACAAAGCCTACTACAGCACAAATACTCATTACATCCCTAATCTGCACACTGTGCAGATATTTGTTTTTTATTTTCCACTTGTTAAATTGCCTTACACCTCGACAGTCAGAGCAGCATGGTCGACCTCAGTTTTATACTGATGGCAGTTACTCAGTTATTGGGTGTGCATTGTGCAAAAGCACATGGCTGGGAACGTAAGTGGTTGTGGCTGTCATCGTGTCTCTGTTAATCTTATGAAACAAAGAAATCCAAAAGAGTGATTGTAACCTTAATATGACTTTCTGTCTAACCTTCAAACATGTTGTGTTCTGGACATTCATGGGTGGCTGGTATATTTCACACACAGTCTCCTGTCTCCCGATTGTCCATCAAAACAGCATCTGCAGACTGAGTTTCCACGAGAAGCAACTTTTAAGTCAGTGGCTGTATTTTCACTACAGGTGTGATGATGGGCACATGTCTATCTGCCACTGATAGTAAAACATTACCTCCGACAGTTACGTGCTTTAAGAGATGTATCAGTGAAGGGCTCCATCAAGCATATACAGCTAGCTCTCAGCTGTTTGGCAGGAGTTGCACCTGCTCTCAAAATCACCCCTGCAGCCCAGGTTCTGCCTTATGCTCTGCTTCTATAACCGTGTCTGAACCCATTGGAGAGCAGTGGCACACAGGAGCATTGTTCACTACCTGCAGAGATGTGACCCATCCACAGTGGCATAATTTGGAAGGTTAATTTGACTGGCCTGTGAGAGGTAGCACTTTTTCTGCCAGTCGACACCCCAACTGAGTTCATGTCTATTATCATACTGAAATATCAGTGCTGCCCCAAGGACTGCCTGGACATTTAGTCTTGTGCTGTTCTTCTGTAGAAGTGCAGTGTGCTCGCAAAAAACACTTACCTGTTCGCTCACATGGTGGTGTTAGAAACCATTATGTGGATTTGTCAGCATGTTGTCTCTGCACTCTCAAATGTCAGCATTTCTTAATATGCGTGACATGTAGCCATCAGCCATCCTGGTGAAGGAAGTTATTTATGTTTGTGTGTCTGTGTGTGAAGTGTAAGGGATGTGAGGTAAAGACAGAGAGGCAGATGGACAGAAGTGGGAGGAGGTTAAATTGCATTGTGTTGACATATTAAAAGACTTCAGAGAGGCATAGGTGTGAGCAGCTCTCTGTGCGGAGCTGAGGGCAGGATGAAAAGTTTTAACCCTAAAGCCGCTGTTTGCTTATTATATTTGGTCTGTTTAATGATGTGCTTTGCTGCAGGTGTGGGGATTTTTAATCACCCAAAGCTCATATATTCATTCTCCACAAGAGGAATGATGATATATAATGCAAAAAACAGTCAAGAAGCTGCATACATATTAATGGGTGACCAGAGGCGTAACATATTAAGAGAAGCCCAGATGGCTGTCAGTCTGTCAGTCAGCCAGTCAGGTAGCATTACCTACTGTCAGAAAGTTGGAAATTATATGTGAAGCATGTTGCGGCTTCAGACCGGGACAGCAGGTAGTCAGCAGATTTATCTCACATGTTTTATTTACTCACTTTTCTGCTGCACAGGGTGTTGTGTAGGGCAGAGCTGCCTATGGAGCAGCCACAGAGCGAGGTGTCCGATATCTAGAAGCAGCATAGCAACATCATCCCAGGCGCTAATGTGTATGTGTGTGCAGTGGCTACATTCATTTTCCCTGCCTCATAAAATCTACAAGAGCAGCAGACACATTAAAGCTGTCTTAGGGAGCCAAGGCTGGGAAACAGACGGGAGAGGCATGAAAAGACTTGGCTGCTGTTGTTAGGTTTATTCATCCTGCTTTTTCTTGCACTCTTCTACCTCATACTTTTCTCTCCCTCTCCACACCTTCTTCTTTCTATTCCATCTCCTATTGCACTTTAAGGCTGTCAGTCCCTTTTTGTCTCCGCTCACAGGATTTTAATTGAATTACTCAGTATCATTCCCCAGAAGGTTGCTTGGCTGACATTGCTTCACTCAAAACCAATAAAAAGGTGCTGTATATTGAAACTCCACTATTATAAAACCGAAGGCCTGCTATCTCATTTTTTCTATTTGAACTTTTCTTACCTTGTATTGCTATACTGACTTATTAAGAGCTGGTGTTTCTCAAATTAACTTTCTGCGTATTGCTGTGTTATGTTGGAGGCTAAATTGATAAATGTAATTTCTGAAAGTCCTAAGAGAGACAGAGAGAGAGAGAAAATGTAGTGTTTAGTGTTCACTTGGAACATGGCCACAATTGCCAAGGGCAAGGACAGTTCAAATCAATTTGCTCCTAATGTTCTATTAATGCTATTAATGCTATTTAGGCCTTTACAAAAACATTGCACAAAACAGACCTCTGAATATGCGGCAGGACTAGCCTCTGATTTGGTAGTAAGAACATTTTTTAAAAATTAACATTTTAACTCTCCCCTTAAGGAGGATGTACATGTGCTATTGCTTTAACTAATAAATTGTAGGTGAATTGGGCGTCATACTGCCATGTACAGTAATTTCAAAGAGGACATGGGGAATTTGTTATAGCCTTGGGCGTTAACTGGAAACATAAATGCTTTTGTCTACAAAAACTATGAAAGCTGTGATGATGGAGCCACTGAAGTGTCAGTCCAGTTGAAGAAGTTAAAGCTGCACCTACTTTGATGTTAGTTGTTTTCATCTTACTTTTGTTTTCCGTTTTAGTGTATCCTGATGTCTCCCCAAAGTAAAACAATAATTTGTTTTAAATCTCAAAGCGTTTGGTGCTTGTTCTGCAGCTTTTTTTTTTTTTTTTTTTTTAAGACTAATGAGAAGCACAACCTTTTTTATAGGTAGTTAGTACAATAGTATGTGAATATTATTCTATTTGAGTGTCATTAACATGTGCTGTGTTGTTACAATGTCTTTAGAACGTCCTCATGTTTTTACCCTCAGAATTCCGCTTCCATAGAGTACTATATTAAGCATTCAAGTTGGCATTTTCCTGTTAAAATAACTTTTTTGATAGACAGGCATGGCCAAAAATTACTTTGGCTATATGGTGTTGCCATCAACATAGGTCTTTTCATTTGGTTGCATTACAGTCATCTCTGAATCACTCAGATAAGAAACGTTCAGTAATATTACAAAGCAAGTGAAAAACATGATTGGCAAAAAATGTGTATGCATAAAGCCCTACCTTTGCTTGAAAAAGAAATTAGCTTTCGTAATCCACTTGCCTGATGTCCAGTCATTGCCTTTACTCCCCACCCCCCCACCTCTTATCCATGCAGCTAGCTCTGCGCTTGTAGACAGTGTGCTGCTGTTTCTCCTGAGGACTCATTTCGTGGCCTCAGATTGCAGCAATGCAAATGAAGATTAACACGCATGAATGCTCCTTCCTTGCTAGCAGGACCAATTCTCTGAGAAATTCTGTCACTGAGTGAAAGGTTCCAAGTGCAGAGGGCTCCTGCGACACAAACACAAAGAGCACTGATTTGGGATCATGTCTCCCATCTGACACTTAGGCCCCAGGG
Source organism: Channa argus (assembly GCF_033026475.1). Lineage (NCBI taxonomy): Eukaryota > Metazoa > Chordata > Actinopteri > Anabantiformes > Channidae > Channa > Channa argus. The sequence continues at coordinate 19,472,243 of NC_090200.1, forward strand.
ACTAGATGAGAAGACGGGCAACTCTGTAGAAGCCCTAGAGATGGGAGATGCTGTGATGGAATGTGTCAGATTGACGACAGATAAGATAATAAAGATCATATGTTTTAAGTTAGAAATCTACTTTTTTTCATGAAAAATAAAATAAGAAAATATCCAAATACAGTTTTCAGAGTTATGTAAAGTGAAATTAGACAGGAGACATTTATGAATGTTAATTTTATGTAGCAAATGTTAATCACCACATATTTAAAGCTTTCATAACATTTACTGAATGTTACAGGATGTGGTTAATGATCAGCTTATTTGAAATTTTTAAATGCAACGTAATAGCAAAACAAGCGGAGAAGAGATGTAAAATGACTCCGTATCGTTTACCTTAGCTCAGCTAAATGCAGTTAAACCATTTTCCCAACTCTGACATTTCATTTCGACAGAGGAACACATTTTAGATTCAATTAAAATTAGTAAGCAGACACTAGGGACAACTTGGGGGTTCAGTATTTTGCCCAGGTTCACGTCGCCTTGTAGCCAGAAGAACCAAGAGTCGAACCACTGAACTTGATGTTCATGGACAACTGCTTTACTAACTGAGCTACAGCTGCCCCAGATTAAGCTTTAATTTGATCACATTCTAAGAGGGCCTATATGCACTTTGTGGGTTTGTGAGCCTTCATGCACAAACCCACTTTCTTAGCTCAGACCACAAATTTTGTATTTGATTGAGGTCATGGATTTCTGATGGTCACTAAAAGTTTACTTTTGTTCAGGACAAAGTTAAAAGAGTTACTAGAGGACACTAAAATGAAAGCTTCCTTTTTCTTTTTTTTAATGTATACACTGGGAAGAAAAAGGTTTGGAAACACCAAGACCTTATTGTATATTTTCATTGAAATGTCGATGCCAGAAATTCAATAGTGCATGCTCTTAAATTGATCATACAGGCCTTTTAAAATAAGTTTGTGTTCAGTAAACCAATTAGTTTTTTAGTATATTTGCTTCCTCCTTCATAGGGAGAGTGACCTGTCATATTCAGTTTAAATTAGAAATAAAAATGTCAATACTTGCCTTTTAAAGGTAGGTTATTCTCTATGAGAGAAAGCAAAGAAGTCATAGATTTTGGTGTACACTGTAGTTTCCAGGGACCTGCTACAACTGGATCCAATCAGGACAGAGGACACAGTGAAAGACCTAAGTGCACATCTGCCCAAAAAAGAAAAGTCCTTATGAGTATCCTTTTTGAGGAACGGATGCCTTACTGCTCCTGAATTAGCTGCATTGTTGAACAAAACAAGAGAGAAGCAAGTGGGCAGAGACACAGTGAGTAGCAGACTCAGTGCAGCTGGCCTCACGGGCAGATTAGCCTGAGGGGGAAAAAAAAGATGGAGGCATGTAGGTGGAAACGTGATGTTCTGAAGATACTTTGGCAGTGGAAGAGTGGCTGATCTGTGTGCAATGCATCTTCAATCAGCATGGATACCACTCTATATTGAAGAGCCACGTCATTCCCTCTGGGCCATGACTGATTGGGGATAACTTTGTTTTGCAGCAAGGCAATGACCCTAAGCATTTTTGGTTATGGTTATGTAAGACTTATCTAGAGAAGAAAGAAGCTGCTTGAATACTGTCTGTGATGGCTTTGTCAGCTCAATCACTAGACCTTATCCCCCAAATGAGTTCGAGAACAAACAAAAAATATTAAAAATATGTAAGTGTGTAGGTGTTTCCAAACTTTTTCTTGGCAGTGTATGTATGGTTTTGACCATAAATGTACACGGAAGATCTGCTAATATTAGAAAACCCGGTGTGCAATTTTATTTGATCCATCGGCCATTATAAACTGTTGGTCTTTTTATATATTTTTTTCCTCTGATAGTTACATAATTTTACTTTGTTGATAGATCTGGGGAAAAAAATACTTTAGCAAACATTTTACTCATCATCCATATTCCCTGTAGTAGCTAAATAATAAAGCCATGCCTGATTAGAATTAACTAACAAAGTAATAACACTAGGCTACTGTTGTTAATGGAGTCACAGAAATCATTGAAAAAGAATGACACATTGCATTTGGCTAGCTGATAATGAATGTAAATGCCTAGAAGATGTCAAAGCTTTTAGAAATTAATATTTGAAAGGATTATTAGTATTTAGGGAAATTAGATTTGAATATTATATTTGTGGATATTCCATGATGTCTATGACAACTCAATTAGAGCCAACTAAGAGCAAGACATCAGAGACATAAAATTGAGCAACATCAAATTAAGCATTACATTTTAGTCCCATCACAAAATGAAGTAGCAATGCATTGTCAAGTCTTAATGTTTTTTAAGTGCTCAGAGCTAATGTTTAAAATTACGAGTCTTCTATGAGATTTAATTAGTCTATATTATAATTTACTATGGATTTATTATATTTGATCACATCCTTCTATTGTTTTGTGTATTAACATAAGAAACTCCCAGAGGCACAGAAAGACTTGAAAAATTGTTCTTCGTTCTTGTGAAGTCTTCCACATTCACAGATACATTCCATTTGAATATCTGTAAGGAATGAAACATGTTGAACTGTATTGTCTGTCAGTAATGGATTTGGGGCATTGACTGTGGTGAAACAAAAACCGAAAATGATTCTCTGCTTTCAAGTAAGATGTTAACTAACTCCCTCAGTCTGAATCAGGATGAACAATGTGCATGTTTTTTTCTGCTCATACAAAGAAAATAAATTAAAACTGTTACTTCTTGCACTTGATTTAATGGCCAATTTGGAGAATTTTATTACAAATGGCAAACACGCAATAAAACTTTGAGCCCCTAGGGGCCGTGGCTCTGCCAACCTCAGTAAAGACTGATGATTCTTTGCTTCACTGGAGTGAGGGAGGCTTAGGGGAAACAAGATAAAATAGATGGAAAGGAAAAGAGTGAGGTTTTGCTCAAGGGAAGTGGAGAGAGTGAGCAGCTGATGTTCATAGATTGAAGCAATTATAACATATTCAGGAGCAGGGATCATGACAAGGGACTTTGGGTTGTTTTACCTCAGAACAGCATCTGTGTTGGAGGTGGGGCCAACTCAGTGGGAAGGATTGTAAGGAGGCGTCTGTTTATTGAGGTGTTTTAATGTAATGACTCATAGCTAAAGAGTGCCTCATCAGGGAACAGGGAACGGAATTGAAAAGGTATCTCGGTGAACAGTTCAGTTGCCTTGAAAACCAAACAGATGGCTGGAAGTGGTGGAAGGAGCCTCTGAGGTCTCTGTCTACAGATGGGATGGATAGAGTCTACCTCCAGGGGTTCTGCTTCACGCTATCAATTAGCTACTGCATGACAGAGACCATTGAGCTTATTAAAAATAATATTCTTGTCAAACTATAAGAGAGACATTTTGTGTCCCTAATATTCAGTGGTCATTTTTCATGCATCTTCTTTTTTTTCACTTTTGTCATCTTGTTTCTATTTTTACTTGGTGTTTATTTCCGTTTTCTCAGTAAACTCTGAAATAATAATTTATACCCTTTTCCTCTTTGCTTCCTAAACCCATACATCTCTTAGATGTCTACAGAGGAGTTAGAGACCTATGTGAATAGCCAGTTTGATGAGCTCCGCAGATTGGTGCGTCTGGAAGAGAGGAGGACCCTTCACTTGGTGGACCTCAAAGAAGCATTCTTGACAGCGTCCGCTGCTGAGAAAATCGCAGAGATCTCTGTCCAAACTGAGCGACTACAGGAGGAGATGGCCAACATAACACATCAGCTGTGCCTTCTGGAACAAGCTGAGGTGCAGGCAATAGGTCCTGCCGTGGTCGCAGAGGCCCTCGTGGCAGAGCCTGCCCACAGAATGCTGGTGAGAAGAATCTTCTCTCTCTTTCATCCTCTTTTATCCAACTGTGCTTCTTAAACAGTTGATAAAAGTTAATTCATTACACAGTAAAGTGCAGATAAAAATTCAGCAAGTTAATAATGTCACACAATCCCACAGTGACTGACTTTAAGCTGAACTAAGCTACAGTTTAGTACAAGTTGAGTTTTTAATGCCAGTTTCCGTCAGTAAGTAATATAGGCTTTTTAAACTATTACATTATTCTTACCAGTTATACTGGATCCACTTCATTTAAAACTGCATCAGTACAAACCAGGTTTGCCTTGTTAGCTCCCACCCAAAATGACAACCTCAAATCTTAAGGTTTGTTGAGACCATTTTCAAAGGAAAACAGGGTCAATAACTAATTAATCTAAACTTTGAACACAGGAGTCCACTGCCAACATTGCGACTAAGGCCAGCCTTGTAAAAAGCGATACCGTTGCTGTTGTCAATAAACAATTACAAACAATTTGCCTGCCAGTACAAAGCTGTTTTGTTACTGATCATGTGTAGCCAACTTAACAGTGCCTGCTGTAAATACATAATATTGATAATTTTTAACATCACCAGTAGCATGTCTTTCACCGCTTCATGTCATGTAATGACTGAAATGGCAGAGAAAGGCAACTACTAGTGGGAACAAAACTAATGTTACCGCAATTCGGGGCTGGTGCTGGCAGTTTGGTTGGACAGAATTGTGCTGCAATGGTTGGATGGTAACATACCCTTTCATTGTTGGCACTGGCCTCCTGCATATTTCTGCTGTGATATCCATCACCTTGCTTAAACACATCTATGCACTCTGGTTGCTTGCAACGATGGAGACTTGATCCCAGCCCTTCCACTCAAAGGATTATCTTTCTAACGACTATGAAACCTGTCATAAACAGAAAAATGGATATGGTTCCACTGTACACAGGTCTGTTCCAAATGAATGGACAGGCTGCCTTTGTTTATCCAGGCATACACTATATGTATGTGCAGAGACACAGAATTTTCCTTTTTCACACTCAGCTCTGTGTCATTATACAAGTAGTTAAATGAAAAATAAATCGTGAGCTGATGAAGCATAAGTATAACTACATATGGTTATTAGTGAATATAAATAAGAAATGCAGATTTTTCCACACAGGTGCACTGCATGGTACAACAGTTACTATCAAACCATGCTCAGTGGCATGTATAAAAATGCTGGGCAGACCCAGTTAATTCTAATTTTGGATCAAGCTAGCAAGAGGCAAAGATCTATGTGACTTTGAAAGAGTGTTCATTGTTAAGGTGGTGGATGGTAGGAGCTTTAGGAGAAAAAAGTGTGGAAAAAAGACAGATGAGTCATCCTTCATAATATTCTCGACAAGTGGGTGATTACATGTGTGGCACACGTCAAGAAAACGGTATGTGACTGAAGGCTTGACTCCTATAGTTAGGGGCTCTGTTCTTTGCTTCAATGCAAATCAATACAAAGTTATTTTGAGTTTTTGTATTTGGTAAATGGTAAATGGTCTGCACTTATATAGCGCTTTTCTACCTATTGGCACTCAAAGCGCTTTACACTGCTTCTTATTTACCCATTCACACTCACAATCACACACACATTCATACACCGATGGGGGAGCTGCTATGCAGCTGGCCAACACTCACCGGGAGCAACTAAGTTGGGGTTCAGTGTCTTGCTCAAGGACACTTCGACATGTGACTGGAGGAGCCGGGGATTGAACCAACAACTGTGAGATTGGTGGACAACCGCTCTACCTTCCTGCGCCACAGTCGCCCCTATTTATCTTATAGTTTCCCCTGAAGGTAGTGGTCTCTTCCAGCATGACAGTGCCATGGGGCATAGGGGTCACTGGATGGTGGTTTGCTAATAAAAATTATTTGAATCCTATGCATTGGCCTTTACAGTCACCAGTTCCCACACTCGTTGAACACCTACAATAGGTGAGATTTCAGACCAATGTTCCACACTACTACCATCATGAACACCAAATTAGGAATATCTTTTAGAGGACACGTTTTCTATTTCTCCAGGAGAGGTCTCAAGATTTGAATCAGCACTAAGGTGGACTGAAGTTGTTCTCGTGGAAGAACACCTTACTAAGACAGCTGTGTTTGACAGCTGTCTGAATGTTTGACATTTAGTACAGTATTTGACACTCATGCACACAGGAACCTGGAAACTTAAATACCAGCCTCTCTTCAGTTCGTGAGGTCTCTCACACCCAGATGTTTTGTTCAGTTGTAGTTTATAATTTATACATCTGCATGCAGATAAACACCACCAGAAGTGCATGACTTCTTAGTCACTTCAAATCGTGCAGCACTTCACTCCCTCATCTCTCATTTCAACATTGAAGAGGGGCCTTTTACTGCTTATAGGCACCAAATTAGAATATCCCAATGGTCCATTTGTCACTTAGTATACTACACAACAGTCAAGAAAGGAGGCTTGAGTGTTCCCCGGTGATGCTGTTCCAGACCAGCGGGGTTGCAGTAATGATTTTAGCTCATGTGCAGATTGCTTCAGTAACTGTGAAATAAATCCATGTTGAGCTACGTTTATTGAGTTCCTAAATGAATGGAGAAGGTTACAAGTTTCACTTTCATACGTTAGTTATGTCTGGAGTAATAACAGGCACTGTTGTTTTGGTATGTATGATTACTGGACAAGTGTGTTTGGGTATACATAGGGGGTGAATGGAGCAATTCTGTAATCCAGTAATTGTGTATATATGTGTGTTTGTGAACACGCACAATTGACAACTTGTGAAGCGGTGAATGAATAAGGGGCTTCTAAAACAGTTGGTGGTGGAGGTAGCATCAAATCCACTTTTTCAGCAATTGTTTGTTTTTAGTACAAGGTGTTAGGATATATAGAGCCTCCTGGATCAAGAGAATAACTGACTCAAACATGAATTATGTGACTTGCTCATGCTCACTGTTAAGCTCTGTCTTTTAGTGTCTACAAATGGCACATTGAAGAACAATCAGTCACTTTCCCCCTTACTGCATTGTTGCAGGGGTTTCTTGTCTGTGACACAAGAATTGGAACATTCTACCAATACTCATTTAATTAGTTACCGTAGTTGTTTGAAGCGACAGAGATCAACTTCATGTTTAAGATGGTTGTTTGTCTCAAACCTTGGATAAAATCTAATTGGACACTAGAAAAATAGAAATATGCTTTGTTGAAATGAAAATACATTTAATATTTTGACCCTGTTTACTGTTCTGATTGTTTTTGTTTACTTCTTCTCCTGCAAAGCACAATTCAGTCATAATTGCCAGAGAGCTACAGTAATAGCCCCAAGCACATTTAGGAAGCAGCACCTTGATTCTAACTTTTTACAAGAAAAGAAAGACTAGTACTTTAGAGCCAAGTCAGAAAAGCCACTGCTGCTTTGTAAGAACTTTAAGTGCCCAGACTGTTGCTGTGTAAGCCTGTGGAATGGAGCAACTATGATGTAAAATTTTTCTCACCTGCAAAAAAATCCAGCCTTTAAACTGATCAGCAAGAAACAAACCAGTCAAAGAACTAATTACTAATTACCTGTTGTCATGTTAATAAGCTCCCTTCTTTTCTTAAATGCTGCGACAGGAACAGATGGGCACAGCTTAGACACACACACATACACACAAACAATTTAAAAGGGTCAGAAGAAAAATATATCTCAATCTGAGACCAAGATTGAGAATATATTAGTATTTTAGTCAGAGAATTGTGATAACAATGAACACAATCAATAACCTATATCGCAAGTATTCAAGTGTATAACAACACAGTGTTTAGTTAAACACCCACTGAAGACTCTGCAATAATTAAAACACCTCTTTCACTGGGCGGAATGTAGAGCTTGACAATTCAAGCACAGAAGGATTTGTCCCATTTATGGAGGATATAGAGAATACATTAACTAAATAAAAATACAGGCATGCATAGGTAGAAATATTCTAGGTAAAATTTATAATATATATTATATTTTATTAATATATATAACTATTAAGGCATTAAACCTCCCTAATAATAGAGAAACAAAATCGATATTTCAACATATGACTTTCCAAAATGTGGTACAGCATATAGGAACACGTATGAATTTCTGTAGTCTGTGGTTATGTTTAGAAAGGTGGTGGTACAGGCTCATAGAGGACTCTTAGCATGTAAACAAAGCCAAGATGCCCCATTAGTCAGGCAATGGGAGTCCGCACCAGTGACCCAACGCTGACTCAGTCCTGACCCAGGTCACAGCGAAGTACTCAGAGGCTTATTCGCAACAACTCAGCCCTTTGCTCGATGTTGTTGCGTTTAAATAAGCTGAAGCTCTGTTTTCTCTTTATTTCTTTTAATTCAGTTTGTTTCATTGCATGTTTTTTAGTTATTTTTTCTATTTTTTATTTTTATAATTATGTCTACATTTTGAGTAGCGAATCTGTTTTTCTGTTTAGGTTAATTGTATTTTATTTTAGTTAAGGTGGGCCTTTTTAATGTTGCCAATTAAAAGTTGCGTGGCTCTGGTGAGACAGACTCATTGAATAACACGGGCAGCAGTGCAGAGATATTCACTTGTTAAGGTGTTTTGAGTGAGGCTCACACTTTTGACCAGTCAGGGAAGAGGAACAATTTCTGCTAGTATGTTTTGTTTTTGGTTTTTTTTAGCATTCCTCTTTATTGTAATTTTATTATGAGGATTATAGTGATGACTACCAGAGCTGTGCAGAGCATGGTGGAGTGTAAAGAGCGAAGCAAATCTGTATCAAAGCAGAGAGAGGGAGAGCAGGGCTGACTGATTATGAGTCTTATGTTAGCTTAAGTTTATGTTTTGTAACTTTAATATCATTTCATTGTAAATGTCAGCACATGTTTGAGATAGAGCTTATCGCCAAATTGAAACATTCAGGAACACAAATGTGAAGTAAATATTTTCTTTAAATTATAAATGGATCCACTTGAGGTTGCATCTGTTGGTGACTGACACAAGTCTGGGTTGTTTTTAGCTTTCGGAGACTAGTTTTTATTTGTGCACATACTAACTGAGTAGCCCTAAGACATGTAAATAAACTAGGAAATGTTGATTGGTAGTAATATAATTCAGCCCATGATTTCTCTATCTTAACTGGTAATTCGAGTCAGAACAAAGCATTATAGCCCTCAGCTTCTTTCTAATAACATACTTCTTTCCAGTTTGTTTGGGATGGTTCTAAAGAACTCACAATTGAATTTGACCAAATGAAAACAAAGCACACAACTGGGACTGTAACAGCATAACATCTCAGTTGCCATAATATAGAGTAATCACAACAAATATGAAAGACACACGGTATGCATAATTAATGTAAGTCAGCACTTATTTAATTTGACATGCATCCAAGTTGAAACTAGTCAAATTGGATTTACAGACTTGAAGCATTTACAGTCAAGTAAACTTGGACTTAGGAGTTTCTGAATGTGTTTTTCTCTTTAAGTGTCATAAACGTGCCGTTGTTAGCTTTTGACTCATGACTGGACAGTTAACCAACCAAGCAACAGAGACACAGAAGGAAATTTTCAAATATGTACTTTGCATAGGATCAGCCTTGCAGCAACCAGTAAAGAGCTTCTTTGCTGAATGTCAGTTTTGCACCCTGACTTCACAAATAGATTTGTGACTCTATTGAAGTGTTTGAAAAGGTAAACAAAGAAAAATCTCAGCAAGTTCCAATATTTGAAACAAAGTGTTTGTCCAGATCTGAAGCTAATTAAATTTACAGCCAAATCTCAGTCAGTGAGCCAGACAGCCAGTCGGCGCTCTACTCGTCAGCTCTTTTCTCAATTGCTGCGCTGCCAAGGAGCCACTGCCTTCAAGACGCTGTTAGTTACACAGCGTCAAAATCTCTTTCTGGCACAGCCATCACAATGCTGGTTGTCAAGGTCCAGTGTGAAAGCGCCATCCGTGCTGGGCAGAATATTAAAGGTAACATAAGAGGCTGTATAACGCTCAGGGTCCTATTTACTGAAAAAATAAACAAGCAAGACTTCTGAAGGGATGTATTTACATCGAGGAGGAGTTAGTTTTTTTCTATATCTGAAGTGTGATTCAGTTTTTCAATTGGCACACGAAAAAACATTTTGCTTGAAAGGTTTGCATAGGCGTAACATATTGGCACTGAACAAATCACGTCCATCATTTTGACATTGAAAAATCTTTGAAAACCCAGTCAAAATTGAGCAGTTGATGTTTTGTTCCAGACTTCTCCTTTAAAATCTCATGAATATACATACATCTATTCATGAGCTGTGGTGGATGAAAGTGAAAATTAATTGGTCAGATTTAGAGCCACACCAGCTGTGGACCAAGTCGGTGTAAATTATGTTTTTTACCTTGTATTTTTTTAATTGTTATTCACAACACATGTGTTAAAGATTTAAATATCTTTTATTCTTTCTCTCTCTCCTTCCCTCTCTTTCTCCCTTTCTCTCTTTCTTGTTTTCAGCACGACATGGAGGCCAGGCCAAGGTAAGACTGCCAGTGTGATTCATGTTCACCTTTTTATAGCAAGATAGTTTAGCTGCGACTAAGAGCCCTTCAGTTGCTCTTCTCTTAGGTCCTTGTGCCATCAACCACTATGAGACTGACAAGTATTCATCTTGCATAACAACACATACAGACATCTCTCCAAATCTCTCATCCTCTTGCACTTCCACCTGATAGTGTCTTTCTCAAACATCTTAAAAACAGATACAGAGTCACCTATGCACATCTACCCTTCCATGCCTCAAGTCAAACCTGGTCACATGCGAGTCACGTCGGTGCCCCAGCAAAGCAATTAGTAGCTCTCATCTGTGTGTGTGTGCCTGCAGAAATCAAAAGAGGTGACAATCTGCTGGGACCCTTAAAAGGGCTGTGGACAATAGCTGGCAGGCTTTAGCCATATGTACGTGTATGTTTGCCTGTCTGTGCATACACTAATGTTAAAACAAGCTTTTGTGTCATTAGTGGGGTAGTCATTAGCAAGTAGTCTTGCTCCCCAATACAGCATACTATTTACATTTCTACAATCCCAAAGCCTGTGGGCAGGTGTAAGGGAGAGAGAGAATTTGGGCTGGACAGATGCAGCCATATTCTTTTTCTTTCAGCTGCTATTGCAGTGTGTTTGTGTCCGTTTTTGCCAAGGCTACATTTTTCCCCTTTATCTCTGTCTATGTCAGACAATCTAAAATGGATAATCCTCCTCCACTCTCATACTTATTGATCTGTTGACATGAAAAACCTGTCCGCTTCCCTAACCCTCAGAAGGAGTGATTCTAGCACCACCTGCTGTCTCTGCCTCTCCCCTTAGCTGTCTCACTGGGCTTTCATCTTAAAGTACTCCTCCCCTCCACAGATTCAGACATACACATACATGTCCCACACACTCACCTTCAGTAAATGCCAACACATCTGTACTTGGGTAAAAGAATATTATTTTTTGTGATACTTTAAAATGAAGGCTGAATATGAATATAGTCCTATTTTCCACAAAATGGAATTCTGATGAATAACACTGTTTTTTGGCTTGTTTTCCCAAAGTTAACAGAAATTCAATTTTACATTTCACTTTGTACTATTGATATTGTGGCACTGCTTATGGGAAATGTACCATTTTATCCCTCTAAAATGTAATGCGACTTTCTCTCAAAAACTAAAGAAAGTCATGACCAGGGTTGTTGCATAGTGCCAACTGTGACAAGTTTTTGTTTGGTCAGCCAGTAGGATGACTCTTTAGCTGTAGAGCAGATGAAAGCAAGCTTAGACCCAAGGGTGAAATTGAGCTAATAGTGCCCTTGCTCAAGGTTAATATCAACAGCTCTACACACAAGCACACACTCTCTGATATAATTACTCCCCAAGTTCCTGACATTGCCTTGAAATGCACTAGATGTAGAATCAGCTGTGGTTAGTTTATAATGACATACCTTTTGAAAGCCTTCCTTTGGAGAGGTTATTAAAAAAAGAAAAACGAAAGGTATAGCTTAATGTGAAAGTTTATTATAATGGTTATATACTAAGTATTAAAGTTGAAGTAAACAATAAAATGAACAGAAAAAAATGGAACTGAGGTGAATGTGGTGAAGATATAAAGAAAGAGCGGGAGGGGAAAAGATTTTGCAGAAGTGGATGTTTAGAGTTATGTGCAACAGGATACAGACAGCAAATTGATTATTGAGCAGAAACACTAATCCGCTGTCTGAGCCCCATATCGCTGGCGTAGACAGAGCATCCCCACAGGACTACAATCCTGCACCCACACGCATCTTGCCTGGACTTCTTCATCAACACGATCCCTCGCCTCTCCTCAAGTTTCTTAACATAGGTGCTCCATGCTGCCAAGATTTGTCCTCCTCTCAGTTTGAATCTTGCTTTACTCCCCTCAGCCAAACATCACATACTCACCTCTAATGTGATCCATTGCAAATTTCACTTTCATCCTTCAGCCTAATCCCCCTAAACTCCATTGTGAACTATTATACATACATTTTATATTTCCTAATTGGTAAATGTATGTATGAACAAAAATGTGTTGCTTCTTCATATACCATTTAATTATATATGTGCATTTTTGTATGCATACAATAAAAAATGTGCTCAATGGTGTGTGGTGCCATGTAGATTATACTAACAATCATTAAATGCAGCAATTACATCAATTTACTAGCATGAACCCTCTTTGATAACATTAGGCAACATTACATCTGGAGTCACTATAGGCACTGATAAGTCGAGACATGAGTGTCTTTGTCCATCTAATTACACACACACACACACACACACACACACACAAAAGAAGGCTGGGGAGAAAAGGCTTATTGCTGCAGTACCACTTTAATTCTAGAAAGCCACTTTTATGTTGTCTCTTGAGATAGTGGAAGTGCTTAAGTGAGAAATAGATGAAAAGACAGTGAGACAATCAATGAGAGAAAAAGAGATGTACACTAAGGGGTTCCACTCACTAGACTTAAATTTTGTGTTCTGTTGGGACCTTGAAAGATTATTTTTAGTAGACATGGAAGTGTTTTCCCTGTTTTATTTTGCGGGGGGGGGGGGGGGGGGGGATTCTACAACTAAAAGATGTTGGCTTGGGCATTTTGGAGTTTTAACTACCAAGATGGAGTCATTGGGGCACTTCTCAAAAGACTATTTCGATACTTTTCATCCTTATGTATGATTTTAACAATAAGAGTAAATCAGTTAGTAAGCTGAAATAAATGCATTAGAGTTATGGGTGTACAGATTTAGAGTCTCTTTTTTGATGTCTGCCTATAATTTTCAACGAGGAAAAACTGTGAAGTTTTTTTTATTTATTGCTGTGGCAAATATGTGCATTCCTGACAAATATCCAATATATAAAATAAAATTGCATATTAGGCTACAAAAACATACAACAAACTGGCCTCTTCCTCATGTTGACATTACCCCACACTTGGTGCATGATGCTAAAACGTATCCATGTGTGTTTGTATAAAGACAAACTCTACTTGCTTAGCCTTGCTTTGCGGCTGTAATGGAGCTACAGTACAGTAGATATCAATGTTACCATAAATTCACTTATCGTTCATAAAGTTATTTTTTTAAATTAATCCATTGGTTGCACCATACTAACTGAATATTAATTGAATCCTTGCTCCAACATAAATTGTTGCATTATACAAATAGTACCTATGGCAGCTGGATCTCTGAATCATTGCTCTGAATTCTGTTGTTCAATAAAACAGGAACAATCAAAACCTTAAACTCTGAGTTACTCTGTTTTTGGCTTTTTCCTACCACTACCACAATTATACCAATTTATAGAAATGCAGATAACAGTCAACGTTTGTATTGTTTAACCTCCAAAAGTAATGAATCAAAACAGTCCTCTTTGTCTCAGGCTCCATCTCTTGTCTGACATGCAGCCTGCTGTTTATTTCCCTCCCACAGTAAGACTTTAGGTTTCATATCCTGTAACTCGACCATAAAGCACAGCACAAAATAGGATGGGCCTTTTCATGGATGAGAAGAGAGATTTCCTTGCAAAACAGAAACAGTTCAAAACTTAGTTGTTATTGATTGGCTAGTTTCTCTTAGTGGTTAAATCAGTGTCCGAAAGATTTAAAAAAAAACACTTATTTTAAATAGTAAAACCTTTGTACATACCTGTTAACACACTGTCTAGTCTATACGTTTTGGACAGCTACAGTGTGTGTATGTATATGGGTGTGTGTATAGTGATACGCTATTCAGGTCAAACCAACTAAGAATTGCATGACAAAGAGAAATAATGAAATAAATGGAGCACATTGATTTTAAGGGGCACATATTGTGATCATTCACTTTGTACCAGGATCCTGCCTGTTTATCTGAAAGACTTTTATGTTATTTGCAGATAGAAACTATTAAACCAGAAGAGTGAAGAAATAAGACCTACAATCTGTGAAACCCTGGGGCCTACTATATACAAACATGTCACCACTGAGGAAGAAAGAGAAAATGATAGTGGAGAATGGTTGGAAAATATGCATACATAACAAATGAAGGAAATAAAATAGACAAAAATAAATGATGCAAGGAAAGTGGAAGCTTTAGCTGACAGTAACTGCCTGATTTAAACAGAAAACATCCAAAAACTACTCTAGCCAGAAACACGGAGTGTTTTGGGGGTTCACTAAAAAACATTTTATTATCAACAAATTGATAAGAAGAAATGACATTTTGAATATTCACACATGTGCAAGTTTGTGTGAGATATGAAACCATCCTGAGCATATAAGTCCACAGTGTAATCACACAGAAATGGTAAAGCCCCGTGGGGAGCGTAGCACTAACAATTACATTACAAGGACTCCCCATTCATCGCTCCAATCATGCAGTGCTCCACTGTATCTTAAAAGCTCCTGGGTACTGCTTTTCTTACTTACTATGCATGCATGCCCCGAAAATACACACACACAACCTGTAAGTGGGCACATACTGTATTTATTTTCTGTCTTTTGCATACACTGTTTTTTTCTGTGTTCACGTGACTATATTATTTTAGATTTTCTTTTAGATTAGATTCAACTTTGTCATTACACATGTACAAGTGCAATGCAATGAAATGCAGTTTAGGTCTAACCAGAAGTGCAATAGCAGTTGCATTATAAACATGTATATACAAATAAAATGATCTACACTTTCTGCACTTTGGTCTATGTCAAATTAAATGAACACCAAATAATGATTTATATTAATGCAAATAGCATTTTCTCTCTCTGTTTTTCATTTTCAAAATATAGAGATCTCACTTTGCACCTTTTAGTTTTATCATTTCATGAGCCACCATGCAGACACAAGGACACGCGCACAGACACTTCGTCATTTAATAGTGCATTCTGGCACAAATCTTAAATGGCATTTACCTTAACCACTCAATCGGTTGTTAACACATATAACAGTGGAGATTTTTTAAAAAAATCTTATTTTTATTTAAAATTGTACTATGTAGCTACATCACCACCTGATCCTTCAAAGAAAAGTATGAGTATAGTAGCTCACTACTAATCTACTACATTGGGAAAAGCTATCAACAGTCATAAATGATATGTATTACAAAATCTATGGGTTATGTCCCCTGTTTCTAGTATTAAACTATCAAAATCTTTATGCCTGTATCTTTTTTTCCCAAACCTCTACCAGTAACCCTCCATTAGTGGATGCCCACTGAAAGTGGGGCACACACTTTCACCAAGTGAAGTCTGTAGACTCCCCACCATCACCGTGTAGGTTCTTCTTGTATACACAATCCCCAAAAAAGGGGGCTGACATGGAAGAGAATAGATTATTTGGGGGATGGAGCTTATTGTTCTGGCTGAGCTTGTTGTCTTTCACTGGGTGAAGTAGATGGTTGAAGTAGATTGTGAAGCAGAGAGGTGTTGGGGGACCATGGCCATAGTACACAGTACAGAGCTCAGAGATGAAGGCAAAGGCAAATTGGGAGGGAGCTGTATTTCCTCTAATGAAAAATTTATACCGCCTGCTACAAAAGGAGCCTTTGTCCCATTCTGTGTGTGTTTGTGTGTGTGAGTGTGTTTGTGCCTCAACATGCCCTCATTCAATAATTTAAACAGTTTCAGCTGGATTTATCTGTTTTTCCGTGCATTTGTGTGCAAGGCCCAGAAGCTTGTTATGGCTCCACTAAAAACTCTTTATTAATACACCCTGCCCTCACCCTGTCTCTCTCTTTCTCACTCAGGCATGTGAGAATGTTTTTAGAAGACGTTTTCTAACTTTTCTATGCTTTTTCTTTGTTTTTCTTCACATGTAAGTGCTGTGAATAGTGCGTTGTTGGTGTCGAGACATTTCAGGGAGTTTTGTGCATGCATATGTAGTAAACCAGCATTTGCTTGTTCAGTGTGTGCTCTGCTGGTAAGTTTACCAAAGCAAGCAGAAAACATGACATTAAGATCGTACGTGGTTTCCCTTGTTTAGTGAAGTCCTGTTGTTTGGCAGCAGGAGAAGTTGTGGGCCACAGCAGCATTAAATCTGCAGCTAGGATGGATAGCATTGAGGAGATTTTTCTTTCTTGACAGTGAACAAGTTGATTAAGAGCAGTACTGTTGTGATTGACACATTTGTGTCGCCTCTCGCTCACCTCTCACCTAGTACGAGAGCCACCATGTTAAATATTTCTTCATTAATCAGTGATGATCTGTTCCTGAAAGAATAGTCACAGGAAAATAGTGTCTCAAGATTGTAAATCATCACTGTGAAAGATGTTGTTTGACACAGCCGGCCAGTCCATATGATCCTCAGTAAAAATACAAGAAAATCAATATGGTGTTTAGCTTGGAAATTCATGACTTTTACAAGGTCATTTTTGTAAAGTGTTTTGGCTGTGTGAGCAGGCGGAAGGAGTCACACAGAGTTAGTCTGAGGAGGCAGCAGAGACAAATCAGAGTTGGAAAAAAGTGATGAATATGTAGACACAGTCTATGACAGTGATGAGGATGTGATGGTAGAGGACAGTGTTTTCAACATTTCAGCTCAAAAGGAACACAGACATATCTTGCTAATGACTTTGAGACCAATCTAGGAGCAGTGGGCATAAGCAGACAACAGTCAGGGTCTGACTCCAGCATGGGGGAGGAGGACAGTGCTATAAAGTCAGCCACTCTCCGGAATAAGGTTAAGGAGTCAAACACATTTAAATGTTTCAATAAAAAAACAAACACATTGAGTTGTTATAGTTGAGGGTTACTTTGATGATACATTGTTTTTTTTTTTATTTCAGGAACACAGATTTTACTGACCAAGGAATCTACAACTTAAAAATCGAACAAGAACTGCGTTATAGTCAGGAATGACAAACAGCGTACGACAGTGTCTCCCGTCCTGCTCTCATTCGTGTTTCTTCTTACTTCCTTCCCCATGAGTCCTTTTAAGTGGTGTCTTCAGTCAGTTTGAATTGGGCCTGATGTGTCAGGAAAGGAGCATTTCTGTTTGACTTGATAAGGTGAAGGGTATTCATGTGACTTTTGTTCAGGAGACAAACATTGACAGTTTAAATGAGACAGACTGAAGAAGACGAGCTGGAGAAGCACAGATTTTGATAGACTCCCGATGGAGTTGTATACAGCTTTCTGGTCTTACCTGAGTGTTGACTTTTTATTGAAAGTTTTAATGACATGTCTTTGCCCCAGAGCTGCAGGAGAGCAGTTCTGACTCTGTTGCCAAAGACGGGTGACCTTGAGGACTCGACCAGGCTCTCTGTTGTGTGCAGTCTTTAAACTCTTCTCTAAAGCCCTGGCCAAGAGGTGATAGACCATGTCATCCACCAGACACAGACTTACTGTGTGCCCAACAGGTCCATCTTTAAAAATGTTTAATAGGAAAAGACTTTTCTGTCTGGTTTTAATCAATGTTGAATAATATTGATAAGTTTGTTTCTCAGTTTTAGAATTCTGTGTTTAAAAGAGCTACTTATGATTATTTCAGTGACTGATCCTAATAACTTTGACCTATTGCTATTGGTTATAGTTATTGATTAAAAAATATTAATAAAATATATCTCTCTTCTTCTTTAAATCTTGCTCTCTCTCTCGGCCATCACCATTCCACAGAGGTGGATCCAAGGTCCCAGATGAATGCAAAGCAAATACAGGCTAAACTGACAAATAGAGAAACATGCATTTAGATGATAAGCGAGTAGAAGCATGCATAATTCATGCCACATTTGCAGTGTTCCTCCATTTATTATTATTTTTTTTTAAGATGTCACTCATTTGTGTTTTTGTATGCATTTCAGTATGTGGGGACATGTGCACGTGCATATTATAGAGACTGTCAACACTACCATGACTCACATCAAACAGGTTTTGGAAAATGGGGGGAGAGGAGTGTTTGCAGAGGTGTAGGTAGATAACTGTGAGCAGTTCTGTTTGCTTTGTAGTTTGTGATGACTAATGGCAGTTATTTGTTTGTCCTGAAACTTTTCCTGAATACAAATGAGGTAATTCTATGTACAAAAAACACACCTGATTTAGAGGTGGGATTGTTTTAGCACAACCCATCTATTTTATTTTGGCATGTGGGAGCTTCTAGATTCAATCTGAACCTTCGACTGCAAGATGACGGTTCAAACAGCAAGATGGAAAATAGAAGCTGTCTAATTGAATCTCCTGTTAAAGTGGCAAGTATAAATCACAAAAGTGTACGGCCTGTCAAAATGCGAAGAAGACCAGACAGGTAGGAATGTATTTTTGCTGACCAGACATGGCAGGTAGGAAAGTATTTTCAAACTAATGCATTCTTCTGATATTGGATTTGACTTCAGTAGGGATAAGTTTGAGTTCAGAATTTAGATTTTCGCTAGAGCTAAGGTGGCACTGCTGCTGGATTATGTAGTAGTTAATTTCCTACAGTATGGGCTTCTGGGGTTGGGGAGACGGTGTATAGAGGTTTGACCAGGGCTTTAGGAGGGCTTCTACTATTGATCTTTTGTGTAGATAGATATGAGAGCTCCACCGAGTGCTGTGGGTGTTGACTGTGAACCCAGAGAGCAAAAAGTCTGTGTTAAGTGCCTGTGATGATTTCAAGGCTACAGTGCAGTAGAATCGAATTACAGCTGTGTTTCTGTTGATGCTCTGAGGTGAGATTTTTAATCCATGTGTATGAAATACATCTCTCTCCCGCAACTTTTCTCTGCCTTTCTACTGCTGTTTTTGTTGCATGTGTGCAAATGTGTGTTTCTACTCGCACTCACATTGTGCCCTCTGCCTGTAAGCATGAAGTGCTTTGCTTCTGAGGATCAGTGTCAGCATGGTGACTTTATAGTTTAGGAAAAAGAGTGATTGTCAGTTTTGTTCTACTGAGAATGAAACGCTGGTAAGAAGTAAGATTTAACAATTTAACAAGGAGCGCCACAGAACTCTTTAAATATTCACTATTGTTGAACTTTGCCTTGAAATATAAAAAGGCTAGATTTATCACAAAGAAATGGGTTCAGAACCTTTGTAATTCATATTCATAAATCATATATTAGGCTGATACTCTTATCCAGAGGGACTTTGTTCACAATATTTGTGTAATAACAACACTTTTAGATGCCTAATAATAAAGACATCCAACTAAGGAGGTGCTTATCAAAAAAAAAAAAAAAAAAGATACCGGGGTAGCATTTGTAGGTAGCTTTTGGGAATGTAATTAAGCACAGCTATGCTGTAATCAGGCTGAGATTAAATGAGCATAATGTGTAACCTGTAGAGATGTCTTTCTATTTCAGCTAGGAAAAAGCTGCTAAAGAGGAAAGAGTGGGAGAAACTTAGGGGGAAAAGGGGGAAAGCACACTAAGTGTTGTGGGAAGGAAAAGGCGTGAAAAATGAAAGAAAGCGTGGCAAGTCATATTTCAGAAGGCTGCAGTGCATAAGACAGCAACAATACTTTAGTCTCTGATGGTAAACTTCAACATGCTTCTGGGTATGAGAATTTTATCTAATCTAGTGGTCCATATTTTGTTATATCTGCTTTAACAAATACCCTTCCTGATAACCTTGTGCTATCTAATATGTAGGCCAGTGTTCACCCTCATACGGAGTCACCTAAACTGAGAATCCATGCTAACTTTTTCCAGGTTTTGCATTCCTTTACTATATTCTGTGAGTGTAAATTAAGGCAGAACATGTCATGTTTATGTCACATCATAAAATGTGTTGATGTCTTATTATCTACTTCATTATTTATGAATACAGAACAGCGTGTCTGTGTGCTGCATCCACTTCTCCCTGTCTGTCTTGTTAATTCGTTTTCTCTGCACCTGCTCTCTAAATTTCCCACCCAGACTTCTCTAGCTGTCCCATTTAATAACCACATTGTCATACGGGCCTATCTGGTTTGTGTATATTGTTAAGAGAAAAGGTGGGAAGAATTAGTAGTGTTATAAATAAAGCACAGTGAATGTAAATTTGTTAATTACAGCTCCGTTTCTAACAACAGAAAGTTCTGATAGGAGTGTCTGTGTGTTGAGTTTGATGGAAATGGTGTATATTTATGCAAATGTGCAATTATTTAAAAAGAAGAAAGCAAGAATACACAAACAAGTGAGACAAACATGGTTCAGGAAGTGCAGAGAGGAAGAGTTGTCAGACAGCGGGAGCCAGATGTCTGCATCCAAAGAATCTTATTTATCTCAATCATATGTTATAATACATATGGCGAGATGCAGTTCTGCTGTAGCGGGTGCGAAATGACCTTCTTTTCCCCAGTTTCCTATTAATGAGAATTTTATAGTCCTTTGTGTGCCATGCTCATAAAGAATGTGAAGTTGACATCATGCCACAATGAATTTTCCTTTTTGTGTGCCATGTTGTAATGACTCCCCTGCCTTCCTGTTGATAATAAGTTGGAGTCTGTGCTTTAACATTTTCATTTTTCTTTGCCACTATCTACATCAGATTTGGATGATTGAAACAACTTTGAACCGAATGATAAAAAAAATCTACCTAATGTAACAGCCACGACACAATCTTAAAACAAAGGTTGATTGTCTTGTGTTTTGTTGCATCGGTTCTGATCACCAATATTATTGCAATGTCGTCTAGAGGGATTTATAAAACTAAACATCTGTAATCCATTCATTTAAAACCCCAACTGTCACCCTCATTTTTGGACTGACCAACATCATTTACTGGACTGTTCTTATTTTGGTGCTCGTGAACTGCTTATCTGGAATGAACATTTAACATCTGGACTTTACAGTATTTATTAACAAATCACAATGTGGTCAGCTAAAATCACCAACTTGAGCAAATGCCAATCAGCCATTTGCTAATTGTTCTGATGGGCACATCGCAATCTGTAGGCAATCTGCTGGTTCTTGTGACACTTGTTTGCATATGAGAACAATGCTGTTTATCTTGGGCACAGCTAATATGACATACTGAACAGAACGTGGACTAGGCAATTAGAACTCCCTCTTCTCCTGTCTTGTATCTTGTCAAAAAATTGCACCCATTTACAAACAGGAAAAATAGGTTCTCTGGAAACTCTTTGCATATTCCCTCTCCCTTTCCCCCACATCATCTCTCTCACACACACTGTTCTTCTATTTTCTATCCACAAGGCAGATTGTCATACTTGATCTGTAGAGTTTATGCCTTGCAACCCATCATGCATGCAATGCTCAAGCCCACACAAGTAAAAGTGTTCAAAAGATGTCACACTGTGCATAAACATTCATTATTCATTCTAGAAACCACACAAATACACATTCACACAGTTAGGGTAATTAGTGGAGAGACAGAGGAACTAGGCAACCAGTGCTTCACACAGATAGGAAGGTGCTCTCACACACAGATGCCTTCCTCTCACTGTCTGACCTACCATGTTGCCCTTAACCACACGCACACACATTGTGTTAGCCTTTGGGTGGAATTACAGGTCTGATTTCAGCTTGGTGGAGATGTCTGAGGATGATAGCAGCAGGCTGAACCAAGGGGCAATGAATCAGTGCCTTATCAAACCTCGGGCCTTAGGTATGAGCTGTCAACACAGAAACAGCACACGTACATTCACACCGTTGCACAACATCTACTTCCCACAGCAGCAACGTCACAACATGTGTCTTGACGACTCAGCAGGGCGGTTGTCAAGATCCTCTCTCCCAGTCCACAGGCTGTCCCTCTGTTCAGTTATTCTCCCAGTGAGAGGAAGGAGGAATGTGCAAACGCTAGTATGTTTTATTCAGCAGCCTCAAGACAAGCTCTGACACCACATAGATTTAGATTATTGGCTAGAGAGGAATGAGGAGATGGTTTTAACTTAACCACATCAGGATTCTAATGGGGGATTTAGCATGGGCTTTCCAAAATCACCTCCATCCAAAATAGTTCTTTGAACGGATCTATGACAATGAAAGATTAATTGCCTTTTCTAAACTGGATCCAATTAGCAAATATATTACTTTGCATTTTCGATCTCACTCAGTGGTCATATTTGAAAATGAGCCTGACTGTCACTGCCTATGATGTTTTTGTGAATTATGTCCACACAGGGGAAGACATTGCTATTTCTAAGGATCTATCTCAATTGGAATTGCTAACAGTTTGATTATGAAATATCCAGGACACTCACCTTCCAATAAAGACAGGCTATCATGACTTTTGTTTCACAGGATATATTTGTACATGTAAACGTTTATTAGCACTGAGAAGCCCCATGACTGTGTTTCACTGTGTTACAATGCTGCGTGTAACTGTGTTGCTTCTGCAGTAACAAAACAAGTTTCTGTCTTAAACCAACTGTAGATGTACTGTTAATACATCTGCATTGTAGCGTCACATTTGCATTTAGAACTTTTCTTGAAAGTTGTTTTTGTGTGTGTGTGTGTGTGTGTGTGTGTGTGTGTGTGTGTGTGTGTGTGTGTGTGTGTGTGTGTGTGTGTGTGTTCAGGGGGGTTGGAACTGTTTCTCTTTTTGTTTGTTATAGGAGAAAGATCTTTGTGCTGCACCCTGAGGGAAGTCCTTTATTCTGCAATGTGTTTAACATTCTGAAAAGAATAAAAATGCAGAGGGATGGATGAGGCATATGATACTTTTATCAGACGAGATGAGAGCTGTGACAGTCTGGAGCCCAGGTTTTCTGGGCTGTCTGTCTGGGTGTCCTTCACACTGAGGGCTTGGATGACAGGGCTTGGATGCAGGAGAGGGGGAGTGTTCATGTGACAGAAGGCTTTGCCTAATAGCCAGTCTGTTCTTCGACTCTGTTTTTCTCTGTCTCATAGGCACATGCTTTTTTTTCCCCTTTTTCCTTTTCTCTCCTCCTCCTATTCTCTGGCCATATGTGCCTCTGACATCTCCCCATCTCTTGATAGAGGAGATTGCCAACAGAGGAGGAGTCAGTATCATTGTTCCAAGTGTGGAGTAAACAACTTTTTAATTTTAAATCTTTCCAGCGTGATCCTGATTCAGCTTGTTGAGGCACCTGGACAGTTCACTGATTGAGATGGTGCCGGCGTGTCGCTGTTAGAAAAGAGGATTGTTTGAAAGAGACAATGGGGGGCAGCCCTGCCAGCCTGCCAAGTGTGTGGGCACTGCTGTGACCAGTCAGTCTTGATAATAGCTGTCTGGCCCCAGGACAGAGCCAGCTCAGTGGTCACATGACAGTCTGTGTAGATTAGGCTAGGAAGAGCTCCATTCACTGACCCTGGATTGATGGTGCTTGTGTTTTTGAGACGGGGGAGATAGAAGAAGGCATTATCGGCATAGGCTAATGAAGACCAAAGTAGAAAGATAAAAGAAAATTTTTGATAAGGAAATACAGACATGGCAGGATGAGAGACAGAGATTGGCCAAAGAGATGAAATTACTCCCAAGCTGAAGTCACAAAAGAAGGGATAGGGGTGGAAGAATGTAGGAAGCCTCAGATAAAGGGAGCGTAGGAGCAGCATAGGCACTCACTGTTTGTTACCTGTAAGCTAAAGCCAAGCAATTTCGAAGGACAGACACAAATTTATCTTTCCAATGGGTTTATTCTCTTTTTGTCCCTTTCGTGCGCTTGATATCCAAACTTCAAAGGCATATTAGATACTACTTTTTTTTTTCAATTTAAATCAGAGACATATTCTGTGTTTAAAGTTTGTGTCAAAAAAAAACATTTGCCAATGGGTGTAAATGGTTGTCTGTCTCTATATGTGGCCCTGCGAAGACCCATCCAGCTTTTAGTCCCACCTTTTATCCAGTGACATCTGGATGTTTTAAATCTATTTTTTTTTTTTAAATAATGTTTAAATAGATTTTTAGGTCATTCTGTAATTGAAAGATCAGTTCAGCTTTTAGAACTTTTGTAGAATGCAATTGAAACATTTCATCCAGACTGTTAATCACTGGCCACCTATTAAGCCTTAGCTCAGGATCGTAAATTTTGAGCAGCACCATTCTCAGGATGGGTCCTTCAACAGCGAAAAAACCTAACAATACAAAGTTCTTCATTTCGTCAGCGTAAGCAATGGTGCTAGACCACAGTGAGCCATTAATTTTATCCTGTTTCTATAGGGATCTGAGTTTTACTGTGTTTTACAAATGAAAAGCTGTGTATTTGTAACGACTTCAAATGAATAATAGCAGATAATGACACAGGTTAACCTCCTGAAGATCAAATGTCTTGTTAGCAGACTAAATCCAGCATGTCTCTCCTCTATTACCCATTTCTTATACAATGGGGTATAATTAAGGTGATTCCATTATCTCCTCTTTACTCTCCTCTAAGGAATCTTCTAAACGTCATTCATTGCCATTTAATTTGGGACCAAGAGTTTAATGGCCTTGGCAAATTAGAAGCACAGTCCTGTGCCTACACATGGATGTGCTGTTCAGGGGCAACTGTTGATTGTCAGATTGCATCTTGGCTAAACTGAGATCCATATAGTCATATGACTAAACCACGTCACAAAACGGATGCTTGTCTCCATGTTGAATTTTATTATAATTTTATTTTGCTCCTAATAAGCAGTTTTCTTTTGGTGGGCTACATGGATGCGATTTCTGCAGTACTCCTTAGTTAATTCCTGAACTGCCCCCATGGCCGCAGAAACTGTATAATCACTAAAAGGCACAGTGTAAGATTAAATCTTTACAGAGGTTTAATGCTTTTGTCTGAATTCCTCTGTACGATTAATGGCATTTACCTATGTCAATGTGAGCACAAAATCAGTTCATGAAGTAATGGTGGTATTCATTCCGGCTCACACCCGCCGGAGCAAAGACAAACCCGTGTGATTATTCTGATTGGCTGAGCATTAAGACACAATTTTATTCCACATCACTGACCTTTCCGCCTCATTGTGCGCAGTCTGTATGCAGGAAAAGGCCTCCTCACCATAATACATGCATCGTGTAGTGAGTTTTTCTGCACGCAAACCTAGGTTGGAGAGGTGCACACACTGGACGTCCTGAAATTTTAAAACAATAGCATGCATGAACATGAGTGTGAATGAGATCTACTTGAAGCGATATATCTAGTGGAAGATGAGATGGTTTTATCCTTGCTGCTCTCATTTTGCTCTGATGAATAAGCTGCAACGAACAAGGGTCATATTGAACACCCACTAGCTTTCTGTAACCTCTACCTTCATACATTGTTACTCACCTAGTCTCTTCTTCTGATTAACTGATTAAGTCTTTAGAACAGCAAGAGAACATCATGGGTGACACAGTCCCACTAAACATCATGAATAGACCAGTGACTGAAAGAGGCAAATTGTCACAGTTTGTAAAAATTACTCATTCAGGTCAGAGTGTGTGTCATATAGTTGTTGGCTGATTGCTTTCACCCTTTTCTACTGCTCTTCAGGCAGTAAGACAGTCAATAATTCATTTCATGTTCATTTTTCACATATTTGAGAAGTCCCAAAATGAAATGCAATTGCAAAAATCCTCACATGCTTACTTCATAATTGATACAAGAGAACACAGTTTTCTTGGCTTGATCAGGCATTCAATTTAGACAAAAGTGTTAAATTATACCAGTATCGTATTTCTTGAGTGTTTGGAGCTTGCTGCAGCCAGTCAGGATGTCATGAGTGTAGACAGTTATATTTCCTGGGGAAAATAATCTCCTCAGCCCAATAAATCAGTATGTAAACAAAGCCAACGCTGCTGTGGCTGTGGCTCAACAGGGGTTGTTGCACAGATGCTGGCTATAAAGAGATTTCACAGATTTATCATTAAAATGACCGCAGAGATTTGACAGCCGTGTGGGAAGTTCTTGGTCTCATGGAGGAAAAACAGTGCTGTGGGTGTTCTCTTTGTCTTTCTCTGTCTGTCTCCAATGCATTGGAGAACATTAGATATACAGACTAATTATCAAGTTAATAAATGGAAATCAGAGCAACCCAGAGCTTTGTGTTCGCAAAAGTAAATCAGTTATTCAAACCCTCATCAAAACCAAATCCTGTGTGTCACTGGTTTAAAGTCAAACAGTCAAACAGTCCTGAATACAAGCTGTGACTTATCCTCCCTGCCATTTACATCTCCTCCTACACCTGCACAGCTGGTAGCACCTGTGCCCACATACAGTAGCAGCCTCTCAACATGGAATCATAATAGTCCTCACTTCTCAAATACTACTGTCATATTTGCTCAGGATTTCTGCCATCACAGGACAGGAGCTCTGTTACTGGAGAATTATTGTGTATCAAGATATCTTTAAATACAAATATAGCACAGTTTAAATCATTTAAAATCATTGAGGACATCCACTGATTTAATATAAAATCTCCCCATTAGATGAATAATTTAGGACAAAGAAATAGGAAATAGGAAAGAGCTGAAACATTTTTTCTGACCTCTCTACCCTGCTCTCTGGAGGTGGATTATTCTCCCAGAACCTTGAGTGCAGCTCACCATAACCCTTTAACACACTTTGATTAAATCAGACAGGCTTCATGTAATGATCACAGTTTGTGCAACTCATATGAACTCAAAAGGGAAGATGTAGCTTAGAGCACAGGCAGTAACATTTTAGAAATAATAAATTCTAAAGGAGTCAGCTCTAAAATAACTCCATAATAAATAATAACCCCAACTGAAACTTTATGTAATTAATCAATTGCAGAAAGCTTCTCTGCCTTGAAATAAATTTATTTTTATAGAAGATTCAATTATTGCCCAGTGAGTGTCTTTTATTTTTTACCAAAATCTGCTGCTGTTTTCCTTGCTTGTGCAAACATATTGTATTCAAAGGAAAGGAAAGGAAATAGTTTGCAATTGGATGTATTCTTATATTGCACAATAGCAGGTGAGGTAGCTACACTACATTTCAGAAAGTTCTCAGGGCCTCATCTCATAAACATTATTGTTTTTTGTGTTCTTGGTAGTGTTCTTGCAGTGTTAAATTATACTGATTTAGCCCAGGATCCAGTTCCCCTCATGCATCCATGTTGTCCTCCTTTTATTCTTTGTTCTTCATCCTCATGACGCTCCAATCAATTGACTGCCTTTCTCAAGTCATCTATCTCTTTGTTGCCCTCCTCCGGCTTTCATTCGGATTTCTCCTCATGAATAATCTGTATCTCACCCTCTAGCTGGCAAGATCATCATGGTGTAAAGTGTTGGGGGGTTTACAGGGGTGCTCTTAATGAAAGTTGTGTGCAGGCACTATTTGTAAATTACACGCCCTGGATAGAACTGTTAGGTAAAAGTCGTGATTGTAAATCCTTAGACAGAAGAAGGGAAGTTGGCAGACAAGATGGTAAGAAGGAGAGAGAGACAATGAACAATTAGATCCAGCAGAGCATTAACACAGGCCGTAACTCATAATAGCCAACATCATGTCTTTCCTTTTCTTACATTGAAATGCAGTGTACAAGTTATTGTTTTTTGTTCACATTTCATTCCTCATGTCATTGCTCTACACGTTTCTCTTTCCCTTTCACCTCCCTCTTACCATATCACCATCATATCTTATCACAAAGCATTATGTAAAGTTAAATCATCCGGTAGAAGTGAGAAATTTTATTCCATTAAGTGGCAGAGTGCACTGCTTCATTGGATGGTAAAGGGAAGAGTCTGTCCTCGTGGGTTCTATTAATAACCATTAAGGATCCTCTCTTATTAGACCAAACCTTATAGGCCCCCAGGGCTTGGGAAATGGGCCTTGTCATCTTATGTGATGGAGTATGCTTAGATGGTATCACCACTGTTTGTAAATGCAAATTGCTATAGTTATTTCCTGCCTGAAAATAATAATGCCACCATGCCTATGCATTCAACCTCTTTGCTTAATCAAGAGGAACCCCACTCCACTATCTGCAACCCTCAGTTTGCTCTTTAGCTCCTCCCTTCCCTCCCTCCATCTTTTTACATGAAAACACACACACACACACACCTCTTACCCATTCAGCAGAACCAAGCTACTGCAGTATGATTATTCACATGGGAGTGTTTCCGGATGATGAGTTAGGAGTCCTGGAGCTTCTCTGCCAAGAGCAGGGAATTCAAACTTAATCAGGGCAAGAACCCCTCCTTTCTGTTTCTACCAGAGAGCTCCGCGAGGTTGAGGCCAAAACAGGAATGAAATGAGAGACAAAAGTCAAAGTGTAGGGGGCATCATCCACATTCCCTCTCTCTCTGTTCCTTGCAGGGAGCCCAAGGTTTTTTCCCATGACCAATGGGTTCATTTTAGGGCTACTGAACAAACTTTTGTTTCACGCAGGGAGGAAGCTCTTGCTAGATTAGCTTTGTTCTCCTCTGTCAGTCCTGTTAGTCCTATCGAACCTCTTATCTCCCCTCAGAACACCCAAAAAGCCCACTTTTCGACATACAAAGGCTGTTGTCCATCCATCAACTAGGAGTACAGCCATTTACCCCGCAGCCCAGAGACAGTTCTCTGTGGCAGCTCTACCAGACCTCAGCTCTCCCCTGTCTGCAGGCCATGGTCACACAAAGGGGAGGAGGCAATGATAGGCCCTGATCAATAATACATGGACTGTGTTAAAGCTTATGAATAAGTCATGCATGGAAAGAACCCAGTCATCAGGACGCACACACACACACACACACACACACACACACACACACACACACAGCAAAGTGATCTTTTACTTTGGCCAGGGAAGATGAACACACATAAAAAGAGAACAAAAGAAGGGCTTTAACTTTGAAGGGAATTTATCACCCACCCACTGACATTTTGTTGCATGTTCCACTCAGTCTTTTCTTTCTTATTCATTAGCATTCTCTCTCTCTCTCTCTCTTTCTCTCTTTCTCACTCTCTTGTCCCACCACCACCAAGGCCCCCCTTCTCTCTCTTTCTCTCAAGTAATGGCCTTTTTCCTGCAGGTGAAATAAATAAGTTATTACATCCATGTGTCCTAAGGCTTAGCAACGACCATCTGAATATAAATAGTTCATTTGCCTCCCTAGTTGAAGCCTAGCTTTTTGCTGCCATATAAATATATTTGTAATTACTTCTTTTTCTTTTTTTTTTCTTTTTAACAAATACCAGGGTGACTGTTGTGGTTCACTGGAGATGCAAGATGAAATTGCCTTACACAAATAAGTCTGCCAACATTTTACCCCAAATGCCATCTCAAACAGGAGGGAGCTGTGTGAGAGCATGGGGCTTAGCTCAGTGCAGACTACTGTCTGCTGTACTGACAACAAAGAGTGAACAGCTTGTGTGATGCTGTAGACAATTTGAATACTGAGTAAGATTTGTGTGGTGGATGCAAGTGCAAAAGGTAACTCTGCCAAGATTTTGAATAGGAGCAGCACTTTTGGATAATTAATGTCGCGGATATACACCTAAGAGAGATGCTATAGCTTTACAGCTGCAAAATCTGTATTTATGTGTATGCATTCTGTCCAAAATCATTTCTATTGGCTCTCGTAAATTGGTACTTAATGCCAATGTGTGTGTTTCTAAGTTTGTGTGTCTGTATGCACGTTGTTGCTGCGTTGTTTAAACACATAAACTTTTTGTACAGATACTGTAGCTTGAGCACAGGTTATTCCATTTATGTCTAAAAGGCTAATTTGAATGCACTTATAGGTGTTCACCAGTATGCCTAGGATGCATTCATGTGTTCTCACATATGTGGCTGCTCTTTGATGAGATGCCCTGTTGCGAGTTTGTGTTGTGATGATGTGCTCCTTGAGGAGGTGCAGGAGAAAAGGAGGAGGAAGCAGGTCTTTGTTTCTGCCAACAGAAGTATGTCAGACAGGAATACTCAGGGAGCAGCGCTCAGAAAGATATTTCTGCATACCGATGTGTAGATTTATTTTTTTTCTCAAAGAATGTGCTGCATACAG
The DNA here is from genome assembly GCF_033026475.1 of Channa argus. Lineage (NCBI taxonomy): Eukaryota > Metazoa > Chordata > Actinopteri > Anabantiformes > Channidae > Channa > Channa argus. The sequence goes on from NC_090200.1 coordinate 19,502,372, forward strand.
CATGAGCAGGAAAAGCATCTAAGGTGCTCTGAGCTGCGGAAGTACAGAAGAAACGCTTCCGAAAAGCAGAGGGTAGTAAAAATGTACACAATATTATCAGATAACAAATGTGGAATTTACTAATTACAGTAGCTACTTAAATGAAGATATGTTTTTATCAAGGATTTTGTACAGAAACAAAGACAACAGGTTTTAGACAACAGGATGTTTGCATAGTGTATGATAGATTACCAAATCTGAGGCGAGTCTCCACAAAAAACATAAATAAAGAGCACTGAAAAACCTTTCATCCATGAATAATAGAATGCAATGCAATGAGCTTGACCTATGGCTAACCAGATTTAGCCATCATTTATTTTTAATTATCTAAATGGATAACAGTATGTCAACTGTATATATAGCTTGATAGGAAGTTTAAAGTTGTTTTCTCAACCCTGCAAACACACACAATCTGAAAATAGCTGAGGCTGAGGGATTGCCTTCAAGTTTTATATACACACGTTCAATGGCCAATCTAATGCAATCCATACAGCAGCTCTGCCATGAGTTCTACTTTAACAAGATTATAATTTCTCCCTTTTAAATTGAAACTGTCAGAAAGGTGATGACTACTACGTATTTAAAATTGAGGTCATAGTGGGTGGTGGAGTCATACTGGAGTGCACTGTATAAAGGGTCAGTTAAGAGGTGGTTCTAAAGTGTTAACCCCACCCCACCCCCCCCAACCACCCACCCACCCCCTTCATTCCTTAGGGTTAGACCTTTCTATTAAATTTGTACCTGACAATAAAGTTGAATCAAATCTAATCTGAAAACTACATACCAGTAAGAAAGAAAAAGCCTCTAATATAAAACCAATAAAATGCGGCTACGTCCTCAAAGCTAGGTGCCATGGTCCATCATCTGCCTGACAGCTGACAACACTGAGGTCCAGGCTGAGTGGGCACTGGAGAATGTGATACATGTCTGTCACTCTGCTAACACATATCCTGGCAAACAACAGGTTTACTAAAATGTTAAATGCTAAAATTATTAAAATTCTTAGCACAAGGCTTTAGCCCCACCCTTGTGCTTTCTATGCTCATAGAGCCACTAGCATGGCTGTAGGCTCTAAGGCTTTAGGCAAATTATAACAATCCCTTGCAGATGTAAATGTCTAGATCTTTTTGTGTTATTTCATACCTTGGTGTGAACACTGCATTCAACTTAAACTTCTATGCTCTCCATCCTATTTTGTAGAACAGACTGCTAATTATTTTATTATTCAACTTCTTAATTCTCTCAGTTATGTTGGTAATTGTGTTACATACCAATTTGTGTAGGAAATAATCTTGCTTTATATAATTTACCGGTTACTTTATTGGTTGTCATTATCCACTCTCCCTTCAAATGTAATAACCAGAGGCCAAAGCACCTGCACTGTGGTTATATACTGGCATTGCTGCTTAATTGGTAGTGAGAAAGCAAATCTGTAATATCCCTTTGCGCCAAAAAAACTCAGCTAGCAGTGAACTTGTCCTTTTTCCTCCAGTTACTCCTGTGCTATAATATTATACATTAATATGACATCAAAGATTTGTTTCTTTAATCTCTTCTTATTGATTTTTGCTCTGATAAATGACAGTATATTCACAAATCTAAATGCAAAGTAACTGTCCAAGGTCATACACTTTGATTATTTTAAAAAACATCTGAATAATGAAATTAACTGGCATAGCTCTAAAGTGTAGTGAATCGCATTGAATTAAACCCGTCCCCATACAATGTGTGTTTAGGAAAAATGCTGACATAAAGTCTTTTGAAAAAGCAAGTGGTACTGTAGATTTAGGGAGAAAATCGGACTATGAAAGATGAAGAGGGGGATGAGAGATGTTACCAGAGTGGGTTGCTTCTCAGACAGGAGCAATGCTCTATCACCCTTACAACATTGTCCAATTAGAGCATATGATTAGTGTAGACTGTCTCCAGTGAAATTGAATCTATCAGCCAGGCTCGGATTGCTACAGGTCCCTGCAATTTAGCTATCACTTTGTCTCTGTCACCACAGAGCTGCTAATATAAAACCAACAGAATGGATGATTTCTACTTAAGGCGCAGCTTGATTGAAGCTGATTACATTTCACAAAGGTTTATTATATTTCCATAATATGTGCGCATGGTGGAAGGTGCGTGGGTGCGCTGTGTGTGTATGCGTGGCGGCATGCAGGGATTTGTGGAAGAAAAAAGAGATGGAAGACTGGAAGTGATCTGATATATTTTTACTTTTGTTTCCCTCTCTGTCAGAGTACCAGAACCGAGGCCAGACCCCATGGACCCACGGGACTTTGATGACAGTGATTCTGGACCATCCATGGAGCATGCCCCCTGATACCAGCAGAACAGACTCTTACTATTTTCACCTGCCCTTCAATGTCTGCTTCAGCCCTGTTGAGCTGTCAGGCTGGCCCTCTCTCTCTGTCAGCCATCTCTCTTTCACTCCCCCTCCCCCTCCCAGAGCCCGCAGGCACTCAGCTGACCTTGAAGAAAGATGCAGTTACAATTATGGAAGGCCAAGTCTTTTCTGCTCTGAAACTTCTTTAATTCCTCACTGGCTGTAACTTTCTTTAATTGAAGCACGCAAGTTATGTGCAATCAATTACCATCAGGCTCAATTTCCACAGCCAGTCAGATCCTTGGCTTACTGGTGAGCCTGGCTGACTCAGAGACGCAGCTCGGGTAGGCAGCCGAGCAGAGCATCTGGTAAACCCAACAGATGTCGGGAATGGGAAATTTTGTGACACGGTGCAGTTCACTTTTCATTTATTCACTACATCAAGTCGGTTGTGTCATTTTGACAAACACTCTGAAACTCTGGAAAAATTGTGAGATGCCTTATATTGTCATAAGGGAAAATAATAGTAAGGTGTTTTGGAAAACTTATTTTGATGGTTAAAAAAGAAACATAAGTGTCTCTAGTTTTAGTTTTTCCATCATCCTGTTGCCTTCACTCAACCTTACTCTACATCATCTGCCCTACATGCCACTTTTTGTATGCTTGCAGATTTGTGTACACTTCCTTTTGTGTGTCAGATCTATTATCAGTGGTGGGGGACATTTTGACACATATTGATTGGTGAATGTTGCTGAGTCTTTGTTAGGTGAAAATCGAACTGTAATTTGACTGTGCAAAATAGCACCCCCACGGTATCAGCTTTCTGTGTACTGTAACGTAAAGGCTCATTACTCCTGACCAATCTGCAGTGCATGACGGATTACAGTCCAGACAAGCGTATGCACTTTCTACCTTGACCCACTCAGCCATAGCTTTTCTCCATGATGTACCGCCTCAAGTCTGTGTGTATCAGCAGTTTGTTTTTAATATGATTAATGTTGTTGCCTTAAATTCCAAATTGAAAGCAGTGTCACCCCTAATATGTGGAACATGGCTGACAACAACATGACTTCACTATTGTAGCACTGAACTAAGATGCACTGAGAGGTGTATACCTACCCAAGGGAAATGTTTGTGTGTCAACAGCCTATTGAAATAACGCCAATCACTTATACTTTATTCTGGTGTAACAGCAGAAAGGTGTCTGGCTGTCTTATGTTTTCTCTTGTTCTTATTTGTCTATTTTTGTCTGAAATCTATAAATAAACTGTTTCTCAGATTGGATTTTGAAGATGACATCCACATTTCCACTTTAAGAACAGTTCCCGCGTTATTTGTGTCTAGAAAAACACTGCAAACACCTGAAAACTGTCAGTCATCCTTGACACTATTATCAGAATACCTTAAAGGCATGTGACAATGGATGGAGACAGGAGGAAAGATGAGGCGGGGTAAAGGAAGGAATTCAGGAAGCCTTTCTAGTTTCCATCAAATTTCAAAGCAGAAACCAATCCAGAGAGGACTGGGAGTTGGGGGAAAGGGAACAATGGGGTTATGGTACACAAAAACTCTTTAAGACCTGTGCTTTTTCACAGATACTTTTAAAATCAGACTTTTCCCTTTTTTTTTTCTGTTGAGACCCAGAGAAGCCAGAACCCACTTTTCATTAGCTCTCAGCCTCAATCAGAAAGCCTTCTTCTCTGTGCCTCCCATTCTTCTTTTGTACGTGTCTTCTTTTGCCTTGTCGGAATCCCAACATGCGACACACTTTGATTTCAAAACCTGTTCTTTACCTGAGCTGATTCGTCAAGCAAGGAAGGATGTTGACTGCAGCATGTCCTATGTCTTCACATTGAGATATTGACTCATTTAGCCAGTGGTCATTTCTGCCTGGGTGGTAACACATCTGGGTTTGAATTTTCTTGTGAGCTTGCCTTTACAGAAATAATGGGGCTTAATGATTTACCATAAGAAGCATCGATCCTCAGCATTCACTAAGCCACTGCTGGCTGACCAGAGCACTCAAACCCTTTTAGAGATTTTTTTTCTTCTTGTGTTTTAGTGTGACTGTTAAATTGATTTAAGTTAGCTCAGAAGAGCCATAGACAGATAGAAGCTCCCGTGCTTTCAAAAGGAGGCTGGTAATAGTAAAATATCATTATCATGTCATCTGTCATGCTGTCCAACGTGATCAAAGATATAAAAACAAACCTAAGGGGGAACAATGTGCCTGTTGTCTGGGGAGGAAATGGAGAGGAGAAGATTGTCTGATGTCATTTAGCCAGGGAGACCACAAAGGTTCCCTTTTTTCCACACCTAATTACACCTGCTCTTCCAGATTCACTTCATTGAGTATGTTCACACAGAGGCAAAGATGCGTAAGTAAACACAAGCACAGCCGTAAGACCTCTGCCATCCTGATGGGCAAAAAGAGACAATTTGTGCATTTGTATTGACATGAATTAATTGCTTCATGGGTTGTGAGATTGAACAAGCTACGTGATGTGCCTGCTAGTGGTGATGCAGCTTTGATTGCTGCTTTTAATGGAGCCTATTTTTCTTTTGTCATCATTTAAAAGACAGTTGGATTCTGTGACTTTGCAGTAATAAAACTGCTCCACCACACACCAACCCAATAGGACGTGCCTTAATGGTTCTGTTTATTAGCATGCAAGGGCTGGAAGAGAAACGGAGAATTTCTCTAATAATAGACAGTTGTAACAGATATATGAGCAGGTTTGTGTGTGTTCTTACATGGTTCTACTTGGTGAAGCCCAGTCTAACACATTTGACCAGTTCTCCTGACAACTTTTCAAGGGCCTGTTTGAGGCTTGAAACTTGTTAGAATTAGGTTTTGGTGAATATTAAGCATGTAGATGTGGTGGAAAACATGCTAGGAAAAGTCAAGCTGTCCTTACAGGTTTAGTGGACAAACCTGCGTATGAATGGGTCCGTTGCATATCTGTCTAAATGTATGTGCTTTCAAATGTTTGAGGAAATGTATATTAGCCTGAGAAAAATGACCCACACCTCTGCCCTTGCTCCGATTGCATGTTCTTGTACCATTCAAGAGATTGTATTGCTTGTATCACAGTAAATGCCCTTTCTTATTCATCTTTCCTCTGGGGCTGTTCACACACACACACACACACACACACACACACACACACAGGGAAATACACCAGCCAGAGGAATGTAAGCCCAGATTTTTGCTCTGAGTTTTATATTTCTCACTGTTTGCTTTGGGTTCAACTACTCACCCAAACCAGACATAGCTAATTCAATACCAGAAATAAGACTCAGAGATATACAGTAGTCACTGTTTGATTTTAGCTTTTTATCCTGTGGTTAAACATGCTTAGGATGCATTTTGGATACAAAATGGGCGAAGTGGCAGACAAACATGGTGGCTAATACTATTAGAACTTCTAAAACCCACCCAATGTGTGGATATTGTGTCACTTGTGTTTATTTCTAGTCACAACTTTTACCTGCAACCACACTATTGTCTCTATTTTAAGTAATATGTTCAACAAAGGACTTAAGCACCTTTAAGAAGTGCTAACATGGAATAAATCAATCTCTTTCCAGTCATCTATTTTTGGCTCTAATGAGATAAAATCTGGGGAGAAGATGATGCAGATTGTAGACCATCCCAGACTGAGTGACAGCAGGAATCTGTCAGAGGTGGCATGTACAGATACTTGTCTGGCAGCCTAGGCTCATGAACAATGACTGGGTGGAGAAGAACCGGGCAAATCCGTCTCGCTTCTTGACAGCCTAGATCACTCTCACATCCCATAGTAAGCAAAGACACCTTTGGGCTTCTGTCTCTCAACTCTGTGCAATCTTTTCCTGTCGGAACATCTCACAAGGACAAGTTAAAGAATTGTACAGTAAGAGAAGAACAAATGAGCAGGCTCATAGGGGGGTTTAGAATTAAGCCTGCAATGGGGAGACATTAAAGTGGTCACATGCAGGGTAATAGAGATGGGGATCATGATGGCGTGGATGCAAAGAAAAAGAATCAGGATGCTTAGTTTCCTCCAGCTGATAATGGAACATGCCTCTGAATAAAATGAATATCCTGCCTAGATAACACCTACTGCTGTTCCTTCTGGGAGCTATAACACATTATACTCCTCTGTCACAGCTGTGATGAATCATCTTCACAACAAGGATGAATGTAGAGAAGTGGGAGGCAAAGTATAGAATTTGCAGGCTCACTCTCCAAAGTCTCTGCCCAAAGCTTTGGGGAAGTAAAAACAATATACAGTATACGTATACTGTGTAGACTGCAATGACAACATAGTACATTACATTTCTTGGTTTACTTTAATATGTCTCTGTCTTTATGAAATCCAAATTATATGCAACATTAAAATCCTCGAGATGTGAGTTTCCATGTTTCTTTTTACCACACTTTATCCACTCATGTTTTCCCCTCCATTTCTTTCTCAGTCTCCATTCCTCCTCATGCCTCTCATCATTCATGCCGTGTACGCGGTCTGTCCCTTTCTGGTTGCCCAGGCTCCTCCGGAGCTTGTTAATTGCGTTGGTGACACATATCTATGTGTGAAGCAGCAGTAGTAATTGTTCTGGCCTGGCCTGAGGAGAGGAACGGTGCTGCTGTCTGGCCTCCAGGTCTGCCCCAAGGCTACGACATTAGACACATGCTTCCATGTTTGATGAGATGGAGAGCATTAACAGTTTTATCGGGTACGAGGTCTACCATCAAACTTGTACTGCTGTCCTCATTATGTTTGCCAGACTATAATGCATGTACATTTATAACTACTGTACATGTTTGTGTTGTTTTGTTTTGTATAGTTCCCCAGTGGCTCGAAAAGGGGTTGTTCATATTGTGGTGACCTTTATATTACAGCAGGGCCTTCATGTTATCCGTTCAGCTTATTTGTTTTTCTTCACTCTAATAGAGGGAGATCAAATGCTATCGTTTTGCATAATTTGTAAACCCACATGCAAGCAAGAGTGGCAAACCTAAATGCCCGCTGTTGGTCGAGCAGCTTTTTCACAGTTAGCAGCTTAGTGTCACAGGCCCCCATTCATCAATGTGTCTTGGAATAGACAAGAGATTCTCTTTAATAAAAGGCAGCATTTGTGAAGTCAGTTTATATTTTATACAGTAGAGTCCCAAAACATATGCAGTTTGATTTAGTAAGTGCCTTTAGGACCTAGCGAGCCCTCTAAATGTCAGTTGGGAGCAAAAGATGCTGGTTTCTGTCTTTTTTTCCCTGTGGATAATTTAATTCTGAAAGTCTTGTTAAATACCATTGCTGGTGGCGCCCGGGCTCAGACACATGCTGAGCCTGACCTTTAATAATAAGAAGAATTAATGTGACTGGATGCTCGTTCAAACACGCCACCATTTCATTATCATTATCCTAATGGCAACTCATATATTATGGTTAAAGCCAAGCCTGTTCACTAAGTTGTGGCCCTCTAATTTGTGTCATACACAAAGCTTGAAGCATGAAGAAAGGATTCTATATACAGTCTGATTATGACTCAAGTGTGAATAAACACATACTGACTCTCAGACACAAGCTGGTTATGTATTTATTTATTTCTTTATGGGCTTATCAGATGGGCTGTCAGAGAGCATATTTGTATGGCATCTTCTTTTTACCCGCTATCTGCCATGCGGGCACAGGGCAAGAGTGGTCGCATCTCATGTAATTACATACTTTTTTGGAGAATGGCCTTTGCAGATGGAGTCCTCTCAAGGAATAGACTCTTTGTGTACATGAGAGGGGAAGCTCAAAAAAGAAATAGAGACTATTCTGTGCAACTATTTATATGAAATTGTACAAGCCATTCATAGATGCGTTTGGTATTCCACCCACAGGCAGGGATCACAAAGCCACTCTGAAACAGTCCAAGCTACCTTGGGACACCACCAGCAATCACTGAACAGTCCTCCTGCGCACTGCGAGACTTTGCGGGGCACTCAGAGGGGTGGTTAAAATTGGAACACATTCATCTCAATCCCCTGCCTGCCAGCACTAATGGGTGTTAGCCTGTTTTAGAGAGACAATGAAATCGAAGAAAGACAGGCTCCTGTGGCATAAGTGGACATGTGTGGAAAAAGACAAACACACTTAATCCTTTTGTGCTAACATGTGTATTTATACATGATTTGAATTCAACAGCAGCCTCTTCATCCTCTTGAAGGCAAAGCTTGCTTCCCACCGTTGTTTCACTGTACCCCTGATGTGTAAGTTTACTGCAGTCAGTTTGGAGAACAGAACTACTTTCCATTCTGCTACATCTCCACACCGTCTGCCCTTCGTTATAAGTCCTATGTCCCATTTCAAATACAAATAAAATATGCTAAAGGATGAATGAATATAGACTCCTGTGCTACCTACAGAAAGGTAACTACCAAGCTGGAAAGATATATTGAATAAACCTGAATCTATAGCTCATTGAATGCATAAACACCTTTATACTGTATTTGCTTTGAGGTCTATCCCCACATCATAAGGCTTCATATTTGCAGTAGCATTCAGGTGCAGAATCTGCTTCATGCTTTGTTTTGTGTTTTTGCTTCTCTGCCTTTCATGCCTTTCAAGCCGCACCTCATTTCACATGTTATTTATTATGTTTCCCTCTGCCTGCAATGTAGCTCTGTCTTTTTCTTCCAAAAAAATATGACCCCTAGAGACCGTACTTTTATTTTCTCTCTTAAAAAGGCGAAGCCCAATCACAAACATAACTGACTGAAATATCTATTCTGCCAATTTGCTGCTCCGGTTTAGGTGAAAGCCATCAAATTTCTCATCTTGCAGCTTATACTTTCAAATAACAAGTGAATAGATGTGCATTGGGAGTTTGTGGGCTACATTATTAGCCACCCAGAAATACTACATAACATTGCACTGTATTGATTGCAGTCGCACAGCAGCAGCAAAGTCTGGATTTGCAGTTGAAAGTGTTTGTGTTGCTGCAGAGGCAGAAAGTTCAGACAGAAAGTTCCTCTTTGCTGAATAGAGGTCATTAGCACATCTCCCATACCTGCAAGTGTTGGGTCTATAAGTGTACCTGCCTTGGAGCAGGGTAGCAACACCAGAGAAATGACAGGCACATCAACATAAAACTGAGAGATTTTAGACTAGATGACAGCAGGGAGGCTGAACCTTTTCATATAAATTCATGTCATCATTTGGCTTTTTATACTTAGTTCTACTCAAGGACATTTTTGTATAAGGGAAAACATGTTGAGAAGGAGAATCGTTTTGAAAATACACAACAGAGTGCATGTTTAGTTAATGTCTTATCATTACCGCATCCTATTAGGATCTGGTTTTTATGCTGCTTGTCATCTTGATTAAGCGGTCACCATGGAGAGTCTGCTGAAGAAGCATTTTATGTAGGCGGGAAGTACAAGGACATGAGAGTGATACTACATGTCAGTAAAGAACTAAATAGATAAAATCATGTTGACTGTACAAATCCTTACTGATATTGACATTCCTATGTCTATCATTTCCTGTATATATTTTTCGGTTTCCCTGTGTAAACCTTGACTTGATGTCAAGCTCCACTCTCATCTTAAATGGTCTAAACTCTTATTTCAAACAAGCAATAAATTACTTGCACTAATTATGATAAGTGTGAGAGATTATAATAACTAATTAAATTTCTGAAATTATGCATTAAGTGGCCTCTGCTTTTTTTTTTCTTTTTTTTTTTCAAAGTGTATTTCATGAGTACAAATGCAGCCCTCTCAAAACCTCCATCTGGCTACTGACTGTATAAACAACAACTGAATGCTACAGGCAGTGAACCTGAGTTGAGCAAACACAAACTGCAACTTGTCTCTGACTGATTGATCTTACAAAAGACCAAAAGCAACACTTCTACATTACTGACTGCTACTACGAATGAGCTCTCTTTATTGAATACTGTGTAGGTTTTGGGTGAAGATGAGTGACCAAAACTGCGCAGCTGATCTTGAAATAGAACAGATCGTTTCTTTCTGAACTAGACTTAATATAATTTTGCCTTTGTATTTTTAATTTTAGAAGCAGATCTCCTGGAGATGCAGTTTAATTACCATTTAACAAAAGCCATTAAAAAACAAAGTTGAGAATAACGCAATTGCTTTGCAAAAAAACCTCTATGACATTTTTAAACACACGTTTAAAGCCAAAATACGTTTATCTTTAACATTATGCAGGCTTAAAATAGAAAACTCAGTGTGATCACTGTGAGGAAATTTGTCCTCTGCATCTGCCCTATTCAAACTATTTAGCACCAGTGCACAGCTGTGTTACAGCCCTAAGGAGTGAAAGCTAGTTTGTAGGTCAGTGCTTTGGTCAAGGGTAATGATCGAGGTATTACTATTACCTTGTTAAATGAAGTTGGAGGAAAGCTGTTGACAGATTAATTCCAATTGGGCTCTGGGGTTCAAACCCAGGACCTCCTTGCTGTAAAGTCACAGTGCTAACCAATGAGGCACCATGCCAGATCTCCTTCATCTTTCTAGTGAGAGAAATTGTGCAGGAACCTGAACACAACACTGTCACCAAGGTACTTGTAGTAACAATACAAAGCTTTCATTTAAAGCAAAAGGCAGTTTGTCGCGCCATTAAATGTTACGGAGAATGGATAGTTCTTTACCTTGTTCAAAATGTCATCATCACAGACACTAGCGCAAAAATATTCATTTCTAGTGTGCATGAGTTAAGCAACGAAAGCATTTCGCAACACACAAACACCATTTCTTCCTAATGCTGGATTTGGCTTTTCCCCTGCGGATGTGGTGGCCGCCCCCCTTTGAGGATTAAAAAAACTATCAAAGATAATTCAACACTCACATTTCTTCCCCTCCTAACAGCAGGTGGGAAACCCTTAAACCCCCCCCACACACACACACACACACACACACTCACACACACACCTACACACACTCAACTCACACACACCCACAACGCATCAGCCAGTGGGATAAGCTTCAGGCATGCTCGAAAGGGCAGATACTCAACCAAATACTGCTTCGTTTTTCTTTCATCGTGAATAAATTCTCACATTTCCTCACTGTTTTCATTTGCTCAGTCACGTGGGTGCAGACTTTGATCACCTTGTGTCAATGTGTGTCAGATCCCCAAAGCTCCACAGGAGTGACTCTGATGGGAGTTTGCCCAAGGCAAGGCAACAAAACAAAGCAATTTATTTGTTTGTGTCTGTCTTTCAGCAAATAGGCTACATGTGTGTGTTTCTATGTGCTTGCCTATAAAAGAATGAGACGTGTGTGATGAGAATATTTGACATTTGAATATGAACATTTCCTGTGGTGCTTTGGGGCTGAGACCCAGCAGCAGTGGGCATTGAGCTGGTAATTCTTCACCCTGTGATCAAAGGCCTGGTTCTCAGCTTGCTCCCCTCCCAGCCTCTCTCTGTTCCCCTCATTTTCTCCTTCCTCCCCTCTTCTCGCTGCTCCAATCACAGCCCAGAGCAGCCAGGCGTGAGTTATAACCCAGTGGCCGTGTTGCTTATTATACTCGAGTCATGTAGATCTTGCTGGTCCCACCCGACTGGTGAACCCTCACTGTGCTGACTCTACCCCTCCAAACCCAGCCACTCTATTCATGCTGCACCCAGACTTGTTTCAATTCTGGCCTTTGTACAACCTAACAGTTCTCATTCCTTTTGCCATCCGGATCTGTTTTTAGTCTCTTGAACATTTTTCAACTCCACACATGATACACTCTATAACACCCTTAACAAAGCCTCTCTTAACACCCAGAACTTTTCATTTAGTTAAGATATTTCATGCTCCCTTTCCTCCTAACCCCCTTTACACACACACACATTTATATTTATGCTCTTGACTGCTGAATCTTAAGTACAAACCAATTCCTTCTTCCCTGTTTGCTCCAACTTGTTCCCAAATGGTGTCCACTGCTCCTTCTATTCTAATTCACACTTCAATACCTCAAAACGTGTCACTCACTTTCCTGCGCTATGCATTTCTGCACATTCTGGCATCTTATACACATACAGCGCTGCTGTGAAATTCTCAAGGTTACTTTCACTTTTACCCCTTTGCAAATCTTTTTATCTCCCACAAAATGCCTCGAGCACTAAGCAGGCTGATGAAAAATGCAGAACAGGGCCACAGCATGCCAGAAAGGCAGGGAGTGAGTGGCCCACTTTGGCCCATAAAAAAACACCTGTGACAGTTGGTGGTCCACTAATTGAAGGCAGCCTGCGGGTGTAAGCTGTGGGCCAAACTAAAACGATTTCTATAAAACAGGCCAACCCTGCTGGGAATGCTGGTGCCTCTATTCATCCTGGCATCACTCTGTCACATGACTTTTTTCCCTCAATGCTATCATCTCTCCTTGTGGTTTCCTCCTCTCTCTCTCAGGCACTGATATCACCACCCCTGTGGTTTAACATTTCATTTGATCTTGTCTGTGCAGTTGGTCACGTGTGGCCAGAATTGCATACAACAGACCAAAAGCAAAACTGAAAATTCCCGGTCTTGTTTATTAGACAACAGATTTAGATTTATTTAATTCTGTAACTAGACATTTAGTCTACAATGTGAACACCGTTAAGATTTCAGCAATATGAAAAACGGATGAATTGCTTGGATTGTGTACAATAGTATAATTTCTATGAACTTCGGTATAGATATTCGTGGTCACCAGGGGATACATTTTTAAGACTTTTATGCCTAAGGTCTACACATGCTTTATATGTGTTTCATTCTTCAGTGAGTGTATAAAATGTTTAGTAATAATAATATTACATTTTATTTGTAATTCACTTTACAAAGTGCAACAAGGAAGATGCAAATGTAAAACTAAAAGTGTGAAAATAACAACAATACAATAGTATGATCTAAGAATACACTTAAAATATGCTTTCCTAAAAAGGAAGGTTTTTAGGAATTTTTAAAATGCACCCGCTATCTGTGGATCCCTAAGGTGGACTGGCAGTGCATTCCACAAATGGGGAGCGGCAGCCTCAAATGCCCTGTGCCCCATTGTTTCGAGTTTTGTCCTGGGTGAGCTAAGTGCATTTGGCCTGACCGGGTTTTAGAGATGGTCTGTAGAGTGAGAAGTTCTTTGAGGTATGTGGTGGCATCACCCTACAGACAGAGATGGGTGTGAAATAGGAGTTTGTACTCTATACGGAGGTGAATCGGGAGCCAGTGGAGTGTGCGGAGGATAGGGGTGATATGCTCTTATTTCCAACACTCTCAACAGGATCTTGGCAGCACTGATTTGTACGTATTGGAGCTTTTGAACAGTCCTGCCAGGAATCCCGATGAGGAGCGCATTACAGTAGTCTATTCTGGAGGAGACAAAGGCATTGACGAGCAGTATGCAGCAGGGAGGGAAGGGTGGATTTTGGCAATATTATGGAGATGGAAAAGGGAGGTTTTGCAGATATGATTAATATGATTCTCAGAAGTGAGTTGTGAATCGAATTTGACCCGTAAGTTGATAACCGAGGGGTGGAGGGAAATGTTGTGGCCGGAAAATGATATGGAGATGATGGGGGAAGACTGGAGCTGGTGGTGGGTGCCAACCTGGAGGGCTTCTGTTTTAGAAATTTTAAGCTGCAGGAAGTTTTGCCTCATCCATGCCTCTATCTCCTGAAAAGTAGTGAGAAGTGCCTATAAAAAGCATTCACCCCACTTTTTCACCTTTTGTCATTTTTCTTACAACACCAAACCATCATTGAATACCATCATTGTTTTATTATTGAATCAACAGACTCTTGACAACAGATTTTTAAGAATATCCACTCCCCTTTAACTCAGTATAAAGCAGATGTGCCTTCGGCAGCATTTAAACAGTTCAGCCAATTTGGATAGGCTCAATAAACTTGGCACATCTAGACACTGCAATGTTTCCCTCTTCTTTGCAAAACTCAGGGTCTGTCAGGTTGAATAGGGCTTGTAAGTGAGCAGTACTTCTCTCACCACTCTAGAACATTCACATTGTTTCGCAAATCATTTGAGTGTATCTTTGCTGCTTTCTTTTCCTAAAAATCAAATTTTCTCCCAAGTCGCATATTATTGACTGCACCTGACTTTCCTCCAGGATTTTCCTACATTTCACTGGATTCAATATACAGCTTGTCATTTGACAGACACTTTTATCCAAACTGATGTACAGGTGAGGGACATACACATATGCTAAGAGCAACATGGGACTCAGGGTCTTGCCCAAGAACACTTTGACAAGCAGTCTGATCAGACTATAGCACCCCCTTCCAGTTGACTTCAGTCTCTGACATGCCTTCAGGTAAAATCTAGCTGCTATTTAATATGCACTTTTATCTCTAACACTTTGACTTGTGAGGAACTTGAGCAACAGTTTCTGTTGCAGCAGGGTATTACAATATATACATTTTTTACTTTTATTACTTATAAGCGATGCATAACTACAGCCTACATATAGAAGCCTTTTTCTTCCTTTGCTACTGTCTTACAGTGACTGAAAGCAAGATGCCTCTGCACAACTTTTATAAACTTCTCCAGAACATTGCAGAAGTGAATGATTAGAATTGAATGTGGAAGTGAATAAACTTTGAACAGTGGAGTAAAGCATGCTGATGCACAACTAAATGGCACAAATAAGAAGAAACAGGTGCACTGTCTGTCTGCAGTAAATCTGCAAGTAGCAAACTTTCAAAGAGGCATAATACATTTTCTACGCATCGTAGATCAAATAGAATTAAAGGTTGTATAGCTTTATACTGTATACTCAGGTTCCCCAGAGGATGAATCCTATTACTTTGGTGATCCCCTGAGTGTTCATCTGCTAAATTGTGTGGATTGCCACACAGAAAGTCTGTAGTGATCCTCTGGCTGTGCACAGTATTGCCAGCAAGCTGAGAATTTTACATCCGAATAAAATATTTGGGGTTACAATTACATCTGGTACGCATTTATGCTTCCCATGTCTTAATATATAATAACATTGGTAAGTCCCTTACTTCCCATACAGTGCCATCATAAAGACAGAATACACATGTGTCCGTTTTATGACCTAACACCTGCAAAACCTAAAGCATTCCCATTAGCCTCAGCTGTCCTACATTTATCTCAAAGCGCCACTGTGGCCAAATATAGCTTCAAACAGTGTCACTCTGACACACTGGTGCACAGTATCTGCTCTATCTAATCAACCATCACTTCAAGTTAGTTGATAATAATTTTATAATTCAGAGTGACATCTAAGTTTGTGTATGTAACAGTTTGATTGTTCTGCCTAACTAGAGGGACAAGACATGAAATATGAAACCTTGATGGGCGCCCACAGTTAGCTGATGTCTACTAATTATGTTTAGGTGACAGAAGATTGCCCGTTGCTCAGCTGGACCTGACATACTTTAAGGTTGTTATTTAGAAAAGCCTCTGCCTGTTGTTTGGTGACCAAATGTGAAAACGTGGTGGTGCTGCTTTTGGGACCTGATTTGATTATGATCACATGTATTCATGTGAATCAGTATATTATCATTGCTCTCATCGTGCTATAATTGATTCTCTGATGAATGACCATTATTAGGGATGAACATGTGCAGTAGAAACAGCAAGCTTTATATTTTTTTACAGTCACATACTCCAATGCTAATTTGCCCACATTTGTTATCACCCTTTTATTGTGCTATTGTCATTTCACTGAATCTTGACATCATGTTGTCTAGATTAATTAAGAAAATAACTGTTGATGCTTCAGGCGTTTCTCAATCAAATTGTTATTGGCCCTTGTCTCTGAAATCCCAAATCAATATCTGTTCCTCATTTTGTTCTCAGCCTGAGCCTTATAGATTGACAGTTCAGTTACACACACACACACACACACACACACACACACACACTTTCTCTCTGATTCAATTGTCCATGCCTATCTGATGCTTCTGCAGTGCCACCAGGCAAGATGTCAGCTTTGCTAACTAATGTCAAAGGAACAAAGCACTGATCAAAAAACGGAATGATTATCAATTAATGCAACTGGAGGAGCATGAAGGAGACTCTGGGTGAACATGAGCATGGGCAAACTTGTGCAAGTATGTTATTATGTATAACTATTGTACGTATATGTGCCTGTGTGTGTGTGTTGTTTTGATTGAGGTGTTTTAGAATATTCGCCCCTAAAGTCAACTTCTTAATGGGCCAGCAGAAACATTTGCTGAAATCAATAGCGCGTTGTCCCTTGATGTATCATCTCTTCTGTTTTTCTCTCTCCATGCGTTCTGACTCACACACACTCACTCACAACCATGTCCTTCACATTAGATCGCTGATTATTAAATGTAAGATGAATGTCAAGAGACTCACACTACAGAGTAAAACAGTGATTGCCAGCCCTTCAGTGGCCTTGGCATTTCACAGCTACCTCAGTGATAGTCTGACATGACAAGGACATGTCATCCTGAAGCTCTCTGGAGTTATATTAGCTCCCCCCTTAGATAAAATGATATACAGTACAGTATTAGCAATGCTCTCTGTGACTATACTCGCAGCTACTTTTGTTGGCAAAGTTTCAGCTTTATATTTACACACAGGTTGTAAAAACAGTAATGCTGCGTAATATCAAATTAGTTAAGTATTGAGAGAGGTCTGCACAAATACACTTCTCTCATTTCCTCTCTTTGTATTTCATTTTCTTCCCTGTTCTGATTTCTGTCTTTTTTATTATCACGCCTTCTTCATCTCATGCTTTCCTGGTCCTCCTCCACTATCCACATTTCTTGCTGCAGGCTTTCTTTCTCATTCTCCTTTCTGTCTGCTCTGTAAGTGTTGTTTTCTCCTTCCACACCCAAACACACCCTCCCACACACAAACACAGGCACACACACAGCCACCCACACACACATACATCAGCCGCCTTTGTATTGCTCCCATTATATATTTCCTTACCTCTCACAACATCTTTTGTTGAATCTCTCTCCCTTTCTCATGGTGCCACCACCACTCACCCACAGGCAAAGTCATCCCAGGGTGCTACCTTCCCCGCTCTCTTCAAATCAAATCATCTCACTACCTCAGAGTCATTTCCCAAATTTGGCCACTAATTGGGCTTCTCCTGTGATTAAGTCAATAACAACCTTCATATTAGAGTTTAATGTCCCCTAATGAGTCCATTTGTTGGCCACGGGCTAATTAGGTCTGAGCTGTTTATAGATAGCCTAAACTAATTGATGAACATTGCCGCAACACTGTGTGTCATTCAGTAATGTAGTTTTGCCCATTTCTGTTTTTAGTTTGCAGGCCTCTCATGCAGATCCCCTAAAAACAGATTAGAGCGTTTTGGTTCATGGATCCTGATGCATAATTTGTGAGACAGCTCAGTATTAACATTAATGATAACTCCCGGCGAGCATTATAAAATCCATTTAACTCTGAATGACAAATCTTCTTCCTCCTCAACAAGCGTTTAACTTTATTATTGTTGACTGTATTCAAGATTTGTGTTGAGGATTCTTGTGTCTCCTTTTGTTAACTGCAGCGATCATTAAAATATTCATATCTGCCAACTGTAGGCTTGTCAAGAGGGGTTACGCAGCGTACTTGCACAACCATCTAACATCAGGACTCATCATAACAAACTGAAGTACATAAGGCTCAACAAGCAACAAAGGGAGGACATGAGGACAACAGGCCACTGCTATCAAGCTGAAATCTTTGACAATATTTTAACAGATCCAGCTGACATGCCAACAATCCTTCCTTGGAGTTTGAGTCTGCACAAGGCTTTGGCTTGATAAGACAGTGTGTGGATGAATAAAAGTGAGCTGGTGGAGCTTGATACTGGGACTCATCCCAATCATATGCCCCAGGTTAGTATGCTATCATAAGGAGGGGTTTGTTTGAAGCAAGGCTGCCTGTCTGCACACAGCTGCGGCTTTAAGATAAAGAGGAGAGGTTTGATAGGTGAAGCATCCTGTCTTTCTATCCCTCCCTCTGTCTCTCTCTAATTCTGTTAAAATTCAATAGGGACACAACAGTAAATAAAGTACGAGGACACTTTTTCCTTATGTTGCTTTAGGTTAGGGTTAGGTTATGCATAATATACGTAATATACATAATATGTATATTATGCTTCTAAACATCTGTCTGTCTTCTCTATATTAAAAAATGCTTGTACCCGGAAATATCCTCCGGGTAAAATCAGAGACAAGTTCTAAGCTGCATGTCAACCAAGACCACAAACTATATTTTACGAGCAACTACACGACATCATCTTAACTGAAATATTCCTCCAGATGATGTCATTTGGAGGCATTTTCCAGCTAGTGGAATAGATATATTTTAATACAGCGAAAGCAGAGAAGAGTCATTGGAAGCAACCTGAAAAATTGCCCTTTAATAAACCAGAACTTAAACAATCAAATAATGGATTGAATTGTCATATTTCAATTTTTCTGTTCCAACACCAAAAAATATATATATTAAGTATTTGCCTCTTTCATCAATGCAAACCATCTGTTAAAAGATGCCTCCAAACAATTTCTTCCCGTGCCATCTGTTTCCTCCACATCAATTAATTTTAACATTTTCAAAATATGTTTATTCCTATCAAAAAACACAGTAAAGATTTGCAAAACCTTGCTTAAAGAATGCAGTTGTGTAATACTTATAGTATATATAGTCATCTTCTGTAGGCCTACTTTATAATAGACCTACCATAATAGACCTAAAATGCCATGAGCTGTTTATAAAGGGGGGTTATTAAAAATCTCTTATTTGTTTCTCAGCGCTTGTTGCCTCTTTAGTGGCTTTAGTGTAAAAGGTTTATGGGAATGAATGTCATGTTTTTATCCCCCGATGTCGATGGAACATCAGCGCAGCATTAAAAACACCACCCAACTCCTGGTTCTCCTGCTTAAGTACCGCTGGAACTTTGGGAAACCCTGTCCCGGACTGGTCGCCCTGTGCTCCCCGGGTCTCTGCCTCCGACTCCGCCTCTCGGCACCAACACAGCAGCGACCGACTCTCCAGTCAGCCTGCCGCCACCCCGAAGCCCCCTCAACCTCCCCCCTTTCCCGAGCCGGACTCCCCACCACCGGGAACCCACGTCTCTCACACCAAATGCACTTTCAACTCTGCTGGAAGACTGGAAAAAAAAAAAAAAAAGAGAGAGTCTAACTTGAAAAGCACCAAAGGACGGAGTCGCATCGGAGAAGTTTTTCCTTCTTTTCCCCCATTTTTGGCCCCGCGGTGGGGTGGGACAGCAAGGGCAGGCCGGGGGGTTAAACCGAGACCGTACGATGTGGATCTGGTACCTTCTGCTTGGCTCGGGGTCAGGCTCAAGAACTGTTGGTAAGTTTATTTAGAAGGAGACTGAAACCAGCTCAGGAAACGCTCAGTGTGTACGGGCTGGAGAAAGAATGGGGGGCAATGTAAAACCAGATGGAGCTGTCTGCTATGTCTGTTCAGTGTTTCCTTTTTCTCTGCACGAGTTTGCTCAACCATATCGGAGCAACCTCCATGAAAAGGACGTTTTCCGACTTTTCGTTTACATCGTCTGAAAATTCTCCCCCTATTTTTCCCCATTTTTGATTTCTTGTCTGGGAATTGTTGGTTGTAGCAGCCGAGGCAGCAGTTTCAGAGTTTGTCGTGCATGTCTAACGCGTTGCACAGGGTGCATGCCCCCTTCACTTCTAAGTGACGAATATTTTGCTGCACACACCGAACACACACACACAGACACACGCCGGAGATGAGCTCGTATACTCTGCTGCAGGCTAAAAGTTGGCCCAGAGGTTGTTGACAGGACAGTGTTGACAAGTCAATCTGTTCTCAGCGTCGCCACCGCAGCTGGGGCCTGGTGGTGGAGGAGGACACTCCTACAGGACTCTATGGGACAGAAAGTTGGACATCACATTTCTTGTTTTACCCGTGCAGCTGCAAGTTTGAGCTGGTATTTCTTCTAATCAGCGCCACATATCCACTGGTTATTACAGTGGGCTGAGGGAGGGGTTGCAAAATGTAAAACACCTGTGTGGTAATCAGGATTCAGAGGGGACCAGCCTCATGAATTAGAAGGAAAATTAACAACCTGCTGCAATCAATCTATATCTAAAACGCTTAATTCATCAGCTGGAAAGAGTTCCGTAAAGCTAAGAGGGTTTAGTTAGTTTCAGTGGATTTGAAGGAACTCTATGTAACTATAAATTGGTTGCACTCTGACAACATTCTTTGAGGTCATATTTACAGTGTTTCCTTTTCATCCAAATATGCTAATGAGGAGCATGAAATTGGAGTAAAATGTCTCTGTTACCCTTGACCCTTTTGAAAAGAATCACACACTTGTGTAAATAATGTCATCAATTACCTGCTACACTTTTGTGATCCTCGTACTGTACTGGCTCACAGGGTTACTGGGATATTTGAGCCATTAATAATGTTGAGGTATCACTTCTATTCGGTGTCATATGCCAAAACATTTTACGTTTTTACTATATGGTTTAGCCTGTGCCACTTGTTTTTCCAAGCAGCAGATGCCACTTAAAACTGGTGGTTCCGTAGATGCAGATTTGGTGGGAAAATTGTTGTCATTACTGCTGTGTAGGGCACATTTTTTAAACGTTTGATTGACAGTATAATGTTTAATGTACTTTAAATAAATGAAGGTGAAGTTGATCAGTTGGTAGATTATGTTTGATGACAGTGATTCAGTCAGTCATTGTGAAATAATTTGTAACATCATTTCATTATGGTGATAACATATTGTCCGGGAGAAATTAGCATAAGGCTTATGGCGATGCATGTAAAAAAAGCACAAATTTGTTTTCAAAATTTGCATATTTACTGTGGAGAGATGCTGGTGTGACAGTCCTGTGTGGGTTACTGTTGACCATATGTTGCCATGTGTCATTAGCAAACGGTATGTCAGTGGAAAACAAGTGGCATACCATTATTGAATCGCAATATCCCAGTAGAGCTTTGGTATGTGACAAGAACAGAAGTGGTATCAACCACTTTTCAGTCTGTTGGTGATATCCTAATAGGATAAATCAAAATGTCTGCTGTAAAAAGGGCCTATTGTTGACATTTTATTTTTCTGATATACTGTACCTTAAAACGCATTTAAACTCTGTCTAAGAACTCTGAAATGTTTGTCATGTTTTAAACGTACCACCAAACACAGGAAACACAGACATTTAGTAGTGCTCTGATGTGAGAATGTCAGTACTATTTTTTTTTTGCCATTGTCACTGAGAGTGAACTGTAAATATTGTTATATTAGGTGTGGAACTGAGATTTAGTGTGAGCTGCCAAATCCCAAACCAGTTTGCTCTGTAGCACCAGCTAAGGAGCATGTACATTATATTAATATCAAAAATGTTCTCCCATAATATTACCATAGTTTGTTTCCTTCAGAGCTGCTTATGTTGTAGTCAGCTCTGAATAAACAAATTGTGATTCAGCCTTTTTTTTACCTCAAAGCGTGACCAGTGTCCGTCTATGTGTCAGTCCGTCTGTCTTTGTGTTTGTGTACATGTGCATTGCAATGATGTCTAGCTCTAAACATGTGACAATAGAAAATAGATACCAACCAGTATTTTCTCTTTTACAGAACAATGCTATCTGTTAATTTTGTAGCCTACACGTAAATACGTAATATTAGGACTAAGTTCAGCGTTGTGTCATGCTATTTTGTATTTTATGTCACATTTATCCCGGACATAAAATGGTTTAATACATTTTCTTTGGTTATTTGAGGCTGGGTGATTCCTGTTAAAATGATAATCACAATATTGCAATATTGTGATATGGCAGCATAAAATTACTTTGGCAGAACCTCCCACCCCAGAAAGAGTCAGTGCTAAAAATAACAAACTGAAATATGCATGAATGAAGTCAAATTTCTCGGGTTGGCATGCTTTGTGTGCAAGCTGCATTGTTTTCCAGATGTGCACTCAAGAATCTTAATCTAATTTTGTTACCTGTACATAATTGCAGATATGAATGTTGCAGATCTGCAAACAATGACGTGATAACCCTAACCCGCTTCTTTCGGGAAGATGCTAAAAGACCTTGTACAGATTCTGGATTAAACTCTTAGCCTTGTAGCTACAAGGCTAAGAGTCTAATCAGTCAGTAACAACTGGACTACTTGATTTTGATGCAGCGACACCTACGACATTCGTGTTTTTAAGATCTAAAATACTCCCTCTTATAACCATTTTCCACTTTTCATGAATAGGTGGACTTGATTAGTTGCATTGATTTTTGTTTTTTTTACTTGTTTGTAAAAGGCTGTGCTATTTATACTGTCTTAAATGATGCAATTTTAATGCAAACTAAATTTGTCCTCAATCAACTAATGTGTGCTGTATGGTGTATCTCTCTCTCGCACACACACACAGAGGTCAGGTTGCAGAGTCATTCCAGTCATAAATAGACAGACTATCGGCATCAGAATACCATTGTCTCTTGCTTGTTATGCTTTGTATTACTGCACCGTGGCTTCTCAGAGAGCAGCCAGTTGGCCCTATTAACTGTTGTGTTTCTGTGCTTATCTTCGCATGTCTTTGGAACAGGATAGCGAGAGAAAGAATGAGATGTTGTGTGTTTTTGTGCTGGTCGACATGGTTGCTATGCTTTCAGTTATAGTGGCACAGGGAAGGCCGGGGATTAAGTATGGCCAGTGTGGCTTTAATTCCCAGAGTTGGTAAAAAAAAAAAAAAAAATGCCTTCTGAATGAGTTCTGTTTGATCATTACTTAGTTCAACAATACATGTTATGTGTCTGTCTGTGTGTGATTCAGGTCCACTGTCCATTCTCTCGGAGCATCTCGGATTTGTCATTCATGTTGGTAAATGTTGGGATGTTGTGAAACCTTGGGATATATGGATTGAAGCAGACAGAGTGAAACAGAGAGGAGTACAATGTAGTGGAAAAAGTTAGAAGCCAGCTCATTATGTATTGATTTTGGATTGATCTTCACTAATTTGCCATGCAGTCAAGTGGAGGTTTTGTTAATCCCTGATGGTTACTTTGTATTGATCAAAATTGTCCTTGGTTGCCAAGATCAAACCTTGGATAAATCTGATTATTTACTGAAGAGAGATGTTTTTGGAATACTAAAGATATGAAACTCTTCGTTTTCACGAAATATTGCATTTAAGCAGGTCCTGTACCCAGTACGCTGTATACAGTGTATCTCTTGGTGGGACAATATGCATATGTGCACACATAGTGCACAGTAGCATATCATCCACTTTCATTTGCTTTCTAGTTGTCAATGCTGAAGAGATGTCTAAAAAAAGTCCACCCCTCTCTCTCTCTCTTCAGGTGCAACAGCATATACATTGTTTGTCAAGTTTAGAATAATCCTTTAGGATAAATATGTCCTGTGCACAGTGAGAAGGAATTGCAGCCCTGCCATCATTATCTCTGTAAAGCATCAAACTACTCATGAGAAACAGGAAGATATGATCAGGCAGAGCAGTGGGAAAAGTTCATTTAAATCAACTGCAACTGAAAGAGGTTGAAAATTTCATTGCAGTAACATTGCAATAACCCATCACATCTGATATTTATTGTGTATTTAATTTATAACTCATCTGTATTATTCAAGAAAATAAACTACAACAAGCATGGAAACAAAGATGGAAACCAGCTGATTGAGGTGCCGGTGCCCACAAGTTTTGAGATGTACCAGCATCATGATGCTGTGTGTGTGTATGGAACCCTGAAATCATCAATCTTCAGTATGAATTAAATCACAAATCTTATATATAAGCTGTGTCCCAGTGTATAGTAGGTAGGAAGGAGGGAAGGAAGAGCATGATTCTTTATTGCCACACCCATTAGGCTCCTTGATGTTTTGCAGTTTAAATGTTTAATTAACCATGCTGTTATTTGTGCACCATGAGGGTTTTCAAGCTTTTGACTGTACTCAGATTCTGCCTATTAAATATCAAGGTTGTTTAACATTTAATTGTTTATTATGTTGTTGCATTTTATAGTTGAGTGGAACTTATCCAGTGGGTCTCGCAAGCTGATGTTGAATTGTTGTTGAATATTTGAAATAATATAATCAGTAGCAGGGTGTACTGTTGTTGGTCTAAATGTGAGCCTTTGGTATGGTTGACCTTCAACTTGTTCACCTAATCAAATTCAGACTTTGGGCCCTGAACTGGGATGCAGCTATAGAGTTATGGATTATTTTGTTCAGAGCTTACACAGCACATTTGCTCATTTTTGCCCTGCCCAGTCACCTTGGTTTCCCCACCTTTATGCCCCTCCCCTCCCAGGAGAGAAGAATGTCCCACTGTAATGTCCCCTGTGTTGCTTTGCCTGCTTTCAAACAGGGAACGGACCCTGGCAGGCTGACAGCTGGCTCCACTGCTGTCCCCCGTGATCAGCAGTCATTTGCTGTACTGTGTCTCACAGCTATAGTGGCAGCAAGTATGGACACTGACAGGCTATTTTGGACTGAAATTGCAGCATCCGTTTGTCAAAGCAAACAACACTGCCTTAAAGGTCAACAAAAAACCAAAGAAAAACACAGATAGCATCAGGGCAGCTGATCCTCTGTTTGTTTGTCAACCTAGGTGAAAATATACATAGTGGGCTTGCAGTTTTTTTATATATTTGGATCTTCATATGACTTTGGTTTGTCCCTTGAGATACTGAGTTTATTATAAGCTTAGGGTGTAGAACTGCCTTAAAAAAAGAGCCTTTGGCACTGACTTCACGAGAGGGAGACCAATCAGTCCCAATATGGATCACAATGCTTGTATGTACAATTAAAATGTATATTTATATGCATATGACAGATCGTAAACGTTAAAATTGTCAGCCTGCTATGTATCTAAGAGGCAAATAGTAAGGGAAATGTCAATCATCAAAAAGGTGAGCACTAGAGGAGCTGCAGCCACTGTCAGTCTGACATGATCCTGGCTTCAATGTCTTATAGTGTACATCTCATCGTGTTCAACGGTGACATGCAACAGACCAAAGAGACCAAATATGTTTTACCACTGTGACTCATCACCACATTGTGGGGGAGAAGCTGTTTTTAGAAGCAGATCTAAACATTTCCATTTTTATCGGAATTGAAGTGAAGTAAAACATAAAATGTTTAGCATTTGCTTTTCAAATGAACATATACATGTGATGTTGTGTATACACTTGTTGCAGGTCAAACAAAGCTGTCTAAAAAATTTCTACATTCACAGGATATTTAAAACTAGCCCGCGCTTTAATGTGTGCATTGGGAGTTTATGCCGGTGGTGATGATTATGCTGCACTAAACTTTCCTGTGGATATACCTTTAGCCTCAGTCGTAATGGTTTTGTAATTGTGATACAGCTCTGGCAGTGCCAGTAAGTGGCCCTGCTCCATCTACCAGCATTGACTGCTGTAATCAGATGCAATTTTTAACACATCTAATCATAATTAAAATGGCTATTTTGAATAGACTCAGAATTTTGATTGTAATCACATAGGCATTTATTATTTTTTCCCATTTGTGATTATGTAAGTATTCCATGTCATGTGTGATGAAAATGCAAATTGTCCTGACAACATTGCAGGTGAAACCCATTTTTGAGGTGCAGCGTTACTGCCAATGCATTTATCAGCAGGATTACATTAATCTTGAGGATTACAGTGACCTTTGGTGGATTTTTTTTCTACTTCTGTTATCCAACACTATTTAGGATTGTTTAATAGGTCAGCAGCAGACTCCATGGCTTACAAAGAAAAACTGCTAGTTCATGAAACAGGCCGTTCACTGAAATTGAAAGTCACAATTATAACGCAGGTTTAGCTGAGTGTGAAACTTCAATGAAATTCGGACAGCGCTGAATTTTCTTTCCCCCGTTTGAGAATAATATAGCTGTCTCTGTGATAGTAATCTTTCTCCATGTTTAAGTGTGAAGATTGCATGCCATATTTATGTCACAGAGGTATTTGCATGCTTTCATGAGCCGTATTTCAGTAATCTAATTCTGGGAGCAGGAGTATTCGGCGAGGCATGACAGAGCAAGCGTGGAAGACGGCTAAAACCCCAGTTAGATGAGATCCACTCATCTCCATGCGGAAAAAGTGCAAGGGAGAGATGTGACCCACCCATCTCTTTGCACCACATTGACATTTAGATGACAGTGCCAATAGAATTACCTTTACCTGTTACTGCGTGCTCACTAAAATGGACTTGTTTGATTTACCAACCTCTGAGGTGAAATTTCAACCTAAGGACATAAAAACTATTATGCACTTGATGCTGCTCCTCCAGGCAAGTGCTTAAATGAACAAATAAGATCAATCTCAATTTGGCCAGCTTGAAATAATTGCCTATTTGTCACAATTAATTTCAGAGCTCTGACTCAAGACCCACTGATATTGATATTGAGTTTTCCATTATTACATACCTATTACACAAAACCTGCTCATTAAATGGAGCTGAATTTCAAGAATTAGTCTGTGTGTTAAATGGATGGTGAATAAATGGTGTTAAAAGGGTCAAGGAAGGCAGAGATAATGCGCCTGTATGTTTGCAGGAGGAGAGGTTAAGTGGTGCAGAAGCTGGAAGTTAATGTGTAGGGAAGAAAGAACTCCACCTCTGTCATGTCACAAATATGGCTTAAACCTCCTTACCTCTGCTTCTTTCTTTAAGTCTTAAAACTCTAACTCCCCAGCACTTGTTTGCTTCCTCCTTCAGCTGAGATTCTGCCTTTGAGTCAATGTATTTGTTTGTTTGTGTACGTATAAGGTGCAGTGTGTATGCGCAATATATATAAAGAGTAATCCTCCTTTGGACATGGACCAGGGAAGGCAAGGCGCTCATCTTCACAGGAACTAATCATCCAATCCCGCCTGCTGTTTACAGAGGCAGTCTCGCCAGCCAAAATCAAATGCAAAGCCCATGTTAATTGCCTTAATGCTGCTTCCCTGTCAACCATGGCTTGGCAGCCCCCAGCAGTGGGCCACAAAATGAATTCTTTTCACTTGATCAATGAATACCAAAGATGAAAAGGGGTTCCTGCACCTCAGGAATGAAAAGCAGGAACCCATATTTACTCTAATATTTTAACATAGAAAGCATAAGAGAGACATGAAAAGCCAAATGAAAGAGGAGATTGGTTTCGCTGTGTGGAGTGGGCGAGAGGGCAGGAAGTTCAGGCTGACTTAGGTCATTAATGGGCAAGAACTATTACTCTTGCCAGGGTCTAGTGTGTCAGAGATGGTAATTGAGTCTGTGCAGTCTGCTCTAATGAGAAGCTGCAGGCCTAAGATTTGACTAATTCCTTATTTGCCCAGGATGATATGTCAGCCTGACCATCCTGCACCTAATGACTCCAGATAGTTAATGAAGGATTGGTGGGATTGCCAAAGACTTTGATGGAGCTTTGTATTAATGTACTTCAAGAGTTAGTGTTCCCAGGAACTTGTGTAATGTAATTCCAAAGGTTTTGATGCCCTGATCATGCACTGTGCCACTAATCAAATGTAGTATGCATTATTTTTGCTTCTGTAAGAGAAGATACACACACACACACACACACACACACACACACACACACACACACACACACACACACACACACACACACACACACACACACACACACACACACACACGTCATGAAGCAAATGAAGGGAAGACAGCAGGCCTGTGGGTGTTGATTAATTAGGGGTGAATATAATAAAACAAAATTGCCAAAGTATAACCGTTGAATGACCACACACACTATTCCCCAAGTGACATTTTCAACATAATAAATGTGCTGTAGAATATGAGCAGAGAAAGTTTACTTTACTCTCCCAGTGATCTCATACTTTTGAAGATGCTTTGACCTGTTTGTATTGTCTATCCAGCCTTTGATAGAGTTGAAAATGTCTTATACAGAAACCAGTCAAGCTGGTAAATATCACATTTCACCCTCATGTGATTCTCATCTCCACCGTGTCCGCTATGGGTCAGAAGCTCGTCTGTCCTGAAGGAACAGCACAGCAGCTGATTATGATGGATTATGATGGATTCCTCCTTGACTGACCTCTGCAGCCAAGCACACAGTGTTCACTGCACTTGCATGCATGCACATGTAGACATATAACTTTATGGCCACAGATGACTGTAAACATATATACATAAATCTTGATACCCTATAATAAAGTGTGCCCATAAACATACACATAATTGCTCATGTTGCAGTGGGAGCATGCATTCATTGAAGGACAGACATGCAGGACACTGGTAAGTTAGGTCTGCACACCTACGAACATATGGTCATGCGTACACATACATTACAACACAACCATGCAATGTGCCCCAACATGACCCATATGGAGGTTATCAGTACCATTTAATGTTGAATTAAACACAGTTAACTCACCACATACTCAAATGAAAGTAAAGAAAACCTATTGTATAAAAGTAAGCCTAAAAAAGTGGGATCTTCCTTCACAGCAGCCCGTTTGTTTTTTATTTGGCTTGTCGCCTTTACTGGTGCCATGCAGAGCACTTTAAGTAGTGCGTCACTGTCAGACCAGCCACCTCCGCCTCCACCCACAACCACCACCCCTCATTACATGACCGCAGACAGCACACCACAGCTGCAGTGAGGAGAATGGAGGTGGATAGCACTGTGGTCGGTGCCGTTTGATGCATGTTCATTCACCTGGTCATTGCATGTTCCCCTGCTTTTAAAATGACACAAAAGGCATCAGAAACAATGAAAACAAAATGTAAAATGTAAAAGAAAATAGAGAAGATTTCAAAGCAGTGCATTTCTGCTCATATGTGTTAGAAAGAACCGGGAGCTCTGACATAGTCGGCAGTGAGGAGGAAATGGCTGGCTTTCATAGCAAGCTTTCAAAACAACATAACATCTAAATGCAGTGTGAGAGTACTTTTTAGCCATTACCATGACAACATAGAGTTCCAGGCCTCTGTATGTGAGAGACTGTTACAGAATTACGTGTCTGAGTAATGCAGACGTTTTTTTCAGAGAGGAAGTGAAGCCAGATGAGGCAGGCTCACACGGAGAGCCAACCAGGAGACATAATGGGGGCTGTCGACACCGCGATCATGTCGGGATTCAGTGGAAGAGCAAATACTGTGCCCACACTGGCTAAAGTGCACGCAGATGCACAAACGCACAGCAAAACACACAAATTAACATCTCCCACGCTTCCAATTTCCATCACACAAATGAAAGAGAAAAGCTTAACAGAAAGTACAAGAACTTGAGATAGTGTGAACTGCTGAAAACTTGGTCAACCTGTTCTATCGTGGCCTTTTTTTTTTTTTTAATCAACATTCATGTCTTTTCCTGTCACGTTGCTTCTGTGTCTAATTTGGCCTTTTACAGATAGCTCATAGACAGAAATCCTATTGGAATGACCTTTAGCTACAACACCCGAAGCCATGGTGTGAGCTGTTCACACATCCGATACCTTTTAAACCAAGGCCATCCATTTGACTTATTACCATTTTGGCTCATTACTATTCAGTTGAGTAGATATTATATTATACGGAGAGATGGAGAGAGAGATGACAGATGTAGAGAAAGAGAAAGCCCAGGCAGGGGCTCCTGTCACTCTTTTCCTTCATCTGCATTTTGTTAAAATAAACATTTCATTCGTAATGCCCCCATCATATCCACTTTACCCCTTCGTCTTATTGCAGTGTCTCCACCTCACATCCCTTTATTTCTTCTCCTACTCACCTTGCACCCTCTCCTCTTGTTCCTCAATCGCTTTCTTTGCCCCAGTGTTTTTGGCAGATATAGTTAAATCCCACAGCTTTTCAACCCCTGCAGTAACTCCATGGCCTGGCTACACAATTAGGAGCTCATTACTTGCTAATACACAGACTAGAAGACAGACAAAGGCAGTCTGTGCCTTTTTTGTTGTGCGCTCCCCGCTTCCATCATTTTATCTCTCTCTCCCTAGGCACTTTTTAAGTAAAAGGGTGCAATTTCTCTTCCTCCTCCTCCTCACTCCCCTCATCATACCCTCTGCTACAGTACATCTTCTCTACAGTGCATAATGAGCCTGTGTGTGCTAAGGAGAATTAATAGTTTAATTTCCATATCCTATGCATTGTTTTTATCAAATTAAATATAATCTCAACTCTTATACCTTTGGCATTTAAGCTTCTGCATATCATTTTCTGTCTCATTTAGCATCTAAAAAGCTTAAGTGTTTCATTCTTTGTTTACCTTATTTAAACAGTGTCTTCTTTTAAAAAAAAGTGATACCTTTAATTTGCCACTGTTTTCTTTCTGTCCTGTTTGGTGCTCAAGCTCTGTGACTAGAAGCAAACTGAATAGCACGAGTCTCACAGGCGTAACATAAGGTTAGCCCTGGCATCATTTCTCACTATCTGGCTGACTCTGTGGAAATGCCAGTTTGCTCAGTGAGGGGCCTCGCAGCATAGCCTCGAATGAAGGGTGTGTGCCGTTTACCGGTGTGTCCCACGACAGTCGACTGCATGATAAAAGAGACACAGGGGATTGTTGACATTTAGTTTCGTGCTGCTGATGGGCCGGCGTGGGGAGTCAGAATTAATGGGATAGATGTGCTTGGCTGACAGGAGAAGCCTTCTCCTTTGGTCTGATGAGTAATAGAATAATAATTGTCTCCCTGGCTTTGTGTGTATTCATACCTATGTGTGTGCACTCGTCTATTTTTGTGTTACTGTGAATCAGACGTCTTTTTTTGTGTGTGTGATTTTGAGCAGTTGCCCACATCACCAACATCTAAATCCCATTTAAGTCATTGTTTTTCTCTTTATCCTTCCTCCTTGCAATCTCTATCAGCTCCTTCTCTCTGTGAAGGTAATCCCAAGGTGATGTTAATAGGCTGGGATGCTGTTGAAAATGCCATTGTCATCTCTTAGAGGATTAGATGGACAATAGCTTCTGTCACACCCAAGCCAAGGAGGCTACTGCAACAAAACCACTTTTCTGAGAGAATTTATTTTTATTTTTTGGTCTTAATATTACAACATTGGTATGGTATGTTTTCAGTAATGAGTTTGCATTGCAATGCATTAACATTCCAATCTCCATATTAATTTGACCACAGATGTGGTTATAAACAGCCAAAATAAACCAGTGCTATGGGATTATAGGCTCAGTGTGATCTGTGATGCCAGATTAAGGGGAGACCAGTGGGTGGGTGATTAATGAGGCCCTGTTTAGCCAAGCCAGACTAATTTGGCCAGTCACCGCTCTAATGATCCAGACACAGTATAAGGTAGTCATTGCAAGGCTTATTTGATAAAGGAGAGGCTGCTAAACGAATACATAATAATAAAGCAGAGGCTAATAAAGCAATCAGTACTGTGCCTATGTTGCCAGAGAGCTGTATATGTGAGTGTTTCCATATGAAACAGAAATATTTGTTGCAAGTTGCGTACTACAGTTGTCTATTACAAACATATACCATGCAACTAAACAGCCACTTATAGAAGGGAAACACTGATTTAATTTTGATGTGTCCTATTAGTTTAGATTTCACTTTAATGTTAAAATGAAATCCTTTAGAAAGCAAACAATTTATTATCAAAGGGCATAAAAAATGTAAACATAACAGTCCTCTCCTGTATAGATTACTTTAATTGCCTGCCCTTTGTTATCAGTCTTTCAATAATATTGCACATTAAGCATCAGATCTTTGTCCAAACTCATGTTTTCTCAGTCTGTTCAAGCTGCTGTTCTCTTTCTCCCTGACTCCTGTTATCTGTCTCAAGTGTTTTTTCATGTGAAATTTTTTTCAAAAGGCAAAAGCCACTGTCTCGCCAGGGATGTGAAGATCTGAGCAGTCACTGCATAGCTGTAGGCTAAATGAAATGGCATCTATAGCAGGAAGGAAACCCAGTCACTATGTCCATAGTCTTCTTCAACATATTTTGTTTGCATTGCTATGCAGACAACAGAAGGCTTGTGAAGCATTGCAAACCCCACATAACCTCATGCTGCACTGTCAGTGAACTGTCTTTTCAGGCAAAGCCCATGTGGTGCGGCCTGTTTAATTTTGTGTGGAGCATGGGTATATGTGTGTGTTGGTGTGTTTGGATTAGTTAGGAGGGAGTCTTGAGAAAATAGAGCCTGTTTATTTTTTGAGTAATGCTCTCTGAAATCATGGCTATCTCTCAATGTCTGTGACAATGACATAAGCTGTAGGAGGCTCGGAAACCTCCATTTATCCTGGTATGTTGACCGAAAACCACACTGACTGTAAGACAGTAAAACTCAATGCATTAAACTAAAATAGAATCTATAGGCTATAATGTGTGCTCCTGGATGCTGATTGTGTTATGATGTTGTCATGTTATTCTTCTTTTGAAAAGCTTTACATGAAAACCCACTAAATATTAGACCATTAAAGCAATGGGACTGTTGAAATACATCATTTTGTCTTTTAGGTTCACATATATAACATGTCCTGTTTTTTGCTCTGCCTCCTCTTTATAAAAGTCAGAAATGATCAGAATACAAATACCCTTCCTGGAGTAATTTATCTGGCATAAAACAGGCTGAAAGAGCCTGTTACCAATGTGATCAGTGTCCATGTTTTGTTTAACACCCAATGCTAAATCCTCCAGCCAAACAACTGCCTCATGATCTGCTACATGGCTGGTGACTAATCTTTCTTTAGCCTGTCAAGAGGACAACCAGTGTCGATTGTTTGTTCTTCTCCATACTCAATCACACACACACACACAGGATCGGGCACCACACTTGTTTAAGGTCTCTAGGTTTTGTCCAGCAGCAGGTGGTTTTGTGACACCCTTCACAGCGCATCGTGTGCATCAATGAATTCACAGGTGTGCTTGTAGTCTAATGTCAGCTGGTCTTATAACATTTTTGGATTTGCTTTTTAGGATAAGTACAATATGTAAAAACACTCCACTGATCCAATATCTCTACTGCCTTTCATGTTGAAGTTTGTATGGGTGCTTGAGCCTTCTTTATATCCCAGCTGTCATCAGGGTACACTGAGGAAAGAGAATGTAGAGATATGCAGCCTTTCACACCTATGGGCAAGTCACCAGTTAACTTGTAGCTGTATGTATGTGTAAGGAACCCAGGGTACTCAGATAAATGCACAGTGAAAACATGTAAACATCCTTTTAGCTGTGAGGTGGCAGAGTTAACCACTCAACTACTGCCCTACATTTTGCATATTTTCTTACATAAAATCATGTTCTTGTTCATGTTAAATTCATGCAAATGATTAAAAGTACATCTACTCCTTGATCCTCATCAGAAATTCCCAAATTTATAATTATGCAAATGTTGAGATGTCTCCAGGTGCTGTGGCATGCTGTGTCACATCCACCACCGTAGTGTAGATGGTCTGATTACACACAAACTACATTTTTCTTCTTTTTTTATCTGAAATATCACTTCTGCTTCTAAACATGTGTTTTCCATGCGGTCTGCAGATGTTTAGTATTCAGCAGAATGAGTGCCCTAAGAAAGCCCCTTTTTTTATTCATTTCAGTTTCCTCAGGATGTTTGCATATGTGAACTCAAATGTTCATGTCATCCGTTGTACAGACAAATGTGTGTGTGGTGCAGAAACCACAGTGCCTTTTGTAGTATGAATATTTTGAGTGCCATGTAAAAGTGCAACATTGCTACACTGCTGACTTCAGTCACAGAGCAGGATTCTAAATCGTTGTTTTTCTGCATCTACCATGCTGCTTTTGTTTAACTTTCCTGTTCAGTGTGCCTCCAGTCACAGACAACGATGCATTTTAACTTTTTTTAATATACTTTTGAAGGTATAAACAAATGGCTGCATCACTATATGACATGCTGTCTGTTGCCCCTTCAAGTCCCTTAGTAGTAACACTGACATGGATTGCAAGGCATGTGAAATTCCAAACTGTGAGAAAATTTAAGTCAAACCTCCTAAAGTAAAAAAAGGTCACTCCAAAGGCCAAATACCAAATGTACCAAAGGAAAAAAAGTTTGGTCTAATTGCTGTTTGATGGTTAAGGTGACCAAGTGTCACTTCTTTTTTTCTACTGCAACTACAGTTTTGACCATAAATCCTGCTGATGGTAATCTATTAGCCTATACAGGACGATGAGGACGTACAATTTACTGCCAAATGTTTAATCATTGAAAGTGTGAAATCTAAAAATGAAGAAGCCTAAAACATTGGAATGTACATGTATGTACATATGTATATATGTATGTACACCAATGAAAATGTTCAAAAATGAAACAACTCATCAAAAATAGTACCAAGACAACATATCAACTTTTGAAAATGTAAAATTCGGTTGCTCTTTGAAAAATCAATGCTTATTGTGAATTCCATGCCAGCACCACATTTTGAGAAAATTGGGACAGGGGGATGTTTACCACTGTGTTACATCACTTCTTCTTTTAATAAAACTTTGTTTGGGAGCTGAGACCATTTAGTTTAGTTTTGAAAGCTAAATAAATTCTCTGTTCTTGCTCAATGTGGGATTACAGGAGTTTTGTGTCATAATGCACCAAACATTTTCAGTGGGTAACAGGTCTGGACTGGCCAGTTTAGCAGCCAGAATCTGGTTTGGCATTTCAAATCCTCCCCATAAACATGTTGTCTCATGTTGCTCCAAAACGTGTATATATCATTTAGCACTAATGGTGCCTTCATAGATGTGCAAGTTACCCTCCACCATCACAGTGAATAACAAACAATCCCCTTATCTCCGATGACACAGCGTTGACATGATTTCCCCAAAAAGACAGTGCTTCTAGTACCAGAGGTAAATATTAAAACACATGGTGGTATCAATGTTGTGGCTGACTGGTATACACAGTATACACAACCTTATGTTATCCATCCATCCATTCAGCATCTTTACCACTTATCCTGTTAAATCTCACAGGGGTTCTGGAAATGAAAATGTAGAAATATATCAGATACACATAGAAATTAGAACATGTGGAAGTCAAGAAGGGATATGTGAAATGTAATACATTTTTTAAGTCTTACTCTAAACAATTGTTTTAGTTTGAGGCCTTGCGGGTGGGTTGTTATTTTGATACTAAATATCACAGAAACTAAGAAAACAATTGTATTATTAGTAAATTTAGCTAGCAGAAGAAGCCTATTATTGGATCACTAATATATTGGTGAGAAATTAGGATTTAAGGGAAAAATTGTACGAAACTGTTGAGTTGTTGTTGTATATTGAGGTCAATCCCACTAAAGAGAAGCCACAATTACACACAGCAGATACAGTATTGTTTTCTTTCTTGTTATACTTAATGCCATATTGACACCCAGTAGGGGTGAGTCTTTCTTTGTAATTATTCATCAGTGTCTTTTTGTGTTAACTGAACTGAACTGAATAGAATTTAAATCATCAAATCCCCATTTGTCCACTCTCTTCACTCAAGCAGATCAGCCATTACATTAATACCACCCGGTGGTTTTAATATAAAAATATGATATCATCTTTTAGAAAATATTATGAACTAATAAATCTAATAAAACTAATAATGGGTCATTATGGGTTAACCACCTGTCAGCAGATAAATTGATTAAAATCAGCTGTACCCTTAAGACCACAAGGGTCAATGTTGCTGCTGATTGGTTTATAGACGTCTGATTTGCCGTGCTGAGTTACAGGGGTTCATAGAGAGAATGCATTACCCCACTGCAATAAGCAGTGTGTGTGTCTGTGTGGGAGAGAAAGAGAGAGAGCTTATTGATGCACTGATGATAAAGTGTCTGTCCTACAAATGTTGTCATGTGGATTTATTTCTAATGACTAGTAATGCTAATAAGTGAACATAGCATAGCTTTGACAAAAATAAATAAATAAAAGCATACAAATACTTGCCTAACATTAAGATACTTTAACAAAATAACAGATGCCTTTAGGGGCTTAATTCCTTATTGACTTTTGATTTTCTCACTTTTTTTTTTTTAGGTCTAATTGCATTTATAATCAGCTTTTGCTTTGTTTTTTCCTTAATCAGGTATTTACACTCTCTTGATGATTTTGAGGGGATTTAATTATAGATTGATGGGAGCATGCACAGCATACCTCCGTGACATTAACAAACTAACTTTGCCATAGTGTTTTTGAAGAGCTACATTCCTCTCTCATTACAGTTAAATATAACATGAACTGTGGGTGTTCCTCAGTTACTCACTGTTAACACGTCAGACACTGCATAGCAGGTGAAACCTTTTCCCCCTTTGCCTCAATGCACACAAATACAGAACCTACGGCCAGGAAATAATTTGCATGTGGTTGTTACGAGCTGAAAAGCTTAAATGTAACTGGTTTCATATAATTCTGGGATTGCTGACCATTTCCAAGCATGAATACTCTTTTTCTCTTTTATTATGGGCTTGCTTGCTCTGATTCTCTGTGCCAATGCTGTTGTCCCTGAGTATCGGTCTGCCTGTATGGGTCCTTTTTAATGATGCAGAACAGGTTCTTCACACTTGTGCTTATTTATACTGAAGTCTTCAATGAACCAAGGGAACAGGCTGGAGAATCTTTTCTTCTCCTTTTGGAGCTCTTTCTTTCTCTCTCTACCACACACACGCACACACACACACGCACATACAGGCACACACACACAGAATGACAGCCAAATCACCTCCAGCCTCCGTAGAGCCTGCTCGTGTAGCCTGCCCATTAAGAGCAACATGTGATTGAAAATAAGATCCTCAGGCCTGAAAAAGAGTTTTACTTAGAACTAGGACATATAGATTCCTTCCTCCCTCAACCTCCACCACCACTAAATCTTATAACCCATGTTTGTATGGACATCATCAAACTGTAATGTGACTTGACTCTCTCTTTTTTTAGCTTCAAACAGAATTTCACAAAATCCACTTGAGTTTTACCTAGCATAGTGTATTACTGAGGACAAAAACCCTATGAGGTAAGAGTCAAAAAAATGTAGGATTATTTTTAAGAACAAAAACTTCTTTTCCCCTCTGGAGAACTTGGCAGTTCTCCTTTTACAATTTTTTTTTTTGATACTTATCCTATGGCTTTTTAATAATTTTCACATCTAATCTATTAAATAAAGTATACAAAGATAAATCAGTGTTTTGGTGCTGTTTCAGTTCAGAGTCAACTTTTCACCCAGAGCTAATCAATGCCAGTCAGATATCTGAGTCTGCTGAGGTAGATAGGGTTAGAGCAGTAACAGCCAAGGCAAAAGTCATCTCAGATAAAGATTTATATCTCTGACCTTTCGTGCACAGAGCCCAGGGAACTGAACTTGCTTAGGGCAGCTATTACTAGGAATCTGAGGGCAGAAAATGTTGTTACTGTCCACCTCTCAGTTTCTTTGTTATTACCTACAAATCTAACCCTTTCTTCAATAATTGCTCCATGTAACTCTTGTCCAGCTGTACTTTGATCTCCTACTTTCATCTACGAGTCTTTACTTCATGTTCTTTAGTGCAGTTGTCTCTTTTATTTTGCTCCTCATTGCATCTTTGGTGCTTCTCCCCACACAACACTTTCTTGAGTATTCAATTGACATTCACCGTAGTCTCTCTAATAGCCCAACCAAGGCCCAGACTCACCAAAAGAGTTTGATAGGGGTACTCATCTATATGCTTTAAGATCTATATTTCTTTCAATATCCTCTGTGGAGAGTAATATAGATTTTTTTTTTTTTACCAAAGTAGCTGTCCAGTGTTGGGGCAGTTTTGGCATGCTGACATTTAGTATGAAAATATTCATAAGACTTGGGAGACAGTGGCAGATGTGGGTGGCTGGACTGTAGGCTACCTTTGAGAGAGAATAGCCTCAGAGAATAGCCTTGGGTGCACTGAAGTCTCCAGGCTGCCATTTAAACAATCATTATGTATGTAGTATACCCATGGAAATCTTGGAATGAAACTTGGAAGGTTGCCATTTATGCACCGACTTGTGTTTTTCTAATTCAAATGAGTAACAGTGGTCACAAATATTGAAAAACTGACAATCCCTTTAAGAGGCTGTGGGTACATGTTTTCTGGATCTTTCTGATGCCATGCCAACAACATTTACAGTAAACATATGATTTATTTACGTGTGACTTAAATTAGATTTTGTATGCTTTTGTCATTTTTCAAGCTCACATTTTATTCCAAAATGTTTGTTTTGGTTGAAGGTGCTCTATAGGGTTGCAAGGCTATGTATTTTTATTTCTCTCAGCATAACAATCATTTTCTTACTCTTAAAACAGTTTCACAACTAGTTGTTAACTATGTTTGCTAGCTTGCCATGTTCTTGCTCCTTTCTTTATCCTTTTTAGCATGTGCACTTCTAAGATTCCTTGTTGAATTCTGCAAAAATGCTAAAGCTGAACAGATGGAGATTAGGAGCAGTAATATTGGTTCTTTGTCCAAACAAAATAGGGCCCTATTGGCAAATGTTACTAACAGTAATCAGATACTCCACAAGAGGTGTTTTAAAGTTGTCCTTTAAAGCTGTTTTGAATTTCTGCTTAATAATGGAAAGTTTCTCTCTAGACGTATAGATTGGTGATTTTGTGGCATAATTTGTTTAGAAGCCAGTCATGATGTGACATGCAGCTTACACAAAGGTGATGTTAGAAACCTGAAGCTCCCAGAGCACATAAACTCATTATAGACTTTCAATAAAGGAAGAGAAAAGTTGTGTTATGCAATATAACATTACTGTATAAACAAAACATCTTTGACCATACACATATATAGATTTCTTTTGGATTTTGAACTAACTGAACATTTTTGGGACGTATATTGTTTGGCAAAAATATATAAATTTCAAAGAAGCATACTTGTATGTGCTGTTAAACAAGTTTGTGGCAATGAGGACATACAAAAGCTGATGGCCGCTTTTATTCTTGCACATTTTCTGAATATAGTGTCACACAGCAGAACAGTCTTTTTCAAAATTTTTGTCACTTGCAGCTCAACGTGAGACGAGGAAAGATTGAAGATGTCTTTTCCTGTATAAATATTGAACAAAAATATTTGTAATTATTGAATTTCCGTGTTATTCAGAACCGCTGGGCAGTTATACTCAGCCACTTTATTAGGTTCGCCTGTTCAACTGCTTATTAACAAAAATATCTAATCAGCCAATCACATGGCAGCAATTGAATGAATTTTGGCATTTACAGTGTGCATGGACAAGAAAATCTGCAGAAGCTCAAACCGTGCATAACAATGGAAAGAAAGGTGATTTAAGTGGCTCTCTCTGGCATGTTTGTTGGTGCAAGACAGGCTGGTCTGAGTATTTCAGAAACCGCTGATCTACTGGGATCTTAAACACACAACAGTCTCTAGGGTTTGCAGAGAATGGTTTGAAAAAGAGAAAATAGCTAGTGAGTGGCAGTTTTTCCATTTACCATTTTAGCATTTACCAGTTCAATGAGTGAAAATGTCTTGTTGATGCCAGAGGCCAGAGGCCTCTGCAGCATTTAGATGACGGGGTCAGAATTTGGTGTAAACAACATAAAAGCATGGATCCAAAGACAGTTCTAAGGGCAAAAGGGGTTCCAACACACCTAATAAAGAAGCTGGTATTGTGCGGTGTACTGAATTCATGCTGAGAGTTTTTTTTTATTTCAAATTGTAAGTGAGGCATGAGAGGTGTAGTCTGTGTACAGTGGCAGCAGTAGCAGCTGAGCTGTAAGATAGAGATAGAAGAAAGTTGCCCTGAGTAATCACCTGAAACTTCCTGGAAATAGTGAAAGCAGAAAATGTAAATGCTAGTTTTAAAAGTATCCAACCGATGCCTGATACACCAACAAATTAAAAGTCTAAAGAGGTCATTAGTGGACACAGACATGGTGGGAAGATTGGAAAGAGTGGGGGAATGGAAGAGGTTGTGCAGAGGCAAGAATAGTATAGTCAATATTTACCCTGAGTAATTGGTCTACACTTCCCCCAGCAAGATACACAGGTGTCCAAAGTCATCCCTGCCTTATCTCCTCCAGTTCTCCCTCCTACACCCTCTGTGTTACCATAGTTGTACACTGCTGTGTTGTGCAGCTCTGCATAATACCCCAAGTTATCCACAACATAATCGTTTAAAGCATATGTGAAGAATGAGTGCGTCACTGTGCACAGGCGCTGTCATGTCCATTAACATTCTGTGTGTCACCTTGGCAGTGTTGCAGTGCCTTTAGAGAAGTGTAGTGAGTTATTATTCCGTTAACAAGCTCATGGAGCAGTCTGTAATGAGCTGTGTAACCACACATAAACTGTGGTAATGAGGTGGGCATGTTCTTTATCTCAGAGGTAAACCACTGTAACTATTCAGGCTTGTTACTGTATCGATAAAGTCACAAGGGCATTAGAATAAGATGTGCCAAAGCTGCCGAAAAGAGGGACTCACATCCTGGATAAAGTGCTGCAAATGGTTTGCTATTGGCAATGGAAGAGACTCGTGGGAAAAGATGAGCTATCTGTCAATGTTCTTTCTTCTTGACTCTTTTTGGCCTCCTGTCAAACACACACAGAACACAGTCCTCCCTCTGTCCTCTCTCTCTCATGCTCTCAAAGCAGCTCTCCAATTAACCTGATGCTTCTTGAGCTGCCAGTCCTTTGAAGTCATTTTAAATGGCTTCCTCCTACACAGTGTGAGTCTGAATGGACATTTCCCTGGTATTTTGTTCAGTTTTGTTGTCAACACCAGTGTGTGGATCTGTAAATGCTCATAAAAGCTGCTGAGGGATCTGTTGTTTACACTACGCCTGATTTATAAAGAGTTTGACAGAACAGGTAAAAAAGCTACATTTATATACTTGTTGTATGTGACATGAACTTAATCTTTATCAGTGATACCCAGAGGCCCACTGGCCTGAAAATGGTCTATTACATATGTCAGAGACATGACAGGAATTGGCCTAACTGTCAACTTTGTAAATATATGCCAATTTATTGTCCGTGTTTTAATTATCCCCCTGTATCTCTCGTTTCGCTCCAAAATGCACAAATTTGAGTGCCTTTGTCAGAAATGCCGAGCAAACAACGGCAGGTGAAGAGCCCGGGGGATTTCTTTAACAGATGGATAACAAAACATTTGACAATTTCCAAACATACTTGGATAGCTCTTTATAATTCTAAGAGGCTCACCAGAGCTGAAATCTGTCTACAAAAATTATCTTAGTAGCAATATTTGGGGCTGGTACAAATCTACTTACATAAATACTCCACCACATATGTAAAGTCACAAGCAGTCGAGTTTTTTTCCAGGCACTGGTCACTAATATACATAGCAGTTTTCATTAAATCTCTTCGTCAACTGTCACATTTGTAGGATCCTCCTGCAAGTAAAAGAAATACAAATTGAAATGCTTTCTAGTCCTCGCAAATTACTAGTTTTTTTTCTCTTGACCCCTCACTTCCCTTTTTCTACATTGCAAGAGACAAAAGAGGGGTTTGCATCATTCCCGTCCAGGATCAGAGGGGCCGTGCTGTCTCATTTAAGACACGAACCTACTGCAATAAAAAACGGCAGCAGCAGAAAGATGATGTAATAACAGTCATTTCTATGAGTGCGTTTTACTCCTGGAACTGGCAGCAATGCTAAACCTGTGAGCTGTGGTTGTGAATTCACAAGCATCCAAAGGTCAAAGCTCTCTGTATGTAACAGAGTGAAATGATTTCTTTAGTAATGAATACTGGCTAGTCAAAATTGTGTCTCAGTAATGATTAAATACAGAAACAAACCGTGTTTCTTCTGCACAAAGTGAATTCATTTCTCCTTCTTTATTTTGAAATATTGTAAGAACAGAGGCAGCACAGTGGGATATTTAATCTCTTTGCATCCCTATGAAATATGACAGATTTAAACGGTACAATTTGTGTATTACATTAATATATTACATATATCAGTACCGTATTTTTGGAGACATTAGTGTCTGTCTCTAACATTTAATACGGTGCTAGATCCAGCAGATTAGAAAATGTGCTGATTTAAA
Source organism: Channa argus (assembly GCF_033026475.1). Lineage (NCBI taxonomy): Eukaryota > Metazoa > Chordata > Actinopteri > Anabantiformes > Channidae > Channa > Channa argus. The sequence continues at coordinate 19,544,652 of NC_090200.1, forward strand.
GCACAAAAGAAAAGTGATGTACAACACAGACGTGTGCAAGTTTTTTTTTCTAAAGGCAGATTATTAATAATTTTGACACTAATAGAAAATATCTGCTTCAACACAGTCATCCTCGTCCATTAAAACATGAGATCTCATATTTGAGTCCTTAGATATATTATTGTGAGTATATGATTTAGAGGACTTAAGCCTTAGGGCAGCATTTCATTTAAAAAGTTAACCATCAGCCTTTTCTTGTTTTCACAGCATTGCTTCCCAAATGTAATTGTTTTAGAAATAGAGCTCTAATGTGTGTCCCAGTCAGTCAGTGCTCTGCTGAAGCCACACCGTCACTTAAGGCTTAAAGGTCCAAACCTCTTGGCAGCAAGTGCAGCACCTGCGTCCTGAATGTAAGCGGCCTACCAGCTGAACCCACTTTCAGCTATAGAATGAAAGTGTTCCCCAGCCTGTCCCGGACTCCTCATTACTGCCCCATAGTTTTGTTTATGAGTTAAACTGCTCGCCGCATAGTGTCAAACCTCAGCCAAAAGGCCATGTTTCACATTCCAGGCCATTATACTGCAGCTGCACTGCGTAAACGAGAAATGCCCTGAACTAGTTCAGGGCACATGCTTTGTGCTGAATGTGTTTATTTCTGCTCTGTGTGTGTTTATCTGTGCATCTGTGTCCAGGCATAAATACTGTATGTGCTTTGGTTGTATGTGAGTGTTGTTTGGTGTTTGTATCCTTATCTTCCTTATTATGATATGGTCCAAGTTTGCAGTGATGCTTACACCCACAATGCTGTTAACACTGAATGACCTCCTCTGCTTTTGTATTCATGAGATCACCCCCTGTTTATTTGCCCATAGATTGATATGGCTTTTTAAATAGAGCTTCTGCCTTTAATATTTTCTATCTTTAGAGAATGGAGATAATAACAGTCTTCTATTTTGTCTGTGGTGATGAATATCACTGGAATCCAATATCCCTGTACCTGTTTGATTTCTTTATAGAGTGAGATTGTAATAGTCTGCTCTCTTTTTTGTTGTTCTCTTCTCTCTCTCTGTATCTTGTATCTGCTCATCTCTCAGATGGCCAGCTGCTTCCAGGGAATAACTTCACCACAGAGTGCAACATCCCTGGAAACTTCATGTGTGGAGATGGGAAGTGTGTCCCAGGTGGGTGGCAGTGTGATGGATTGCCCGACTGCTTTGACAAGAGCGACGAGAAAGGCTGCCGTAAGTCCAGTTTAGACTCCATTATCACACCCATTTTTAGTTGTGCCTTAAAGCAGTGAAGCCAGATAGCTCATTTAGATTCACGTCATGTTTTCTCAACTCCTGAACTCCCCTTGCTATTCAGCATTGCAGTCGTAGTTCCTCTTCTCTCCCTATCCATAGAGCCAAAAGGGCCATTTAAACCTAAATCTCTGCTAACTTAAATGAACGTTGCTCCTCAAGCATCAGTTCAGTCCCTGCTCACTGCGCGTGCCCGTTAGCCTCCCCTTTAGACCCTCGGCCCCAGTTAAGAACGAGGGTAGAACTTAATACCCTCAAAGACAAGGCTGAATGCTTCTGTGTGCAGTAATGGTAGCACATGCATAATTCTACTGTAGGGCTACAGTAATAGTTCAGTTTTGATACTCACATTTAGTTGGCTTTGATCTTTCTGGTCCGCTGCTCCTCCTTCTTCTCCCTCCCTCTGTCGAAGCTCCACAGAAAGATTGGATTGCTGATGAAGATTGACTTTGAGGCCCTGCCACACTGAATAGAAACTCTTGCTCCTCCCCATTTATTAATCTCTCTAAATGTCTTGCTCTCCCGTTTTCACTTGTCTTCGTGTTTATCTCACCTGATGATTTTGGCTTTTGGTTTGTAATTTGCTTCACACTTGTTTTCAATTAGAAAGCTGATTTGTTTTTTTAGCTAGGCTAATTCTCCGTTGTAAAAAAGTCACATATGCTTATGTGAGTTATATGCCTATACTTATGCCTATACTTTTCCCCATTCTCTTCTTTTTGCTCTTTCCTCCTCCAGCAGCCACTTCTCTTATGTCCTTTCTTGTTGACAGCTTTGGGAACAGGGAGACTATTCTTGACAACATGGTGTCCCACAGCATACCTGCACACACAGATACACACAGTCAGTCGTCAAGTGTCTGAATTTATAATGACTTGGTCATTTAAGTTATATATACAATGGGAGAGTTGCTGTCCTAGGCTGTCTTCTTTAGTACACTTCTACTACTGACAAACTTGTAAGTTTGTTGCATTACTGAACTACTTAAGTAGATGGGTTGTCTGCCCCAGATTCTCATCACTCAGTGGCCTTAAACTGTCAGCTACTGTCAGACTTGAAAAAGTTATATTCAGATTCATATGGACTAATTGCATCAGAGTTAAATGCATTAAGTCTTCCTATTTTTTCTCATCACAAAGTTCACTTCATTGTTACTCTAATTCTCTAATTCAACTCAAGTAGTTCCAGATAAGATTTTTTTTGTCTGCTGCTGACAGTACATCCTATCCTATAAGGATGTAAGCAAGTTATCATAAACCATCACACTCTTGTTGCTAGAGGACTATTTGTGTTTGTTGTAGACGTCTACATTATCTGCTCTGGCGTAAGTGGGCCTTATTATCCTCAAATACAGTAGATGAATAGTTGTCTGTCGATATCTCCGGCGACTGTTTCGTGGAAATTCGCAGACAAACCTCGGGCTCCATTGGAAGCTCTGTAGGGAAAGACAGGCAGACAAAGGGAGGGAGGGGAAACGGGGAGTTCAGAGAAAAAGAGGAGGCAGAGAGGTGGACTCATTATGGTGGCTACAGCGTGAGTTCTGTGTGGATTTCTATTATGTGAGGAGGACACAGTGCTTGGAAACTTTAAGACTGCAGCACTGTGTAAATAGAATGATGCACTGTACTGTACATTTATTTAACAGAGGCAGATGGTAAATTAGCTAACATGTAATCTTGTTTGTTTTCTATTTAGTGAAATACTGTGATCAAGTCACACAGGGTATCTTTCGACATTCATCCACTTTCCTTAGTGATCAGTGCAGAGGAGCATTGACCACCACAGGATATTAAATTTCCTCCCATCTGGAATATAAGTGGTTAGCTTCTCTCAGTAGGTTACCAAGAACATGTGTTTTAAGTTTGTGTTAATGTGGATGTTAACTGCTTTTTTAAACAGTTTTGACCACTTCCTTTATTAATTATTTAGTTTAAAGGTGCCAGGAATGGGACTTCATCATAATAGCATTCTAATTATAGCAACCCCATGCTTCCCTTTCTGCTTCATTTAGGTGTGGGCACTTTGTGCTTTGCATGCCTGCATACAGACACAATAACGTTATGCATTTAAAGTATGCATGTGTGAACAATTCTCGGGTACATTGTTTGCTCCAAGGAAGAGTGGTTGTTATTACCAAGTGTATTTGCACCAGAAGTCCACTGTAGTTAGATTCACTTTGAGGCCAATGCTGTTTAGCCAGCACAATGTGTATGTGGACGTGCTGGTGTGGGTGCCTCTGATCCAAGACATACTTATGCAGAGCCTAAGGAAAAGGTCATGTGGTGACATTTCCCTGGTGTCTCATTAATCAGATTTTTTTTTTCAGAAACCATGTAGCAAACGGGAAAACAAATCAATTCAGTCTTGCAAACATGTAAACATTTATTTTATTTTGAATGTGTCATAAATTTGTAAAACTCAAACACTGTTTTGCACAAACACCAACAATCTCATTCACTTGCATTTACTGGTGTGCATCAGTCCAAACTGTATAAAATTTGCAAGCCAGAACCACCCACACATGAACTTACAATGACACTTTGTGGCAGATTTTCATTTTTCACTTGCTTTGCTTCAGAAATAAACTCCTTTCTGACCTGACAATATTTCATTGCAGTGCTATCTGTGCAAGAGGAAGTTACATTTGCTTGGCTCTGTTCTTTATTTATTTTCCTTCATGTCCCAGTCTGCTACACCTCATGGGACATAAATCCTCTCATCATAGTCAAGAAATGCTTATCCACCTAGAAAACGCAGCTTCTCCCTTCATCCCAAGCCCCACTGCCCCTCTCTTGTTTGTTTGTTCTTCCAGTTCTGTCCAGCACAGGGGTCATCAAGAGTCATGTAAATACTTTTTGCTGGCTCTTAAATAACAGTCTGGACTGAGAAAAGAGAGGCAATAGCATCAGCCTTATTGCATTACAGATGCAACTTATTATAGTACTGTCCTGCTGTTTGGGGCCAGGCCTGCTACAGATACTTTTTATCAAGTGCAATGTTTTATGTGAAACCTCTGCTTCACTCTACATGCATTTAACTGAATTTTAGATAAAAACATATGTTTAGTTGTTACAGTATCTCTGAGATAGTGCATCTGGCCTGGGTGGGTGTGCAGATGTATGTATATATGATGGCAGATCTGGGTGGTCTTCTAGCAATGATTCAGTAACAGGCTGCTGACTAATTTTTCACACAAAGAGGTCAAAAGTACCACTCTCCTATCCGGTGTCCATAATGACTGCCTGGAAGAGTGTTAGACGAAATGGATACTGACAGAAAAGAGAAGCAGAAGAGCTAACTAAGCTTACTGGACCTCAAAGCCAGGATTAGCCTCTTTGTCCTTGTCTGGGCAGGGGATGAGCTAGAGAGAAGAGATGCGTAGTGGGGCCGAAAGGGTGAGTGGGCGTGATGCATAAAGCAAGAAGTGGGGAATCAAAGATGAGGTGACAGAAATGTGGTTAGAAGAGAGAGAAAACATAGAAAAGCACCTTTCAAAGCAGTCACTCTTCTGAAATAGCAGTCCTGCAGGCTGAGGCCATGGCCTTTCTGTGTGGTAGAATTCATGTATTCAGAACTCTCCACTTATGAACTTCTGGGAAGCCTCAACTTTTATTTTGCTTCAAACTAGAAGAAGGCCAGTGGTTCAAAAAGAACTAAGCCCAGAGCACATCACCCTCATCAAAGGATTGCTCCAGCTTTAATTAAGGCCATTGTTCCTGCATTGTCAATTGGTTGTCTTTTGTTTTGCATTTTGCATCTGCAAAACCAGATTTCCTATTATGATAGTCACAAACAGGATATTGCTGCTTGACCCCGCCCATCTTCAGGGCAATGGTTCCAACTTAAAAGAAATCTAGACTGTTTTATTTGACAGGACCCATATTCTCTAAACAATAGCTGCTATTTAGCTGTAAACTACCTGGATTTTAACAAATAATACACCAATATTTACAGCAATTAATACAAAAACATAACGCCCAAACTTTCCCCACCTGGAACTAGGAAAGTATTATGAATAGTTATGCATTTTTTTGAATTGCCACTTCCTACTACATTATAGACTAAAAAAACGGAAACATAATGAGCTGATCATTTTTAATTGTAATAATTGAACTTTTATCATGTCCATTTTCAATCATGTATGCTTAACATCTGAATACCAGATTTTTACTGGGACAATATGAGGAATGTATCCAGGAAACAATCTAGAAAATACAGAACGCATTAGACAAAAAAAAAATATTTATTTATTATTTTTACTTCTGACTTAAAAAAATTTTTTGGTTTAGAAATACTGGACAGTTTTACTTTCAAGCTTTGACTAAAGAAATAATAACATCTTCTACTTTAATTTAACCATTACCTTATTGTGGCAAATAGAACAACTCTCTTCCAACTTTAGATAAAAACATCTGTGGAGCTGACATTGCAAACTTAATGATTGACCAACACATTTTAGAAAGTATCAATATTCAGTTATTTCACCACTCACAGACATATTAGACCTGACCTTTCCTTTTAAGTAAAGCTTGTTTATGCCATAAGATTTGCTGCAAAGTCAGACTTATGTGGACACACAGTGAAAGGCACTGTATAATCCACAAGTTGCTGTCACTTCAGGCTTGCTTTATTCAATCACTGAGGGTCAGACGAGAAGGACAGTAAACTGGAGGCTCACACAAGAGCTGGTGTTTTGTCAGTTAGTTTGAAAGTCTATCAAGAGTTCATAACAGTGAGTGAAAAAACCATTTGGAGTTTTCATTACTCAATGCAGTGTTTATCGATCCTTTCAGCTCATCCGAACAATTAGGAGCAAACTAAATCCAGTTTATTGGATTACTCTTATATTATCGCATTATCGCTCTCTGTACACAACCAAAAGCCTCTTGGGTTTTTTGTGTATGTGTACAGTATGTGTGTGTACTGACCTTCACAAAGTCTCCATGAGATATTGGGTTTAAAAGAGTCACTAAATGCGTTTCAACAACACTGTTCACCTCAGGAGTAGAAATAGCTAAAAAGACTGCTGAGATAGATTGGTTAAGATTTAGATACGATGGCTCGCTCAGCGCCAATTATTTACCAAAGCCACAATGGGTACAGACAAGGGTTGCTAAGATTAGAAGTGTGTGTTTATATGATAAGAACATAAACTGGCTCATAAACTGCTGAGAAATGTGTTTTGTTTTCTGTTTATTGTTAGTTCTGCTATGCTCTTCAATGCGTGTAGATGTTGATGACTGTTCTTGTGTCTTAGTGTGGAAAAAAAAAGAGCAGGTGGTACTGGAGGAGTTTTGGGGACCTAAACTGCAGCAGGTCTTGGTTTGCTCGTATTTTTTAGCCTGGCTCAGAAAAAAGTGTCAAGAAAGCAAAAAGAAAGGAAAAGAAAATGGAGAGCGTATAGAGCAGTTATAGTGGGAAAAGAAAAAGCGGGGAAAGTTTAATGAGACTCAGTCCGGTGCTTAATGGTAAACTGATCAATGAGCTTGTGTAATTACTATCAAGTAAGAGCAATGAAATATTGATAAGGGCCTTACAAACACTCTGACTCTCTTGCTCTAGAGTATCTTTTAAATGGAATTATATCCTTGTTCGATCAATAGGCAGAAATTAGGTAAAATGATTGCTTCAGAACCTTCAAAGGAATATTCAATTCTGTCTTGTCATTTCACAGTGTTTGGTGCCTTGATTTCAAACAAGGCAATTTTAGCAGAAGGTTGCTTTCTATGACAAATATTGCAGCAGGGTTATTATCTGGCAGAGTCCTCTCACTTTTTCATTGCCCTCCCCTGTTTTATCGGAAGTTGTTGAAAAATTACTGATATTTTGTACATGCGCCTGGTAAACAAACTGCTCTTACGCCTTCATCTAGCATGAAGTTTGATGGCTTTGCAGTATGAAAGTTGCCACTTGGCCCTCGAGACAAAGGCACCTCTACAATGTTCCAATGCCTCTTTCTGCACATAGTCTGTTATTGCATTTTACAACTAGCATCCAGAAGTCAGACATTGAAATGTACAGAATGATTATTTTGATGCCCAACCCTTCTAGACTCCAACTGCCCCTGCCCTTCTTGCTTACATGCTGACTCCATTACCTATTGATTTCCTCCTTTCAGAAATGCTCAGCAAGGTCAGAGAAACCTTTGAAGTCGCCCGCTGTCTCCCACTCGCTCTCATCTGTTTTCTTTCTTGTTAGTGTCCTCCTCCAGTCCTTCCCCTCACTCTGTCAATCCTGCATGCCCATCACGACTGAACCTACCTGTGCCGAACAAGTTATTCCCGTCTCTGGGGATCTGAGGAGAGGGAGAAAAGAGGAGGGGTGGGAGGGGGGAGGAGAAGTGTGGAGTAGGGCAACACAGGTGCATATTGGGGAAGTGCAAAGTCACTGGAGTTCTGCTGTCGGCTGCAGGCTGACATGAATGCTGAAAGGGAGAAATAAAGAAAAGATAGTAAAATGTTTCAGCTTCATGTTAGATTCTCAAAAAGGTTATTATTAAAACCAAATATGCTGTGCCATACGCCTAGGCCTGGATGTGGACTCTGTACAAATGAATATAGAAATATAAATATTATTTTTCCTTCTGTGTCATTTTCAAATTCTGAACTGGAGACACAATACAACTGTCGATCATTGCTGCATGCTGGCCCCTCTTGACCACTACATTATTGCCGCAAGCCAGTGTTCATTTTGTGGCCGATCAGTGTAGATGTAAAATGTGTAAAATTGTCAAATGAATGACATTTTCTGCACCCCTACAAAGAAAGAGACATGGAGCATGCTTGTTTTTTTTATTGCCTTTGATTGTTTGTCCTACAACTGTACGTTTCAGTCTGATCCAGCCACATTTTTCTGCTAGTGATAGTTTTACTTCAAGGAACCAGCTCGACTCCTAACCTCATTCGTTTTCATTTGTGCTGCTGAGCTGAACACTGGAACTAAGTTTGGAAGCTATCCAACGCCTGTCTGCTTTTCGTAAACAACTTCCCCAAAGGCATGGAGAAGAGAAAGAAAATTTGGCACAAAATTAAAGAAGTTCAAACCCAGAAACAGAGCGAGGACAGAAGGGATTAAGAATCATTGAGGTGGGTGGTTAAAGGTTGAAAAGTAAGGCACGGTTGCTGAAATGAATCAGCATTACCTGGATCAACAACAGCTCCGAAATTTCAATGAGTCCTGATCTTGAAATCAGGCAGGATTATCAAAGAAAACTTAAGTTTGTGTTTTTGCCACCTCGTCAACCCTCAACTTACTCTTCCTAATTATTTTTGTCATCATTCTCTGAAAACTGCTCTGCTCAGGCTATAAAGGGCAATGCATCCCCAAAATACAGTTAAGCACATTAGCTCTCTGCTTCCAACCAGCGCAGATCTCTCCCACCCACAGAGTTCCCTTCATGAACCTGCCCTTCACATGACTTTTGAGCTTTTTTGGAACAAACACTGGGTCAGATGAATCCTGCCAGAAGTGGAAGTGGTGATGAGGCTTCAGATGAAGAAGAAGGCGATCTCAGAGCTGTTCTTGTAGCTGAGGATGCCAAGCAAATTAAAGAGCAGTGAGGATCCATGTCCATTCAGAGAAGAAGAAAAGAAGAAAATGTATTTCTGTAAGAGACCAGAATATGTTTCTGATATGTTCAGAACATAAGTTCATTGTAAAAGACTGAAAGAAGAGAAGGAAAGCCAAGTTTGAATATTGGCAATAAAAGTAGAAAATAAAGGATGATGTTGCATTTTATTTGTGACCAGATGGATTTTAATTTACCCTGTCCACAGCATGTGTCGCCACAGCTTTAAAACCGTCTTTGTAAATGTGATATACCATGCAAAATGAGCTTTGTGTGGTTAAGGCCTCCGCTGTCCAGGTAAACATAGGCTTTCCATACTATGGACCAGATCAGGCGCAATCCCAGCTTCCTCCCGCATTCAGCGGATTACATTTCATTCTGGAGACCGGCGCTCCAAACCTTCGTTGTTGTTGTGCCTAGCCCTCCCCCTCGCTACACATAATCGCTGCAGCTTGAAAGAGCTCATAAATCAGCCTACCACAATATATTGTAGAGGGAAAAACATGTGCCCCTGGCATTTGAGATGTCACAGTGCCAACCTATGAGCAGGCCAATTCCACCCTTCGTGTTCAGTAGAGAGAAAACGTCAAAGGCTGTTTGGTGGCTTGCTTTGAAATATCTACTGTACAGTATCCACTGTGTTTAAATGAATGTGGGGCTCGTTTGGTCTGTAGTATTTAAAATATTTATTAATTGATTTGTTCTGAAAGTTTTGTGCAACTATTATTTAACAAGCTGTAGCTTTTCTTCGGCTCCAGTCAGGTGCTCACACAAAGACATTCACACATTTAAGCTTTTGTATAATAATGCAATCTACTTTATGGGAATAGTTTATATAGTTTTAAAAAAGTCATAGTTCAGAACTCAGACTAAACAAACAAGTTTTTTTTTTTATGTCTTCGGTTGCATCTACCTGCTATCTTGTTTTTCTCCGTCTGTAAGGGAAGATCAATGTGTTTGAGTTGAGACTGTTGGTTAGCACTAAACGAAGGATACCAGGCATTGATGTTCTGCAGGCTCATCACTCAGTGTCAGGCCTGTCCTGGGAGATAAGACCCCTGGCCTGCTTACGTTGATCAATGGCAGAATCCATACAAACGCTCTCCCATACGATTTGCTCTTTGTCTTTGTCATTACCTTGCTTTCTACTTTTATCAGTACTTTGCGCTTGGGATCTTACCCTTTAGGTGTCAAATGTGAGGACAACGTGAAGATAAGCATTACAAAACAGAATGAGCTGAATAACTAATTGGTCTCTATCATTTGGCAGCTGCTTGACTGTTTGAACCTTATACAGTATGAATTGCATGAATTGTTAACTGTTTTCATTTTAGAACACACACTTGTATTTTTTACCATCTTTACAATCAAAAGTTACTTTGTCATAAAACAGGATGCAAATTGCTGCACGGCTCCTAATGGCCCATAAACTAATCAATTTTTGTACCTTTTCTCAACTTCTTCCTCTCGCCATCTGTCATTAGCCAAGGTCAAATCAAAGTGCGCCCCTACATTCTTCGCCTGCGATAATGGTGTCCACTGCATCATCGGACGCTTCCGCTGCAATGGCTTAAGCGACTGTCCCGACGGGAGTGATGAGGAGAACTGCAGTGAGTTTCACACAGTCACCAAATCCAATGAAAGCATTCTATCTCACACCATGGTCACCATGAGTGTTGGTCTCTTCAGCTATTTATTGTCCTCCAGTCATAGCAGTTATACTACAGCTGATCATATATCTGGTGGATGGTAAAATACTAAATGTACTTTACTCAGGTAACGATAACACTTGAGCAAGGTATTTAAGGGGATTTTCAGCAATTTTACACATATTTACTCCCCGGCTTGTAAAATCAGTATGGTTTCTTCTTTGGCTAAAGAAAATAACCCATATGATGTCATAGTGGTGTAATCAGAGTTATCTTAATGTGGGCTTGCAGAAATCCAGAGTTACTGCGAGATAGAGAAAGGTCTTATGAAAAGATGCTCTTTGCTGCATGATGGGAAAAGCTTTAAGGGCTTCACACACACTAATGAATGAAAAACTGAGATATATATAGGGCTATGATGTGTCAATTGACACCATTTGTTTGTAAGCACACGAATGCTGCACTAAATTGCTGAAATAACCCTTTAACCTAAAAATTGGCTTAATCAACAAACCACACAAAGACCAAATTACAGTGTATGTACTTTGAATAAGATTGTGAAATTATGGTGAAAATTGTGTCATTTGCTTACTTACGTTTTTGCACATAACCTCTGGCTATACGCCCTTAGGTCTAGCTTTTAATATATGCTCAAAACATCTACACACCAGTAGAAAGGTTGTAGCCTGTGCTGTACTATGTGGAAGCATGAGGGGAACAATGGGATCCTGGTGTAATTTATTTCATCTGGAACATACATTGCCCTCACTTGAGCCCATTTCTTGCTTTCTCAGTGAACCTGCCTCAAGACAGTCACTCAGCATTGTCAGATTCCTTGTTCCTAGCCTGCAGGGACCAAATCTAATCTAGCCATTCAAATGGAGCTTTACTCCATGTTCCCAGCACATATTGCGTCACAACTGTATAATTGTCTGGATCTTCTCACAAGATAATTCAGCCTTATTTGCCGAAGCTAGAACAAAAAGGAAAAAGAAAGTGGGCTAAAAAGTAGAGGTAGTGCTGGGCAGCATTTTGAAAGTTTATAGAAAATGTGGAATTGATTTTTAGAAGAACAAATGCTTTGCTAACACACATTGTTCATTCCCCCTCTGAAAATCTCCATGACAATCCAATCCCTTGTTTTTATCTTTAATTTAACTGTGCCAAAGCGTTCTGGATGGGATGGAGTTAACAAGCATACAAAATCAAAATTGAACAAACTTTTACTACAGAATACAGTTTTTGTTTATGCTCTGAAGTTCGTTTCCTAGAGCAGGAGTCGCTTACACCCTTGCTCCTGTTTCTCGGGGTACCTCTGAACTGAAAACCTTCATTCGTAAGCCGGTTTGAATTAACACTGGACCTCTGCTTTGACTAAACAACAGCAGGCAACCCGTTGGTGTGCTCAGAGGCTCGCTTCAAATGTCGAAATGGACGCTGTCTGGACCGCAGCTTCTTGTGTAACGGCCAGGACAACTGTCAGGACAACAGTGACGAAGAACTCTGCCTAACTACAGCAGGTAAGCAACTAAATTACACACATGATCATGAACGCAGCAATGAAATCTAACCACAACCTGAAAATCAGGCACCTCTGAGAAATCTGCATATATGTGCAGCAGATCAATAATCATGTTTCCACTATCCTGGGCTTTTTTGAGAAGCATGGATCACAGATTTTTATTGTACAGTAATAAGTTCCTGCCTTGTTTTCCTTTTTGCTGTGGCTGTCATAGCAGATTTACAGTACAGTAACTCCTAGATACTGTACTGTGATATAAAAGTTTCCTCTCTTAGATTAGTTTAAGAAAAGTTTGAGTGGATTTTAAATATAAGAAGGCTTTGCTCTATGTAATAGTCTCTCTCCAGTTTTCTTTCCTGCGCATGTGCACTTTACCTTCCTGGTTAAATGTACGTATACAGAGTTACTTTATGAGGTACCTGGGGAAATCAGTTTTCTCTAATCCCCTGACTGTGGAAATCAGGTTTTTCATTCACATGACAGTTTGAAAAAAGCTTATTGGAGGAAGCAGGGTTATTTATGTGCTGATGTATGTATGATGTTATTAATCTCAAAAATAAGTCATTAGATTTGTAGGATTGTTTTTGAAAATGTTTAAAAATGTGTCTTATGTGCTATTAAAAAGGTCTTTGTATGGAAGTGGAAAGAATGAATGACTTGTGTGAAAATATCTTATATGTGTATGTTCAAAAAAGTAATTACAAAAAATAACTTGATTCAGAGAAAGAAATGTACAATCCCTTTTCATATGTATCTACTCCAATTACACAGTACCAAGATTAGTTGTGTAGATTTTCACCTTTTATGGAGATACACAGAGCACACTTGACGCCTTAACATAGAGTGAATCAGTGTTCCAGAAATAACTAGAGAGACACTAATTATGCTGGATGAGTTTTCTCTCATAGCAAAAAAGGGAAAGTCTTGAAATAGCCATGTCTGTCTTCATTCAGTTCATTCACGTCATTCAGAGTTAATTTGCTGAAATTAAACAATGTCAAGATGAAGACAAAGAGGAGACTGGGGCTTTCATTTGTTATGACCAACTGTTAAATATAATCAGGCCACTCAGTCTCCAAGGTCAGCCAAAACTTTAATACAACCTGGTAGTTTTAATGTTGTTGCGGGTAAAGGGTTAGCATGGGAATACAGAACACAGCTTGCTGCATATGGCCCTGCATAGCCGCTGACCCATGTCTATGTACTTATAAAGCGAAGATAGAAAAGGTAGAATGTTCTGTCATCTGTTATCTCACATCATCCGGTGCTTGTGGAGAAATTACTAAAGAAATGCATTCCACAGTCTGTGTTTCAGAAAGATGCAGCGAAGCCTCTGACAGATTAAGCTTTATATCAAGAAGACGTGATTTTGAGGAATGTCTCTCACAGTAGCTGTTTTACACAGAGAAACACTGCATGGCACCATTACCAAAATGCTATGGAATTCAGTGATATTGATGGTGTTGTGAAGAGTTTGTACTGAAACTCAAACAAGCAGTAGTATCATCCCTCACAGTGATTCTGATGTCTTCTGGTATAGGATGTCTCCTTCACTGGCAGGTACCACTTAACATGTGCTATGCAATTTTTATTCCACTGGCAGGTTCACTTCTCACTGCCAAAGCTATGACACAACTTGATTTCTGCATATAGCCCCAGGCAACCAAATGTGGCCCACTATCAGTGATTCCTAAAAAAACAATACACTGTCAAAGTGATGCTGTCACATTGATTTGTTCAGTAGGAAAGAAGGGTCTGCCAGAAATTACAAAACTGAAAACAGACTAAGTACAGAGTACAACAATAGTTGACAGTAACCCACAGTATCAGCATCTGTAACCTGTAACATAGTAATGCTTTTACCAGTACTGAGACAGGCAGCGTCAGCAAAAACGTGGATGAAACTCAATAGGGAAAACATTTCCTACAGTGGAGGAACATTATTTACTCTCTAATATAAACAGAAAGGTCTCTTAGATTGCTGAATATATACAGGTCCAACATTAGTTTTATTATAATTACAATGTATTACATCACATAATGTCATCAATGTTATAATTACCAAACTTCCTAAAGACAGCCTGACCATCACACGTAACACTGTTGATGTTGTAAAATAATTTGAACCTGAGTGGGTTTGTCTGTCACACAGGCAGAAAGACAGACTCCATCCATCATCACACGCCTCTCTTTCCTAAACTCCTCCACAACTCAATGCAGTCACACAATGCTGAATATAACTCTATACTGATTAAGAAATACTGACTGATATCTGTGTCTCCTGCACTCCATTCCCTTGTTGACAGTGAACAATACTGTCAGAATCTAGCTGCGTATTTGAGGCATATGATCCCACCAAATGAAAACAAACATCGAATTGCTCACTGATAGTAGAAAACAATAATTTGGCATCAATTTGAAAAATATTTTCAACCGTTCAATAAAAATAACAAAGTAGCTGTATCAAAAATAGATACAGTATGGTAGTTCTTTTTCTTTCCCTTGCCGTTTTAAATAAGTGCACTAGAAAACATTCTGCATCCATTGCAACTCAGATACAATATGTAATAAAATGTTCATGAACCTCAAAATGGGCTCAGTGAAGATCTAAGGGGGTTGCTATACGATACAGCATATTGCCAGTCATGAGTACAGTTATTTTACTCCATTTCCTACAAAGAGGAAATGTTTCATCTTGGGGCAATTTTATTTAAAGCGATGCTACTGTATGCCAAGCCTTTCAGGCAGCCTTCATCTCTAAAATGTTTCAGGAGTAGTCTGCATGGTTACAATTCATAGAAATGAGTCTGTCTGGATGTGTTTTCACATTTCCAAAGACTCTGCACTGAAATTGTGTGTGGTATTTACTTGTATTTATGGAGCACAAATAACCTAGCTGTTCTTTACTTATTTTCCTTGTTTGGTGTTGTGTAAAGTGCAAGTGTTGAGAAGTAAGCTTCATTTTATTTCATTTTATTTATTTTATCTTCCTCTGTGATTTAATGGAGGTGAAAGCATGACTGCAGTTTGACTCTGCATTTCTTTCCTGTTTGCACACACATGCTCACCTTACATTCTGGTCTGACTTTGACTCTCTCTCTATAATAAGCACAGACCTGCAGGTGACAGATAAGGCGTACAATATCCGCTCTAAGCCACTTGAGCACACCATCTCCTTCCTCACCTTCTATCCTACACCTCTACCTCTCTTCCTCCTTACCCCTAATTACTTGCTTCAACGTTTCCACATTTGCTTCCTCTGTTTGAATAGCCACACACAGATGGTCAGCGGTCAGATCAGTGTGCCATTAACAGACTAGCACTTAGTTCTCCTGACCTGGAGGTGTCAGATAATTAAACCTGAAGAAGTAGCAACAATCTCCAGGCATTTTTTTACTGCTGGTGTTTTTGTTTTCCATCATCCAAATTTGCCACTGTTAGAGACACACACAGATCTGCACACAGCTGCTTTCATTGTTTATCATTTTATGTGATGGGTAATTGATTTTTGAAATAGCAGAAAGGTGGCAAAGTGGCAAACGGTGCAATGTAACAATACACAATCTTCTACAGATGCATTGGTGCATCATTGCACAGTGAGATAGAAGTGGGGATGTGGAGTCTGTAATGGATAACGGCGATAAAGAAATGGAAAGCACACCACATAAACATAATATAGTGAACCAGAAAGGAAGTCGCAAGAAGCAATGAATAGCAATGGGCAAGAAGATGGAAATAAGCAAAGAGAGACAGGTGATTTGGCAGAGAAAGGCAGGGATTTGGATAGAAGTGAGTGAGGACTAGCGATAAGCCGGAGAGGATGAGAGCAGCATCCATCTCAAGTCGAGCCCTGAGGCCTAGCAGTGTAACTCTGGAAACAGAAATGACATGAAAGCTAGTTTTGTAGAGCCGAGCTTCTCTTTGGTCTCCCACAGACTTCCAGTGTTCTTCTAGCAGGGACAGGAGACTGCAGTGACGGAGAGGATGTTTGCCCCTACAACAAATTGTTGTTGAAACATCTACACAGAGCATGCAGGAAGCACAAGAAAGCAACCACATGAAGCATGCGCTTAACACACACAGTCTGACACAGAGTTACAGTTTTGACCTCAAATAAGAAGCTCCAGAAGAAACTTTCTGAAGGTCACAGTGACAAGTTTAAGAACTCAGTACAAAAGTGATGAGCACAGTAGCTGTATAAAAAAAAAAAAAAAAAAAATAGAACAGTGGTGGAGAATCCCCCTGGAGTCGTTTAAGAAAAGTAATTGATTTAAAATGCACACATCAGCGTCTCTCATTTTGCATTAATTAACACAAGCAGACGAAGAGTTTCAGATGATGTGGTGACTGTAGGAGAGTGTGTGATTAATTCTCACATCTCCTCTGTCTCACACAAGCTTTGCCCTGGCCTTTTTATTCAACTCAAGTTGTTCTGAGAGAGAAAAAAAGCAACAGAGAGAAAACGGAAATGGTGTGAAGGTAGGAACAGAGGGACAGAGGATGGTTTGAGGACTTCAAAAGCTCTCAACTGACTTTGTGTGTTTTTGAAGATAAGGCGAGCTTTGTGTGGCTACAAGCATCAAAGGTTTTTGTTTTAGAAGCATAGTAGCTGACAAAATAATTCTAATTTTTTTTCTTTATGTCCTCGTAAATAAAATCTATTTCCAGCTTTGACAGCTAAGCTCATCCTGCATTATAGGTTTAAAGATGTACTGTTCTGTACAGTAGCTTTCCACATCACACGAAGAAGATTAATGCTCTCGCCGCTGTGTCTCCTCTAGACTCAATATATTTTAATAACACTGCGATAATTGGACAAATAAAAGGCAAATAAATGTTATAACTCATAAAGACTTTGAAAGCTTCACATCATCAATTAAGCTTCTTCTTTGAACCAAAGGAGAGACATCAATTCTGCACACCAAAATGATTCAGGCATGCTGACATTCAAGACACATCTTCACATACAGCACATTCACATTTACATTTTGTGCTTATTAAAGCTATATACATGTGTTCTACATTACTATAATGGTGGGCGACAGTCGCTCACTAGGTGGAGTGGTTGCTCATCAACCACATGGTTGGTGGTCCATAGCCCAGCTCCCCCTCTGGCCATATGCTGAAATGTCCATAGATAAGACACTAACCTCCCAAGCTGTCCAAAAAACCCAGCCACTGAGGCTGCACAAGCCTGTGCCCTCTAAGTGCTGGTGCCAAGCCAAGCAAAATGTGAAGGTCTTTGTCAGTAAAGGGCAACAATGTGCCTAGGAAATGTGTGTACTAGAAGATCTGCTGTGGTATACTTAGTTGGGTAAGTCAAAGAAAAATTAGTCTTGCGTTATAATGTATTATAGACTAAATTATTATAGTCTTTCTGTTCAGGGGAATCATAACTCTTCTGATGAATTAAGCACAACCTTTGTTTATACACTGCCTGAAAGTGTACTTTGTGGCATCAATAATTTAGAATGAAGTCACTTAGCAAGCTGAAGACGGCTCCTGCGTGATCTAGGACAAAGAACTGCCACAAAGTTATTTCTTTCATGATAGCTTGTACTAGTAACCCCATCAGATGACTCGTCAGCCTGCAGCTTCTCATATCACTGCCACCAGAGTGAAATCTGGGACAACAAGCTGACTTAACATTTATCTGCTACATGAGAGTACTGTCAAAATATCGGCAGCTGACGTCACCCCCGACCCTGAGTGCTTTGATGAAAATTGGCCCAACCACTGAACGTGGTCTGAAATCTGTAAAATAACATAATGGTCTCTTATTGGATTTAAAAGAGAAAATGAATGTGTAGAGCTGAACCTGCCACTTTTTTCAGTACGTGTTGATAATCCTCTCAATGAGAATCACTTGTTTTCACAGTGCTGCTCAAACGAATTTGGCTTACTGTGACAGAGTCTGTCCAACTAAACCACTAATATGCTCATAATCTTTGTTTCGACCACCATCGCTACATATCCACAAAAGCTCTCTATTCCTATCACACAGCACAATAGCAGTTTTAAGCGTCTGTTTTGTGTATGGATCGCTTCTTTACTGAGAAGTCAAATCCCTCATTTTATACTCCAGGGATGCTCCCCTCCCACAGAGAGTAATCTACAGCTTTCTATTTGTTATATCCTCCTAAGGCTGTGTAAGAACTGCTCAATAGATCTACTAGCACTGCATCTACTGATTTGCATAAGCACTACAGTGAGTACTCAACAACCTGTCTTCACAGCCGTGCCATTTAGAGGGCCAACAAATACTAGTATTTCAGATGGTGGCTGTGTATACAGTGACTGAGGCCCAGCAGTAACTCCTGCCTCTCTATTAGTGTTGGCAGTAAACTAGACATTAATATATAGTGTCAGTCTGATATATAAAAAACAAAAAATGTCAGAGTGATCAAAAGTCCCTCAGTCTGAATTTACTATTGGAATCCTTTTAGCTTGCTAATAGCTTCTCACACAGCCACGTCCTCACCTATTGATTGCTGCCAGACTTTTGGTCCGTGCAGCATAGGTGCTATAGATTAAAATGACAAGTTAATCCATGTGCAATTTTAGTGGTAGAGATGTGTGCGATGCTGACATGTTGGTCAGCTCATGCCCTTCGTCAGCAGCACTCAGAGCTCTGGCAGAGAGAGAAAGGTGTGGGAGCGAGCGTGAAATGGCATAGGGGAATATAATGGCAATAGACTGAGGTGTGGGAGTGGAACGTAATAGTGCCAGTTTATCAGACCCAACCCACACTTGACAGGCACAAATAGGGGAGGTTGCGCATGTCACCGCCCATGGATTTGAACTCTGAAAAAGTTTCAGGTTTTTCCTTTTGTTAGCCTAAAGCATGTTCACAAAGCAGTGTTGAAGGGCTCTCAGCTCTTGGTCTGCAGGAGAGGAAAGCCCAGCAGTTGGCAAGATGCTCCAAGCTGCTGCTGGCAACTTAGGAGGTGTTGCCTTCTACTTACCTAATTTAAATAGTTCTGCACATGCAGCATAGTAAGAGTGAATTTCAAATGGGAAACACTGGTAGTAACTACTAGTAATCTACTTTGGCTGGTTACTATCCATTTGTTCTTACGTGGAAAGGAATACTTTGGTGATGTGTACTGCTACTGTTTTGGGCTTTCAGTTTTTGTTTCCCGTACTTTATCTGACAACATATTTGCACGTGTTTAATTTTTTATTTCTTGTCATTCTTACACTCGCTCTCCCACTCACCAAGGCTATGTGTCAGTCTTTTCAGAGCTCCTGTTGTTTAAGGCCCTCTTTGCCATTGGCTACAGTCACAAAGGGGGGGTCACTCCCGGGATCTGGGAGCCTGTATGAATCATCCCTGTCCTTGAATCAGAGCCACTCAGCTGTCGAGGTTCCAGCTCCTGTAAATTAACAACCTTTCCCTCCTAAACTGATCCTTATTCAGTCACCATGGTGATGGTGGTGGACTTGCACCCACAGACTAGGGGAGGAATTTCAGTCTGAACAATAGCTCCACTGTTGCGATTCAGTAGAGTCGTACTTTGAGCTTTTTGTTTGTGTTTGTGTTTCAACTACTCATTGTTATGTCCATTATGTCCATTCCATCTACATGTGGCTGGATGAATCTCAGGAAGGTTCAGGTTTGCCAATAAGTGGTGACATACAGTAGCACAAGTGTCAGTCTCTGGATGATCTGGCTTCATTTCGGATGTTGATTCACCAGCCAAAAACATTGACTCGTGTTCATTTGGCTTGTTTTGAACCATTAGATGACTTCAGTGATACTATAAATTGTAAACCCCAAAGAGGACAAAAACAAGCTCATTAGCTGACTTATTTGTGCTTTTACAAGCTTCTCATTTCCATTAGAGTCTGTTAATCCTGGCCTCAACTGCATTTCTCCGCTCTATCGACACTTGGCTTGAAAGTATGCCCCTCTCTGGCCCCTCAGAGCACATTCAGTGGTTGGCTGACAGCAGAAAAGAGGTGAGATCACAATGTAAATTGTGCAGTGCTTGAATGAGTCTCTCTCTCTCTCTTTCTCTCTCTTTTAGTCTTCCATCTCTGCATCTAACCTAAATCATTTCAGTCATTTACAGCACCTCCACTCTCTTCACAGCACACTAGCTTTTTTAGAAAATTGTGCCTGCGTGGTTGCATTGTGCAAGCTCCAATGAGGCTCACAAGGCCATTATCTTTCTTGAACAATATCACATTAACGACAGACCAAGAGGTATTGAGGCTGCACCAATGCCAGATATCAACTGCTCATTAGTCATCTTGCTAAAAGTCCACAGTTGCTAAAAAGTGGCAGCAGATACTTTGACTAGTTCTTTGTAAAAGTTTAGAGATGTTAATGAAGTCCTTAATAGGTTTAACATGCTGCAAAAGGAACTTAAAAGTACATTAGTTCTTGTTTTCTTTTTCTATCTTTTTTGCCTCTTTGGGATCAAAAGTTCAAACTATGAAAGCACGGTGAATAGGTTACTGAAGGATTTCATTCTCTCGTATAGAATGAATGTCGGAGCAATTTAGACACAGTATTTCTTATGTGACCAGAGCTCCATTTAATTTCCCCCACTCTATTTGCTTTTATTATCTTTTCTTCAGATATGTCTAATGTACCCATCTACGTGAGTCATTTAGTAGCATTACAATGTCAGTGTTAGGGTCCTAGTTTTGCAAGACTGAAGAGTGGCTTAATATAAAGATTTGAATATGTAATAGGGTCATCGGGCGCTCCATTGTGCACTGTCAGTTCTGAATGCTGCAAAACCCTTTCATACACAATTTATTGGTTATCAGAAAGTTATCAGAAAGAAACTATGGTATTGCAGATTATTAGGAAGCAGCATTACACCACGTATGTGCTAAAGTGGCATTGGAAGAAAATAGTGCACAGCTAAATAGATACTATTGAGTCATGCAATATGTGTCAAGTTATTTCTTGCAAAAGCATTTTCTGTCAATGCTGTGAATGTGTATTTTCCCATCATGTTGAGCTGAAGGTCTTACCTAACAGACAAATAGCCACAGCAATTATTAAGTTGTGATAGAATGCAGATGTGTGTCTTAGGGGTAAATAAGGTGAGATTGCACTGGTTTTTGTGTTCTGGAACAATGAGCATCCAAATATGTGTGTCCATTTGGGATTTGCCAAAAAAAAAGAAAGAAGTCTTAAGCAGAATGAATGCAAATGAAAAAGAGTGCCCTAGAGAAAGAAAAGAGGGCTTCCATGTCAGGGAGTGTGAGAGAGAAATGTGAGAGGACGGTGAGAAAGGCTGAGGGAGTAGAATATGCGATGAAATAAAAAATGAGTGTGGAGACGATGGAGGAAAAGAGAGCAACAGGGAAGCTGATGGAGATGAGGGATTAGGGAGAGTGGCAAAGCCACTGAGGAGAAACAGATAAAACCCTCTGGATTAATTGTTAAAGGAAAGACATTCAATCAAGGTGGAGAACAAAGAAAAGGAGGGAAACAGAGGGATGGAAAAGGTGGCTGGGGAAAGGATCATGGGTGCTGGTAGAGAGAGAAAATCCACTTAAGAGGGTAAAGAGAGAAAAGAGTGGAGGAAAAGATGAGAAAGTAAGCTGCAAACAAGGTAGCTGCAGCAATGGGAATAAACAGGCCGAAATCTTAGAGACAGGTGGAGGAAGCAGAACAGAGAGGTGCGCAGGGGACTATAGACAATAAAGTAAGTGATCAGGATGAGGGGATTGAAGTTAAGCTAGAGTGGTGAGGTGGGAATGAACAAAACAGGGGAGACAAAAGAAGGGAGAAAGTAAGGATGAAAGAAACAAACAGTGTGGAGAGGAGCCACGAGAGAAAAAGTGAGCGGGTTTCGAATTTTCAAGGTGGGTCAATAAAGAGTCTGGTTTAGTAACTGCATGCAACAGTGGTCTTATTTATGTTAATTACCAGCCCAATCTCATTCCCAAGGTGTCAAAAACAGTCACTTTGTTAAGTCCTTTGCTGTAACACACTGACGCTGAAGGTATCCCTTTGCATCAGTGTGAAACACACAGGGCTATCAATCAAGTACAGCTGAACGTAACTGTTCCAACTGTAAAAGAGCATTTCATGAAGGGACGTCTGAAGTCATTCCCATAGCATCCAATGGTGAGATGCCCAAGGACATAAAGCTGCAATATTTGATGCCTTGGGAAACATCATTATCTGACGCTGTGGGGCAAGAGCGTGTTGAATCTGCTGAATCTTGCTGCATCCCTCTTAATTGCAGTCTTTTGTTTCGTTTTTTTTAATACAGTAAATCTCCCTTCTGCCTCTCTGTCTCACTCTGCTCATGTGCCAATGACTTCCTGTTACTTCTCTTAGTTTAGGCATTTGTCTCCCATCTGTACCCTTTTCTCATCACTTCTTTTTATCATTTCACTTCCTTATGCCCCTCATCGTGGGCTTTCTTCTTTTGCCTCTGTTCTGTGATCTTGATTCCTCTGGCAGCCTGTGGCTGCTTTGTTCAGACGGGCGAGGCTTTAATGCCACGCTTGAGATGATAATACCACTGTGCTTCTGCTGTGCTGTTTTTTGTATTTTTATCATCCTCTCCAACACCCTCCTCTCCCTTTTTCCCTCTCTCTACCTCGCCCATTCTTTCTCCTCGTGTTTTAACTCACATATGGACGCCCATGTGCCAGAGGCATGTTAAAACCACCTAGACTGAGAGAGCCTTGAAATAGAAAAAGAACAGGAGCAGCAGATCCAATGAACAATTGAAAAGAATTATGCCCGGAAGAGGGAAAAAGTATGTGTACAGGTCAGTGTATACATACTAACTGAGCTGCTGGGCAGTATCAAATGTGTTTTTGTGACAAAGATACAGAAATAAAATGAAGGGCTTACTGTACCATTTACCTTAGACAACACAAATCTTTTGTTGATGGGTAAACAATTGACTGCCCACCAAGTACCAGACTTTCACTGACACTAGCAGTAATCCTTCACTGCTCATTTTCCCACTGACATAGAGGTTTTAACATACATGTAGCATTTGTTGCAGTAGCTTAGCAGTGATCAATACAGCATAGCAGTTATATTTGGTCTGCTGTTATAATAAGCTTCCCAGCTGCCAAGATCTGTTATCTAAAGAATACATCACAAGCTTTTCTGAGTCTGAGCTATGTGCGGCCCTTGAAGCATGTAGAAATACATGTGGTGTTGATTTCCATGTGCTGCCTTGTGTGAATCACTCTACGCTGGGTTTTAAGAAATGCTCTATAAACGAATCAAGTTTATATTTTCCTAAATACATAAATGCCATTGCATCTTTTTAGATATTTATTCATCCATACATTAATTCCTATAATTAAGAAACCCAATCAGAACACTGTGTAAAATGTAAACAAAAACAGAATGTACAGATTTGAAAAATATTCCAGCTTTCCTGACTTTAAAATTGTCTAGCATAAGCATGATTGAGCATTTGAACAACTGAAACACTTGAGTTTGACTAGTAGTCAGTTTCTTTGTCAGCAGATCAAAGTACAAAGCAACAGTAGCACATTTCACAACTGTTTCATGCAGGATGGATACTGAACAGACACGGCCTACAAGTTGCTACCTTGGCTAGAGAATATCAAAATAAAGTGACATTTTTTCTCACTACAAGAAAACCTTGCATATCTGTCATTCTGATGTGTGGGCTCCAAAACCAGCTTTGTACCCAACAAGAAACTCAGATGAAAGCACATGAAGATCCAACTATAACGAGGAAGGACCATCCTCTTTTTCCTCCCTGCAGGATTATTGCCTTTATAAAAATAGCTACCATCCACGTATTTAAATCAGACATAGAGCCACACACAGTGGAGCTTCACAGTTCTTTAGAGAGTGTTCTTACCAAAGGGCTATCTGTCATTGAGTATTTGCAAATGTTAGGCTCTAATTGGCTATAAAAAGCAACTCACAGTGACTATAGTGTGCAGGTATTTACTATTCTAATTGTGAAACACTTCTTTATGTTCCTGTGCTTTGTACGGGCGTGTTCCTCAGTGGTGGCTTTCGAGGGATATTTCATTATATTTGCTAGCCTGCCTTTTTAAGGCAGCATTTTCCAGCTTTGCCAATCTGCTGGTGATGGTATTCATAGAAATATCATCACAACTCCAGCCTGTGATTTTCTCTTTTATCAATCTGTTTTTCACCAAAAAAGTCTTCTAACAATATAGAAACAGGAAATATCTTGTCACTTTACTTTTTAGAAAGTGAGAGTAGAATAATACATAAGAAATTTGTCTTATAACATTTATTTCTAATGCTAGTGTTATCGATGGGTGTGTCTAAGTAAAGAACCTTAGATAGGGTGCTATTTTTATTGGTACAAATATAATTTATATTTTCCATTATATATTTCCCAAAAAGAAAAAAAAATTAAATTGGTGATGCTTTTTACAAACAGGTCAGAATAGCACTGGACAGTATGAATGTGTTACTGAACGTCTCTACAGGGCTTAGGCCCAGGAGCCCTTAATGTCAGGGAGCAGGGCCAGAGTCTCTGAATGTAGTGTTTGTATTTGTTATTTGAGGCCTTTTGAAAATTACTACAAAGACTGGAAAAAGAAATAAGCACAAGGAGAAAAGTGATAAATGACCCGAAACTATACAAAATGACCAAAAACAACTCCAAATTACCAAAGGCAGGGACAAATGTATTACAATCAGACACAAAACAGCTACAAACAGACACTCATTACCAAAGCCAGACACAAAACATCCAGAAATAGAAGAGATGACTAAAAGCAGACATCAAATGAGCAAAAACAGAAACAACGCAAAGTCTGCACAGACGCCCGCTTTCCCCTAATCAGTCCATATTTGTCAGCATTGTTTATTTGTGTTACATATGTGTATTGTATAAGTATTTTGCAGTAATTTGCAAATGCACAAAAAACTTGGTGAGGCAGCTCCAAAAAGATCTTCAACAATTCCAATGCATTAAATATGTGAAAAAAAACCTTTTTATTGGTGATAGCTCACACTTACAGAAGACAAGTGCAGATTTAGATTAACTCCTTTTTCTGCTTTGTTCTGCTTATAATTGCATCTGTGACGGTATATTTCTCAAATCACAAACCCAGCACAGTATGCCACACAATCACCCTCCCTAACACTGTATCATACAACTCCCTGTGGCTACAGAGGATGCATAGCTGGAAGCTGCATTATTAATTAGCCAGGCATAACATTGACTCAGTTACACTGTATGCCGCAGCTTGATGTGCGGTCTGTCTCATCAGCAGTTGCGTGGGTGCGAGATTGTGTTTCTGTGTGGCAGAATATGTGCACACTTGAGTCAGATGCTAATGGATGAAATCAGCAATACATGTGCATTAATTACAGAGAAAAAACCCCAAGGTGTGTGTGAGTGCATGCACAGACATCCATTGTTTCATCAATATTGTGAAAAAAGACAACAGGCAGGAAAAAAGCCAGCTAAACATTAATTGAGCTTTTATTAACCAAATGATGGAAATAATGCAGTCGATAAAGATGGACAAAACAAAACAAAAACACAAAACAAGGCGGTGGGAGACTTGGAGCGCAAGGGAAGGAAGGAGCAAAAGATATTGAACGAGTAATCTGTACAGCAAGGGCATTTGAAGAAAAACATCTGCCTTATAAAGGTTAAACACACACTGCAGTCCCACTGCTTCAATTCAGCCAATACACCACTGGGGTCTTGTGCATACATGAGATATACTATATAATACTTGAATAGTTGTTTTAGAAGCAATGATTCTAATTGGTTATGTTGTGTTAGAGCCTTTCCCTTTTAGCAACAAGCGGACTTTATTCTATTGCCTTCTGGTTAAGTTTAGAGCCAGTGACAAAAGAACGTTGTCAGTCACCTATTTCCAGTTGTGCGCTTCAGTTGATGAACAAGAAGATGCAAATGGATGTGCAGGGAGGGAAAATAATGTGAGAGTTTGAGATGCAGTAATAACTAGGGAGTATGCAAAACACCTCAAAGAAATGGTGACATACTTATTATACCTCCTGGTGAAGCAAACCATGATTCCTGCTGGATTTGTTTATACAATTTTTTTTTTACTTCCTCTTTATTTTTGTCAGCACAGGTCCTTATAGTTTGACCACACCTGCTGTAACAGTCTGCTTGACCATTGTCTGCCTTTACATAAAAGGCTATGACACATCTGAGAAAATGCTTTGGGACTTGCCATATCTCTGACCCTCAACCTACCAGCTTCCCTCACTGCACTGATCTTCCATTTTTGTCATGCTTCTTCAGCCCTAACTGTTACACCAAGAGCAAATATGTACAAGCCGCACAACTGACCATCATGCTCCACTTCTTATCACTCGGACAGAGCTCACTGATTCCACTCTGGCTGAACACGGAGATATGAGCAGGAGCCATGGACCTTCATCCATGGGCCGTGTTGTTCCGTTGTTTGATTTTGATAAAAGACACACGGGCTTACTCACGCTTCCCCCAGCCTGACCAGGCTTATTGTTAAAGGAGAGGGGATTAAATGATGGAAGGGGAATCAGGGGTCTTGCTCTGTTTCTTCACCAGGTGAGAACAGTACAGAAGTGAAGCCAAGGGAGAACTGACATTGTAAATGGGGACTGATATTCAGTGTATGTCCCCGTGTTAATCTGCAAAGCAGCAGAGTACATTAATTATTTTTGCAGACACACGAGTGTATCCATGTTTGTGTATCCATATATCCACCATTGTGTGTGTATGTATGGATTTGTGCTGTTAGTGTGACTTTGCAGGGTTTGTCCCACTTAATCTGAAGCCAGATCCTGGCCTGACTTCGCTCTCTTCTCTGAGCTCAGAGTTATCGTAGCGTGGCCTGCCAGGATAAAGTGGGCCTGTGGTATGGGGCAGGAGGGTCACTGTTCACTGTACCTTTGACAGATAATTCTTGAACAAGCTGCACATGTTGGCCTTTGGTCTTGAACGGCACTCACCAGCTCTTGTGCATACAAATAGATACACGCCTAAAGTACTTAAGCAGAACAAATTAGTTAGCAATATGGGGGGCTGGTTGCTCAGTGGTTGAGCATTGGGTTGGGATGCAGAGGGCTGCGGCCTCGAATACCACCCACTGGGTGTGGCCCCACCCAGCCACCAAGGGTGACCTTGGTGTCGCTCCCAAGCATGGATAAAATGGGAGGGTTGCAGCAGGAAGGGCATCCAGTGAAAAAAAAAAAAAAAACTCATGCCAAATCAACGTGCGGAACACGTTCCCCTGAGGAGACCCCTGAAGGGATAAGCTGAAAGCCCTTAAATTATATAGCAATATACAACACGAAAGTGAAACATCCATCTAAAATTTGGATGATGTTTAATGTACTCTAAAGTCTTCACTGATTTCACTGATATATTTTAGGAAATAACTCCCAGGTAGAAAAATAAATTATCCTCGCACTGTCCGTTTTCTACATGGCAAGTAAGACAGCAGTCTCTACACACTTTAATTAATCCTGCCTGTGTAACTATGATCTCTGCTCTGAGAACTAAATCAAGTGCTTTCAACTGGAACCTCGCTCAGTAAAACTTGTCACTTGTCGCGTCCTCTTCTCAGTAGATCAAGTTGCCAAGAGTAATGCAGTACTTGTGCACTCATGAATGTTCTTGTGTGTTTGTGAGAGGACGCTTGTATTTTTCTTGAGAGTGCACAGTTCAAGTCAGAGTTAAACTCGACATTTACATGTGTTACTATAAAAATCCAGTGTGAAAATAGAGTTTGACATTTTTTCCCAACTATTATTGGAGGTTTTTGGATTTTGATTTAAAATACCACTGTGTATTTGTGATAGGAACATTTTGAGCTCTGCTCCAGACACATCTTGACACAAAGTTACATTAATTTACTCTGAGCAATGCAAAATATTTGGGCTTTGGAACTGGCAGTTCCAAGTATTGCTACTTTCTACACAAGCATTAAAAAAATGTCACATAGTACTCACACAAATGGATTTTTAGACACTGCATCATAGTGTGTCATCATTTTAACAGTACAATAACCTGCACCATATCAGCCCTTATAACCAGTTTTAACCTCATCTGCACACCTGCCAACCAGCAGGGCACTTTGGGACAAACACAGCTGGTGAACCTGTGAGTGGCAGCCTGAGATTGACATACTTAACTGCTTAACTGCCACTTATTTGATCAATAAAACTGACATCTACACTGGGAACTTGCACACTCAACTTAAAACAAGCAGCAATAACATGCTCCAGTTTCATCGCTACAGTATGTGGGCTGTGGGGGATAGCTGGATAAGTACTAGCAGTCTAACTACAGGCACTCACACAAGGCTATTCAGACAGCACTGACAGATACTGTATGTACCTTTAGAGCAAGTTTTTTTTTTTCAGTACTGCACCAATTGTTTTACTATTTGTAGGCCTGTCCTGCACACGATTCAGTACTGCTGACAGAAGCTAAATTGATCTCCTAGCACAACAAGAATCCGATTTATTAGTGTATCTAAGGTGGTTAAAAGATTGGAGTGGAGTCCAAAAATCAGGTTTTAAGCGAAGAAATTACAATATTCACATACCCCGTTCAACAGTTTGCATGCAACAGTTACAAGCAATAAAAAATAAAATGAAACATAGTGTAGTGGAAAAGTAGCAAAGAAGCCTCCCATCTCCACAATATGGTTATGAAGTAGCACTGACAACAGTGAAGCATAGCTAAGCAAAAATGTTTAGCTATCAGTTTGTGAATAATTAGCCAAAAGATTAAAAATCACCAATACAGTACTTTCTATCAATATAATTAGTGATAGAAGGTGGAAATTTAGCACTTACTTTTGAAAAAAAGCACATTTTTTAAACTGAAAAAGCCTTTCAGTTCAAGCTTTGGATGACACACACACATCTGTATGCTTTACAGAGAAATGCACAGGATTTGGCTGCAAGAAACAAAATGAAATTAGTTGTCAACAGAACAAAAGACAATGCTAAGAGTGAAAGAAATGACAATAGAGAAATAAGCATGAGAATAAGTACAATGAGAACAGAGATGTGGGACGCTGGCAGTGGTGTGAAGTCCTCACTGCTATACCGAGCAGTTATTAGAGTTGTGTTATTTTTCTCCAAATAAGCACATGACAGCATAATTTGCTGTTCAACTCAGCCTTATCCTCCTCTGCATCAGACACGCTCTTTCATCATAATTTTTTGGTCAGGCTCCCTCTGGCACCATTTACCTTTTCAGCTGACTCCGTGTTTGACTCCTAATCAAATGGGATGGAAAGAAAATGTGGTGTTTTACTATACGTGATACTTCAGGGAAGATATTTACAGTTTTAATTTACCATAGGGTCCTTCTAAATGATGCTTAAAGGTCTTAACTAAGAGTTCTAAGTTCTAAGTTCTCTCTTAAGATCTTTTCACAAAGCTGCCAACAATATTTTTAACTGAAAATTGTTACAGAGATAACTCCTGAGACTATAGGTGACATCACTGTTCACAAGTGAAAATATTGGCATTGTCTACAGTAACTGGTTGACAGGGGGCATGTCTATGTTTATGGTAGTACATGGACAAAATAGCAGTTTTGTTCATTTACACAACAAAATGTGCAGAAAGTGATGGGGTCTGATACACGTTGAAGAATATGTATTTTACTGAACACTGCACTTAACTGTTGTGTGAATTAGTGTGAATAGCAGTTTTGATCTACAGAAAAATCCTGGTGATCCTCACTGATTTTGTGTAGGTCTTGGTGAGCAGGACGGAAATTCTCTCATACTGAGCTATGTTTAATCCTAAAAGACATTTAGGATTTTAGGAGTTTTTAAAAATTGTCCTGGAGTGACTGACACACCCATTACTTTTAGGAGTTGCTCATAATTCAGCCAAATAAAAGCTACTTTTAGTCTTAAAATGTTTTGTGAACATGTTTTGTTTTTTGAAAGATGCTTACCCGCAGTCCGTACAAAATGTTAGTTTTTCTTCCGGGACTGACAGCAGATAAATGTGGAAGCAGCTAATTTACATTCACAGCTGGGCTCTCAGATTTTAACAGATTATGGCATACTTTATGCTGTCAGCCTATTGTCATGGCAGAAATATATATTTCACACAGAGTAAAAAATGCATTCGTTTTGTTATTCAGGTTATTCACATTCTGTGTTTTCACATTGGAACTAAATCAGCTTTTTCTGTGAATGTCAGCCACAGCTCCACTTTAACATCCAACCTCTACTAGTTCTCCTGCTGCATTGTGTGAACATTTTATGTCACTAAATCAAATTTTCCTTTAACAGTCAGTCATGACATTTCAGTTTCCTGCAACTGATGCTGACAGATGAGTCTGTCTCTCCTCTGTGACTCCTTCATGCCATCATCCCGCCTGCTGTTTTGTCCCTCTAGCTGCTGGTTGCAGATCCCAGAATCAGATCACTGTCTTACCACTCATCTCCATCAAATCCCAGCTTTGGACGTTATCTGTTTGTGCGCATGTGTCCAACATTTGCGAGTTGCGTTTGTGTCCAAGTCACCTTTCGGCCCCAAAGAACTGTTGCCATGGTGACCGCACCCGTCAGGTTTGGTGGGACGGGCTTGTAGTCAAAGCCTCTCAACAATCCTGTGTAACCTCTCAACCATTCCATTCTTCCTTTACCTCCGGGAATAAAAAAGTGCCTACCCCTCACACCCACACCTCTCCATTGAGAGGGTCTCTAAAGAGCCGTTAAAACACTCAGTGGAAGCATGTGACATGTTAAAAACACAAAATAAGTGAGGAATGTTTGATGCTGCAGCTGAGTCTGAACCTTGAGGATTCACAACCAAAATGATATTCATAGCCTTTTCCTTTTCACCAGCACCCATAGCCTTTTATTCATGAACCAGGCTGCAGTGGCCGCCCTCCTGTCCCACTTCTCACTGCTCCCCCCATCCTCCCTTAACAGACAGCTTTTACAGCACAAGCTTTGTACTGCAGATGCACTAGTGAAAACTTTATTTTAACTAATGGCCTTTTGCTTTGTTTTTCTTTTGTTTTAATTTTATTTCAAACATGGGGTACGATAGCATCCAAGTGCTATACATCATACAGAACAGCAGAAACATATACTGTTGAGTAGGCACATGTGTTCAAAAACACATACACTATGTCACCTTATAAATGCAGAAATGTGCACCAAACATTGGCAGCTTTCATTGAATGTCAGGGATAAGATGAATGGAGCCCCAACCACTGTACTATCATTATCATAGAAGAATCATCACTACACTAAAGCAGTAACGTTAATTAGCATTGTCAGAGGTTAATAAATTAGTTTCATGTGCTGTTATTAGAAATACTTGTTGCAGCAGTACTCTCTTTATTTTTCAGCTATAGTACTTTCTCAAGCCCAACCTCGCTCTGTATTATTTACAGTCAGTATTTGAACCTCCTTACACACATTTGTTGCTCATCCGTCTTTCATCTGCCCTTCAACCTACCTCTCCTGTCTCTGAAGTCATCCATTAAGTCCAACCCACCTACCCTCCACTCCTCTAGCTGCCCACAGTAAGCTGTGACTGAGTGTTGTGGGGTGGTGTGGGGGGTCTTATAGTGGCAAGCAATGGAGCAGACAAGTTATTACAGGACAGGCAAATAGAGGCCCGATGAAGCATGAAAACTTCCCTTCCCCAAAGTGCTGCTCACACAGACACACATACACACACGCGCGCCGAGAGATATACAGGCAGACGGCAGGACAGGAATGAAAACAGAGACTAAATCGCAGGCAAACACATACAACAGAAGTACAGATGCACTTCTACTGCTCTCTTCCAAGGTAGCATAAAACCATACAGTTCTTAACAAAGATAGGTAAGCTTACAGTATACAATATTACATAAAGACACACACACACACACACCCTGCCTATTAATTCCTTCTGTTTCATTGCATCCTAACAAGAACAGACATATAGTACATGACAGGGCACAAGAACAGGGTGACAGCATGGCACATGAATATTAACACTGGTGTGGTGAAGGGATCGGGAACAGTCGTGTCACAGAGCAGTGCCTTTGCTTCCCAGTGTGGCTTGGCAGTGCGGCTTTCAATCAGTTTTTCATGTCCTACCAAGGGGAAGCTTGTTGGCAGCACGGGTTTAGGAAAAACAATATCAGATAGAACAAAGAGGCTGATCACACACTGAAGTGAAGGGTACAAACCCCTTAAGGTCTTAAAGAGTAAGGGAGTAAGAGTGCTTACTTAGAGTTCAAACAGTCCAGTCCAATTTTGCTACCAGCCACCTGTATTCCGAAATCCACAAGTTAAGTGTGTTGACGGTAAAGTAGAATAAATTACGCTCTCACTCCTTGGGTTTAAAATGCAGGCAGGCTGACATGATTACTCAAAGGCAGTTGCTCCAAAGGCTTTGGCAGTGGGTGTAGTTCAGAGTGATAAAATATTAATTTGTCACAAATGCTCTTTGTCAAGCAAGCAGTCCCCTAATGAAAAGCCAAAGCCGTTCGAGAGGTCAAACATGTACCGTTGAGTGTTTCCAAGTCTCTGTTAGATAAAACACACCTTAGTGTTTCACAGTTTCTCAGCAGGGGGGCCTGTATCAAAAGCCATTTATCAGTGTTGCCTGAGTGGACATGTCTCATCTGTAAGATACAGCACACACTACAACATACATCTCAGGTGCAATAGTGAAAACATATAAGCTCAGATGGCGGTGAGGCTTGAACCCCAGATATGTGTGGAAAGAAATTTGGATCTGTATCTGTGTGTCTTATCTAGATAAAGAAGATTGTATGTTAATGGAAGGTGCAACTGTGCACAAACCCTATCAGCATGTGATGGGATCAGCCAGGCCACTTCTCATCCTGAAGAAAACAGTGAAACATTCACAGTTGCTGCAAAACACGATTGCTTCTTGTTTCCCAATGCACTCTGTAGAGAAAGAAGTATAGTCTGCCCTCACCTTGCCTGTATGGCTGTTGTTGTCAATATAACTTTCCACCTCCTCTCTTATTCACCCGCATTGCATAGTGTGCATGAAAAATGTGACTAAATCACAATGTAACGCGGGGGGAATGCAGACAGAAAAAAAAAATAGAGTGGAGCGAAGGTGTTATGTTCCAGATGGAGACCTACGTTTTCAATAGCAATTGTGTCAGAACAATGCTACAGTAAAAGCTGCATAGCTGATCTTTTTTAGCAAAGTTTATCACCACCACAGTCACTTTTAAGAGGTTGTTTTTCAACCTCTTCATCCTATTTGGCTGGTAGTGCAGTGTGAACAGAGTAAGGGCACAAGTGCATCCAACAACCCCACCACCCATCTTGCTCTGGACCAGGATGAAAGGATTAGCACAATTTTGTTTACAGTGCAGTTTTTACTAGTTGGTACATCTGAAGGCAGCCTGTGTGTGACTGTGTTTGAACTCCATACCTCCTGTAAGGTATATTCGCAAGTATGCGCATGGCTAGTCTGCACTGTCTAAGTGGGGACTGGTAGTTGGGTACACATGTTTATATCTTTTTGTGGAGGTGGTTGAAGCCAGATCCTCAACATACCACACAACCCAGTGCTCTCCCCCTTGCTCTGGATGTCCGCCCAAGACCAACACATGAAGTGTGTACATACTGTCTGTGTGGATGTTTCCAAGTAAAAGTGTGAATTGTCTGCCCCCTAGTGGTGGAATTCTCTTCTCCACGCTTTACCTTGCTTCTCTTCTCTCGCTTCTATTCATACAATCAGTCAAACTGGACTGAATGTGCCGAGCCATAAGCTGACCACTGCTTTTGCACCTCACTTTATCTGGTTTTGTCATTGTGGGCAAACCTGTGGCAAAAGAGCTGCCAAATGAGCCGACTGCTCCCATTATGTCAGACAAAGTGACTATGCAATAAGAGGAAGCACATCTGTGTCCAGCTACTGTCAGCTCAAGACAGCCGTACTCGACATGTAGCAGCAAAACCAGGAATGCTGAAGCCAGACGATGATTACTTTTCCCCCTCAGTTTGGACTCTTTTTAAAGATGGCACTTTGTGAATAGGAAATGAGTCTTCAGTGCATAGGGACAGTACAGCATCTGTGCAGCCCCTATCTTTTCCTTCAGGAATGAGCCGGGGGGGGGGGGGTATCTCCTTTCTCTTTATAGAGAGGCGTTCTGAGCGCGGCAATTAAGATATGCAGAGTTATTTATTGGCCCAGGTTCCTTTGATTTAATTTTGCTCATTCACCGTTAGATAAACATACTAAGACAGTTGTCATTTAGCATATTCGTGGGCAGGTAGCCGAACACGATAAAGGAATGTGCTCCATTAAAAAAAAATCTTGTATCTCAGCAACCTAACAGCATGTGTTCTGTTGATCTGCAGCAAAATTTGATTAAAGACAGACAAAGGAGTACTTCAGAGCTTGTTTTAATCACTGCATGCTCAATAGCCCATTGTGCACTAACAGCAGCTTTCACTTTGCTTCAGTAACTACATATAGTTTTCTATGTTTGTTGATGTGTATGGTTGCACCACTATTCTGTCTCATCTTGTTCTGTAGCATGTCTCAATGGATTTCTGTTTTGGATGGATTTCAAGAAATATTCTGATGTGAAAGCTGCCTCTCTTCTAGCCCCTGGGCTGTGCTACAGTGCAATATACAGTATGTCTTGGGGTTGTCTGTCGTGGTGTTGTCCAGAGTAGTAAAAAATAAAAATAAAATGAACACATTTAGTTTATTTTAATTATAGTTTTTTTTTCATTTTATTTAGTATTTAGGGTTTTTTTTATTGATTAATTTGAATAAGATGCTATCTGATTGAAACTGAACTGTTTTTATATTACACAATGCCAAAGATCCGAAACGTTAGGAGAACACAGAGCGTGTGAACAAAATAACACTTTCTGAGCCTCTCCAGCAGCTCTCAGATACTTTATCTAGATCCCTCAGTGGAGAGTGTGTGTAACTGGTGTGCTAACATAATGAATCTGTAATGTTACAGTTAGGTTTAAACATATATTTGATTAAGAAATGTTAACAATGGCATTGCTGTACAAAATAATTTTGAAAGGCACCAACTCACGTACAAAGATGCAGTTGTAAACACTATCATCTGCCCTTCCTTTGGTTAAAGTTACTCTGGATATATATTTTTTTATCATGAATATTTTATTACAGGTTAATCATTCCAGTGTCGTTACTCCTGTCAAAATTATATTGCATGATATCTATGCCAATATATATAATGTATATCTATATGTACTTAACAGTATACTGTATCATTGCCAACCTAATATAGGTTAATTGTACCAGTCATGTAAATATGTTTTTCACTGTCTAATTTAGAGGGTGTGACCTCACAGAGTAAAACTTGCACCCAGACTAATACTTTTATTTCACACACATGTAACAGAAAGTATCAAAGAAAAGTTTACACATGGTGACACCATAAAGAGAGCTACGCAAAACTTAATCCACAAAGAGTTCATTCCTGGTACTGAAGGCATACAGCAGGGGCTCTGTGTGACTGTGGCTCTTGTAATAGATTTGAGCCGGTTAGGAGCAGCATGTGTGGAGTTCAGTTTTCTTGGTGGCTGAGGAAATGAGGTGTGTGCATATAACAAAAATACAATATGCTAATCTCCCTTCCCTCTCCCTTTTGCACATCCACATCTTTTTCTAGCTCTGTACCCTTTCAGCTCCTCCCCTCTGTCCACTGTTGTGCTGTCTGCGACCTCTCTATGTCCCTATAATTCTCTCCCCTCATGCAGGGGTAATAAGATTGATGCAGGCAGGAGATAATGAAATGCAAAAAGAGTGGTAGACTTTTAGAGAGAAAAGGCAGTAAAATGGGGAACTGGATGGGATTGTGTGAAAGGACAGAGAGAGAAAGTGGATAAAGATTGAAAGAGTCTCAGTTTTCCTTTTTTGCTGTTGATAAGGATTCTATTGAGTGCATAATCCTGGCAGAGTGCAGTTGTTGTACAGTATATTAAAAAGGCAAGGTACATGTCATCTCTATGACAGTGAATTACCAACAAGAGGGTAGCAGAGTGGGACAGAGTGTGGTGAGGATAGTAGAGAACTCTAGAAGCTAAGGGTGAGGTAGAGGGTGCCATTAGAGGAGAAACGGGGGGGAGAAATGGCATCAGGAGTATCGGAGCAGTGGCGAAAGGGGAGGAGAGGACGAGGGGAGAGCAGGGAAGAGTATTAGATGGAGAGATGTGGGGAGAAGGCACTTTACTGTAATTAAAGTGGCCTAGTAGAAAGACCGCACCTTGCCCCTCTCCCTGAGTCTGCACATAGGGAAGGTTTATGAGTCGAAGACAGTATAGAAGCGCTGTTAGAGGTGTCAGTGTCACTGGGAGAACTGCAGAGTTGGGTCAATAATGTTTAACACAAGGCCATCATCTGCAGCCTCTTTTTCTTCACCCAAATGTTCAAAGTGTCACTATTGTTACCTTTCAGTTGAATAGTCAGTGTTCAGGTCAGTTTGATCAGGTTCACATTTGGTCAACTACCACTTGGAGCTCGATATTTTAAACATTATTTCATGCTTCAGTCCTAATTTTGATTCTTTACCCTTTGATCACAAGCTACCGTAAACCATCGTGTAGAAAATCTGCAGTACCATGAACTGAATTTTATTATAGGCTTTACTGAACCAAACTGGACTCTTTTGGAACCAAAGTCCAAAAGGTCTGCTTAGTGTTTATGCATTTCATTATTTCGCTATATAAACTATAAAACCATTATGTCTTGAACTTCAAACTGAACAAATCTTGTGTAAAGCAGCTGGTCTTCCTGTCTCATATTAAAGCTCTAAGATCATTAATGTTTAGCTAATGACATATGCTCCACAAGATTTGTATGAAATTTAATGAGGTAAAAGGAAAACTTCCTTCACTTTGAACCCCCCTGAGGTCAACCCCGTCCAAGCCACTTTGCTATTGGTCGACGGCCCAAACGTATTTTATCCTTTCATGTCAACTTTGATGATACAGGAAAACCTCTAGGGAGTTTGATGTTCAACTTTGATCGTAACACTTCCATTAAATGAATTCAGAATAATGTAACACTGTCAGAAACGTTAGTCCGACAAGGCATGTTTGAGTTCATGGAGTGTGAGCAGGGAGATTTGTGTGACAGCAAATAGAATGTTTGAAAGGCTGTAAAATGCATTGAAGTTCGATGATTTTTATACGATACACTAGAGTGATGGATAGATAGATATGTCAGGTAGATTGTCTTTTTCTTGAAAATGTCTACAAAATTTTAAATAACTAATTGCATCAGAGTTACTAGGATGTAGCTTTTCCCATTTTCCTTTCATGTACCTTAAACATAACATGGCGTAACATGAACATGACTGATTCTGGCTCAGTTATTCAGCACTTTGATCTGTTCTTCAGAGACATTCAATTATCAGGTAAATGCTAAGAGCAAGATTTAATAGGAAAAGGAAGAATAGAAAAGAATAATATGCATCACTATTATTACTGAGAGTGCTGCCATGAACTGATATGATATGGGGGTGTGTAATTAAGACTATTTTCTTTGTTATGTGAGACCTCTTCACCTATCTTTGTCTGTGATGGTCCCTTTCTTTGTGCTATAACTACAACTAACAACACAAAATGAGCTGAAACACAGAATGCAGAGCTGTTTCAAATCACACACTGGTGGGGGGGACCTCTCTCCTCTGACAGAAATGGAGCCTGCTTCAGTGTCTTTCTATTTTTCTCCCTGTCTTTTCATCTCCTGTGTAGTTGGAAACAGCCTTTCAGGCCTTTATTGCTAATGTACCAAGTAGGCTCCCATTGTTAATGTTACAGCATTATGAGTTCCTTTTGTGTGGGTTTCTCTCTGCTCCCAGAAGACTGCACTGAAACCTGACAGGCAGCCTAGGGTGGCAGTGGTGGGATCTCTTTATTTGTCCTTTTTTTTTACTATGTAATTATGGAAATAATTCTTCTTTGTTTTGGCCTTTCTCTGCTGAGAGTCCAGTTCATAATTAATTGGTAGCGTGAAGGACTAGCCAATTTGAAATCACAAGGCAGGGGTCGTGGGGGCTTGTTTTATTGGCCGGTGCCTCGTTGGGGCAGCAGGCAGGTGGAGAATCTGAATTAGATTAGACTTAATTAAGGCATGGGGCCCCTGACTACACACTGGTACATAAATAGGTTATATGCCAGGCTGGTTGTTGTTGGAAATTCAACAGTATGTGCATCCACAAGCACGCACATACACACACGCACACACACTGCTGAAAAACCCCGCAGGAATTCAAGGTCAGGTAGGCAGAGGGAACATGCAGCGTGGTGTCTGAAAGAAAGAGAAAAAAAGATCCACATCTACTTTGTTGTGAAGAGTTAGATAAGAAGATTGGTACTATGGTCCTGTCTGTTCATTAAGTTAAGCTCACTTTAGCATAAGCAGTAGGGCATTAGCCAGTGTCTTTCTGCTAGAAGGTAGTAGACGGTCCATTTACTAACACATTTCTGTTTATTCTGTAAAAAAAAACTTAAACAACAAACCACACATTGTGATGTTACCGAGGTTATGTACCAGATAATTACTTTTTTTAAAGCTGAAATGAGCTCAG
This sequence comes from Channa argus, assembly GCF_033026475.1. NCBI lineage: Eukaryota > Metazoa > Chordata > Actinopteri > Anabantiformes > Channidae > Channa > Channa argus. Next base: position 19,583,209 of record NC_090200.1, read on the forward strand.
TCCCCTCTGCTATGCCCAGTCCTCCCTCTCCCTGCTCTGAAAGTGCTCTGAGGATTCCCAGCACCTATCCACATTAAGATACGTTATGGAACATATTTTCAATAAGAAATATTAGAAAAATCGTGCATCCTTTAGCTTTAATGAAAAATGACAAACTACCCCTTTACATTAACATTGTGACCACTATCACTGCATGTTTTGAATTCCAATATATTTCATTTACTTGATTTTATAGAAATCAGAAAGGTTGGGTTTCCTTTCAATAGCACTTTATTTTGAAAAGTGATCAGACATGTATCTCACTGCATTACACAAGTTACCCTATACAGTAGCTATAGCTTATATTTGGGGAGAATCTCTACCCAGTGATAACACAACATCCCCCAAAAGCCTGTAAACCCATCCAAGCCCGGAGCACTTCAAAAAGCACCAAAAAGTCCTGCCTGCTTTGCAGTTTCATGGGATCTAATCCTTACAGAAGCATTTTGGCTCTATTGATTCAACCTTGAGATATGTCAAATCTCTTTTCTGTGCAATATCCTCAACAGTCTGCAGTATGACTGAGATGTAAGTGATCATGAGTATTTGAACCTTCAATACACACATTGTATTAGGCAGCAACACTAAATCCTCAAACACAGAACATAGAAAGTATCCCACTGAGTGTTTTGAACTTTTTACAAGGCACATACAGGTTTGATCTTTACAGCCCCCTGAAGCATTAGTGTAATTTGAACTGAAACAGCAACTGTAAAATACTTTTAAGTAGCTCGTTCCTCATTAACAGAGGCTTTCTGCAGCTCCTTAATAAATAGCTTTCTACTCTCCCGTCCTCTCTCCTTAGTACAACTGTACTGTCTGCCAGTAAGCAGCTGAAACACCATTTACATGAGCCTCACCCTGAGTGCCTGATTGAAATTCTCAAACTGTAATATCAGTCAGCGAAAATGTTTAAGTGCTGTTCCCTCATCCTATCTACAATAATAAGCTGCAGTGCTCTCTGGCATTACAGTACTCCCTTTTCTCATTTCAGGCAGTGGGTTGGCTGCTCTGAGTTTCTTACTGCTAGCCCCAGCAGCACAGCACCATGAGCATTAAGTTCCCTGGATTCTTTCCCTGCGACAAACATGGAAATCTGTGCCAGACCATGGTGTTGCTCTGCCTTCTCTCATCTTCGGAACAGAGCAACTAAAGTTCGGTTTTATCCAACACTCTTTTGCTCTTTTGTTCTTTCTCTTTCTTCATAACACAGGGTGAGGTCCCTGCTTGGGTCCTGGGGGCTGGAAAGTAGCCTCTGCATTGTACATGATGCTCCATTTGTTCTCCTTGTCTATGCCAACTCTGTGGGAGAGTCTAGCTGCTGTTATCCTTTTATTATGTGGCACTCTCATCTCCAAGAGAGGCTGCCTCTATTGAATTACACAGAACATATTTCAAAATGAACCTGAACACAATTTACTGCTTGATATTCATAGCTGTCTACTTGTCTCTCTTCTCTTTCCCCTGGCTCTGCAACTACAAAGCTCATCCTGCCATTTTCTCAGTCTCGCATTCTGTTTAGCTCTTTGCCATCCTTCCTTCTTCCATTCCCCTCTGTGTGTCCCTCACCATCACTCATCTTACCCTTCCCCAACCTCGTACATCACCCATCCCCAGTTTACTCTGCATCTCGTTCCTGCAGAAGCTCCTGGCCAGGACTTTGTCACACTGGACTACCGTCTGCGCTACTACCCCAGCATCACCTACGCCATAATAGGCAGCGCTGTCATCTTTGTCCTGGTGGTGGCATTGCTGGCCTTGGTGCTCCATCATCAGAGAAAGAGAAGCGTCCTGCTGCCCAGAAGCGTGAGAGGGAGCTCACATCACCACCACCACCAGCCCCTGCTGCTGTCTCGTCTGGTCATCTTAGACCGGGGACACATCCATCCCAGAAGTCCAGGTCTATCTCCCAGTTCCCCCTGCACTGCAGGCCAGTACAGCCCTACTCCTCAGGCATTGCAGCTGCTGTCTGGCACCCTGTATCCCTCCAGACTGTCCATGGACGCACCTCCATCATACTCACAAGCTGTTCTGGATGTCAGGTAAAAGGAATAATGGTTATAATAATTGTTTATGATTTATCTGTAGTGCTAAAGTCAGTCTTGAACTGCGAATTATGACTAAAGCAAAACTAACAACAGTGGTGGTGAAAGCTGTAGAAGTATAATGTAATTTTGTTCATGTGTTAGCTGTTTATCTAATACAATCAGCTTTTTTAAATTTTAAACACTTTCTTTCATTCCTTCAGAATGAGTGCGTATAGATCAGTGGGTAAGTGATAATGTAAGTCAGATTAGCAACAATGAGCATCAGTCAGGGTTACCAGATTCCACCATCCCAAAAACAGCTTCTCACATATTCACAGTATTTCCTTTTGCACAGTCCATTTCTAATGGACCATGGCATCTTATCCTTCTTTTTTGTTTGTTTGTTCTCTAGTCGGCCTCCATGGTTTGATCTGCCTCCTCCTCCATACCTCCAAGATGAGGAGATTCCATCAGAGGGTGAGCTGCCTACATACGAGGCCACACAAGACCCTTTGAACCACCCTACAGTGCAGCGTACTGCACCCTCCACACCCAGAACTGTGGCCTCAGGCACACAGCTGAGTTCTAGCTCCAGAGGAGAGTCAGACGAGCTGTAGCCGTACTCTAGTTGCAGACTTATAATGGTTAGAACTGCAGGATTGATGGGTCAGGGAGCCGGGCCACGTCACATGAGGCCGGGACAGTCCAAAACCAAGACCTGAGATTCAACGGAGACTGCCAGAATGAGCAGTTTCCAGAACCAACTGCCCACACTGCACACAGCACAGTGTAGCACTGGACTGAGATGAGTTCATCAATGAGACTAAAATTGTGTGCGGGCGCCCCCTGCTGGGGTCATGGCTGCTCTACACCTTATAATCTGTTCAGGTGATCTTGTGGTCACTTCAAATAATACTGTGTATGACACCTAACAGTGACTATAACATGTGTGTGACTATAACATGTGTGTTATATAATAGTCAAAATAGAGTGGTACTATTATTCTTTCTGTAAGACAAACAGGACTTCCTGTTTTGGATCCACAATATTTTATAAAGTTTATAAAAGCATTTTAAAGTTTTTTTGTTTTAAAACAGCTAAATGCTAGATAAAAATCTTACTAAAGGTGATACAATTTTGGAATAATTCAAAACAGTACAGGAATGTCATAACGTGTTTTTAATCGAAACAAATGCAACTGTAATACAGTGTATAAGAGCAGCCCAGTCAGAGGTCATTTAAACCTGTTGTTTCAGCGTTGACGTGAAGAGTGAGCTGATTATATACAGGGTCACTGAGATCTTTTTAAATAAAGGCTAGGCAGCAATGATATTAAAAGTATATACCCTTATTAAATGAATTCCATAAAGCATTCCTCTAAGCAGAAGAACCACGTCTGTTGGCAAGTTTTTCTATACTTTTGTCTGAAGACCAATTATGTTTTTATGTAAACAAAATGCTAACACAAAGGATTTTGTGCCCTGAGAGAGACTCTGGACCTGTCTGGGGTGTACCCCGCCTCACCCAATGACAGCAGGGATAGTCTCCAGCCTGATTACAGATATTGAATGGATGGACCTTGTAGTAGACTGTGTTCTGCATGAGATTTGTAATGTATATACAGTACAGTTGCTTATGTTTCATTCAGGAAAACGATTATTAGTAGTGTCAGAGAATGCTGAAATCCATGACTGAAGGATCTGTGTTTATAAGTGTGATTTAATTTTAAATTGGTTTTCTCATAACTGTGCATAGGAGATAAGGAAAAGTAAATATATAGAAAACTAGTCAGTTTAAAATGAGAGTTGAATGATGACCAGTGATGTGTTGTTGTACTTATAGCCAGCAGTGATGATGCAGACAAAACAAACCAAAGATAATCATTATTATTCTTTATTAAGCTTTTCCCCAAGGGTGTTGCCCTCCAAAAAATGATTATTTATCAGTAATATTTATACCTTCAGTACATCAATGTTTGCAGTTTATTGAGGCCAACGTAATTTGTGTTATTTGCTGGAAAACTGGAAAACATTCTCAGGACAAACTTTATGCCAGTCTGTCTGTTCTGTTGTTTATATCTTTTTTAAGGAATATTTAAGGTCAAATTCCTGTTTTCTCATTTGTTTTCATATGTTTGCTGGCCATCATAAACTTTTTATCCCGTGTATTCCCTACATTGAAAGAAACATAAAATTCAGATTCAGATTTGTGTGTGAGTGAGTCTTCCTGGAAACCTAATACATTTTCTCCTAAAACTGATAGACTTTCAAAATATGTTTATGACAAAGTTTGGAGTTTTTCGTTCTGAGCCTTAATTATTCAATGGTGTTCCCCCACTTTATTATAAGTAAAAGTCTGAATAAATCTGCTAAAGGTATCACAGTAAAAGTGACTATTCTATAGAAAATACAGTTTACATCACATCTTATATAATATTGCATCATTGCACAAATTGCATTTTACTTTTGTAGCTTAATGAGGTGAACTTTTGAGGTGTACTTTCTATAGAAGCACGTGCTTATTTAGGCCATGTGGAGGTTTTGATCTGAAAGCAATATCAGGTGGGACTGCTAACAGCACATGGATGGAAACATAATAGTAGACTTAACCAAATACTTTGTGTGTGTGTGTGTGTGTGTGTGTGTGTGTTGATAACTTTTAGAAGGCAAAGAGGTTTGGAAACCTTTATGTTTAACCAGGGTTATTATGTAAAATCCTGGTCTGAAAAGTAACTACTTTCTATAGATGTCAATCAAATGCATTATAAGTTCACTTTCTCTCCTTGTATTTTAGTGGAGTACATGCATAAATAACATGAAAAAATACAAAAATTACAAAAGTAAAAATCTAGTACTTTATAATGATATTCAACTAAATGTATGTCTTTACTTTCCACCTGTAAAATCATTTATCTCAAACTCCTTTAATAGTCCTCTGCTTCTGTGAAGCACTAGTCAAGAGACAGTTTAAGAAATTATCATTTAGCTGTGAACCCCACGAGTCTGCTCAAGGATCCGTGGTTTAACTCTATGCATTAATGATGTTGTATCAGGCAGGCATGCAGCTTTACATCTCCACCAATAGATGTCACCATGTCACCACAATGGACTAAAGTAACAGCAGGCTCATTCAGCGTGTAAATGTGAAGCTCTTCATTATTGTTCTGCTACATTGTCATGATGTTATAAGTTACAATCAGGTTTTGTCAAAGAAGCAATTTATCTTTATTTAAAAATTTTAAAAAAAAAAATGAAGCTCCTATCTGCATATATCTTGTCTTCATGGCAACTATCTACATTTGACTTCTAGTTCTGTGAATACATGAATATTATCTCACAGGTTGCCCCCATTTCAATTGTAATTTACAATCCACATTTCTCCACCCCCAACCACCCACCCACCCACCCACCACTACCACCCCAATATCCGCATCACATTATGGTAAATCAGATAACATTATAACACCTCTGACAACACACACCATTCCCGCTCCTGTCCTCCCCATCACTCTACCTGCCCCACGCTTCCTAATATTCCTTTATTCCGGCTGCTCGTCTTTTATCTTTCCACCCTTTCCATTTCTCATTTTCACTCCCCCTACCCTTCTCTCATTACCCCACGCTCCTTTACCTAATGTTAAACTCTGATGCTGGAAGCCCGTGTTTGCTTAGCCCGAGCTCTTAACTGCACAGAATTTAATTAAAAGCCTGCACACTTCTCTTTTGCTGTCTGTGCCTTTCTTCCTGGCAGCTGTCACTGGCAGAAGGGAAATTATACCTATAATGCAAATTAATGTCTTGTTGGACCCCTTGATTTATATCCTATGTTAGATGTGACCAAGCCCAATGGTACTAAGTAAGGATAATGGAAGTAATAAAAAGGGAAGAGAATATGGGGCAGTTGTTGGGTTGGCTGTCATGGGAGTAGACAAAGTTTTGACATTAATGTTAAGATGTGGATAATTGTTTATAAACACCGTGGCAGTTTTCCAAGACGCAAGAGCAGAGAGACTAGTTTTTTCTCTCTTGTGGTCTTACTTGGCTATTAAACTCTGATGCTGTATCCCATAACATATCTGTTATGGGATACAGTGCAGAAACTGGCTAATATCTTAGTCAGAATAATTCTCTAATTCCCTTCCTCATTTTACTTGCTTATGATTTTTCACATTATTTCTTGTCTGGAAAAGAGGATAAATACAGTCAAGCATAGGTGAAGTTCTAAAACAAGAAAAAAAACAACTGCTTACTGTTCACTTTGCTTTTATGCAGGTCTCTCTATCTCAAGACCACTTTCACTTACACAAATACGAACATCCACACTTATTTCGCTGTTGTACCATAGCTCCAGTGAACTGGAGATAAGACGCAGTGTTTTCACATGTAAATGGTGTGAGCATGGATGGGGAGGAGGGTGCATTGTTAGCATGGAGCAGCTCTGAGGGGCTCTGAGGAGCTCTGCTGAGGGTTTGGCCAGTGCGACCCTTATCAGATGAAGAGCAGGCCTCTGAGGGAAGGAGGGGTCGACCAGGGACAAGGGCCGGGTAGAGTTGAGGGGGCCAACAGGAGAATAGAACAGCTGGCAGAGTCACGCGTGCAAACCCCAGAAACACACAGAGCCCAGACACACTGAGCACGGTGGGAATCTCCTCCACCAGAAATCCACAAACACACGGCCTCTTGTGTTATTATCATCAACCAGCCAGCGAGTCTGAGCACATAATCACACACACAGCAGCACCGATGAGAAGCATTTCACACAATCACAATAACACATACACAGAACAACACAATGACTGAGTATAATTACAAATGCACATTTCCATACAGACATCTTTACACATCATTAGGTTAACACATACGCATAGAAAAATGGTCACTGCAACACACACAGAGCTAAATTACCATTCAGTCACTTGCTGGTTTCTCTGAACTACAAAATCAGTAATATTTTTACCTCACAACTAGTTTTACATTCCATGTCTTAAATCTGTTTTTGCACTAGAATGAATACAAAAACAGGCCTTTTGGTTAAGTTTAAAAGGCCAGGCAACCAGCAGGTCTATTATCTTTTGTGATTAATAATTTAAATAAATTACTTTAAATGTTTTAAATCTTTATTTTTATTATATTATTTCACCTCAAATAGCAGAACTGTTGTCATATTAGTCAGCATACCATTACAAAAAATAAATTCCTCTCATATATATGCATGTATGCGTACATATGCATAAGTCAGACTGGCATTAGCAGCTGAAACAGTAACACTTCCCTGTTTAAGAATAGACCAGGGTGCTGGCTCTTGTCCTTTCCATTCAGGCCAGTGTTCAACACATAGACTAGCATGCTAATGGGTAATCCCTGAGGACCAGCCACCTTTGTCACAGCCCTAAGAGGATGTCTCTCTCTGGGCACTGGGTGACAGCCACCAGGCTGCCTGCTACTGGACAACCAGCATGTTGCCAGATACAGATCTCAGTCCTCCAGAGGGATGCCAGCAGGTTGCCAGGTCCTGATTGGTATTTGACGGCTAAAAGATTGGCATTTCTCCTGATTTCTTTTTTGTTTTTTGTTCCTGCGATAGACCAGGAGGAGGTTAGGTATCTTTCTTGGTGAGAGGAAAGTGAAAGCGTGGCGTAGGGGCATTTTGTCATGCAGCAGGTGGTCTGTGTGTGTCAACCAAAGCGCTTCAGTTACTGTAATGTGACAACAAAAGCCTCATTCTGTGACCTCAAAAACAATCAAAGTTTTTCAGATAAGGTCAAAACAAGTAACTGGTTAACAGAACAAAGACTTAATTACAGCTTAATATACAATTAATATAAATATTTTGTTTTTCAAACTACATGAAATTCTAAACTTAGATTATAACCTATTGTTAAATGTGGATTTGTTTTTTAATGCAAACTGGTGAAAGGTGTTCCTGTGGTTACAAGCATTTACTTATGTATTTTTATGGATTAGGACATTCCACAGTGGACAGTAGGAGAGGGAAGTAAACTCAGGAGTCTGTCATTGATTTGCATTGAGGACATTCCAGAGTGCAAGGTGGAATAAAGAGGCCATAGGAGGAGGAAATCCCCCGGGAATACTGGTATTCGTGACCCTTATGATTTGATGAAATAAAGCAGACGATGTTCTGTAAATATGTAACATGAAAACCAAGAGGAAGAAAAGCAGTGTCAAGCTTCAGTATTGATTACATCATCTTATACTATGTGTGTGGTATTATACGTATGTTGTTGGCCACAGGATAGCCATGTCATGATTATTTTAAACAACCTATCCAGCCCTGGTTCTATACTGTCCATAATGAATTATTGTGGTCTCATCCCAATGCTGTATCCTCATCTGTCTTTTTACCCCCAGAGAACCAAGCTCCACATACAACAGCACCCAGGACGTGTGCACACATGCAGACGCACAGTTCCCAGTAAAACACCCTAAACTCTGCTCTTATTAAAACATCAGTGATTTGCTTTATTTTTATCTTATATTTGTTGTATTTTATGTAAATATTTGCCACTAACGTTCATCATTTAAATAACAATCACACCATTTTAGCAAAAGTGGACAATATATAACAGCTTGAGAACTGATCTGCTGATGGTGGACTTTTCTTGCACATTCATCAGAAGAGCTGGTTCCCCCATGATGCTAAAAAGTCACTCCTTTTCCTTAACATGTTCTCTGAACTTCAACAATTCCCCACCAGTAGGAACGACCTTCTTCACACAAACTTCCTCAGCTAAGCATACTGCTGCGACCCTTACACACTTCTCCTCATCCTGGTTTGCATCCCTTCCCCCATTTCTTTCCACAGTCCTTCAAAATGAAACGCACAAAACATAGAAACCATACCCGCCCCCCAGCCCAAGTCCGCCTACCACCCAAGACAACCCCATGCCTCGCACGTTCCTCTCAGACAGGGAGCACGACACTGGGCCCTTCTATCCTCATTTTCCCTGCGGCACCCCCCCACCCACCCCAGGCTTGTCCGTGCCCCCCAGTTCCATCCATCATATCTGCCCCTCAGCCTCCATCACAACCCCACAAAAGCATCTAAACCAAAGAAAAGAAAAGGTAAAAAAGAGGAGCGAAGAATACAGCCGCTACCATGCAGAACAGTGCTGCCTGGAGAACCATCTTTTGTCCCTGGCCCTGCCTCTCCTCGCCTCGTCTCTCCTGCAAACACACCCTCTTCTCCAGAGGAACAACAGCCCAGAGGTTTGGGGGGTGGCACCAGGGTGTGGTGCAATCTAAAGCAGTATAGTTTGGTCCCCTTGATGGCCCCCTTGTCACCAGCAGACCCTGTGTGTTGAGCTGTCAATCGGGGCCGCCCTGGCCCTCCCCTTGTGTCCATAGGGTACTCCCTCTTGGGGGCAGTAGGGGCCCTGAACCCCTGACTGAGGGGCCCACAAGCCAAGGCTCACTGTGCTCTGCTAACCTGACCAGTGATGGTCTGTGAAGTGGAACAGTAAAACTCAGGTGAGGAGGAGGGCTGAGTGCACATCTGCAGAGAACCTTGATGGATAAAGTAGAGGATTTACATCAAAGACACCTTTGACTTGTGTGATATGTGCAGTGAACTGTACTGCTGCCAGACCACAGATTTTATTTCTGAATAAGTAGAAAAAGAGAGAAGAAAAGAGAAAACCTTTTCATAGTGTAGCTTTTGCAGAAAGACAGATGGAAAGCCAAAATGAAAAGGGCTAAGAGAAGGGGAGCACATAAGTGCTTGGGCCACATCCATTAAAAGCAAACAAAAGCAGGTGCCTTTCTGTTGGTGCTGATGTTCTGCTGCAGGCCATCCTGCCTTTGTACACCAAGGAAAAGAGGGAAGTCCCCGCTTGGTCACGTCCACTCCCTCTGCTGATAGAGCACCTCTCTTTGCTGGTCATGGATGTTAGAAAGTGTCGCAGCTGCTTGGGCACAAAGGAAAGAAAAAGATGAGACAGAAGCCAACACAATAATAGAGTGGTTTAAAAATAGTGCATTTAAGAAAAGTTTGAAGAAAGTAAAAAAAAAAAAACAAGTGTAATAAAACCCATAAAGGTAAAATTATATAAACTGTACAAAACAAACCTAGAGCACTGTTGAGGGAAAGATTTATGCAGGAAAGGTTAGAAAACAGGGAATAATTAATGAGGAGGCAACCCTGGCTGAGGAAAACAAAGCACACGTTGGATTGTCCAAAATCAGTGTGCTAGTTTATGAGACCCCAGAGACTTGTGAGAGAGATAGTAGACTGGTGGAATGAGAGAGGGCTGGAGGGGTGGAGAGCAGGAACGAATGGGGTTATATGTGGCTCCCTATTGTTAATTACCGCCCAGCACAAGTGTGAAGAGAGGTGGGGGCTGTCGCACCTTTTTGTGTACTCTAGTAATCCGTTTGTTGAAAATATTCGTATCAGCTAAATACTATATTTATTCTCTGACGTATTTACAAAAGGGGATGTAATGGGAAATAACTGTAAGAATGGAAAATGTGAGCTCAAAATTATACAAAGTAACACAATAAACATTTACACAAACACACATAGCCACACATTCGTTGTTAAACACACAACACACCCTAATGGAACCGTGACCGACCATGTTCCAAATCTATTCACTTAAAGGACAATAGTGTGTTGAGGCTGCAAAAAGCCAGTTGAATGTGTGTTTCTGGTTTTCTGTGTCTGTGAGAGAGTGTGCGTGTTTGTGCCGCCCATATGTGTGTGTGTGTGGGACTGTATGCATTGGCCTGTGTTCGGTCGTCCACTGCACAGATTGTGATTTTCCCAGGTGAACAACACCATACGGAGCATTGCATCTTCAAGCTCATTAAAGACCATTCTGAGCCATTAGAAAGCATTCAGCAGGGTGTGCATTCCCCCAGACTCCAGTGTCAGGGCACAGAGCCATGCCCGAAGGCCCCAGGTCGGGGACCTATGCTAAACGGGCCAAGGGAACACACCAGAAGGAACTGATCCTTTTTCTTCAATGAGCACTGGTTGCTGTGTAGGATAGGAAGGCAGGGGGTGGGGATTGGTGGTGTAACAGCTTGTTGAGTTCCCTTCAAAAATTCAAAGTAACCACTGAACAGAGTAAAGGATGAGTTTCCAAAAGAATATGTAATATCCTTTTATCTGCATTTAAACACCAGAGAAAAAACATGAATTCTTCACAAAAGGATCAAGAATGATCTTTTATGCAACTTTTTATTTTCAGTTTGGACATCTGAATGAATACAAGATGACATAATGCTTTACTGATTGTGATGATAGATCAGCAAAGACAAACAGTCCCCCTTGTGGACAGCAGCCAGATCCTCTAGCATCAGCCTTTCTATTGATTGCACTGACTATAGAGTTGGACCACAGAGCAGTGTGATGCCATTCAGTGTGAAGCGTTGCTAGGTAGAGTGCACTAGTCCATAGTTTGTGTGTGCATGTGTGAGAGTGTCTAATACACACACACACAGACAGAGAGAGAGAGAGAGAGAGAGAGAGAGAGAAGGAAAATGAGCTTGGTAGAGAGGCAAGGGTGCAGCATCCACCCCTGATGGTTATAAATGAGAGTCATGTCAGCAAAGGGACCCCAAGCCATCTGTGACACTCACAGAGGATCTCATGGTGTGCACGAACAACACACACACATTAAGTGAAAGTCATTCCATTGGGAAGCTCGTTGCAAGGAACAGCACGAGCAAAGAAAATATTGGAAGCTATTTATGTAACATTTAATTTAAAGGTATGGAAAGCCTTGGGACACTTCAGCTTCAGTTCCCCAAATTCTAAATCTAAACATAGAAAACAGGGTTTCTACTTTTAGGACAATCAATTAAACAAAATGCCACGTTTACCAAAACTCTGCCTCAGAGCTGGCTTTATTTGAAAAGTTAAAATAACCCAGAGTCAGAATGATTAAGGCCCAGGTTGAAAAGCAACACAGCGATTAGGATTTTAGATACTGAGAGAGAATACGTTTCTACAGCCACACATGTCTCAGTTTAAAAAAGACACTGCGAAGGAATGTGGGAAGAAGCGGGGCAGGCTTTAGCAGTGTAATGTTTCACTGATAACAGGCTCAAATTTACTGCTGAATAAGAGGTTCTGTAGGATACAGAGGATAGGCCCAAACTTTTTCTAGGTCTCCCAAAAAACATGATCTATGTGTCAATTAATCAGACAGCTTGCCACCCCGTTCCCTCCGGTAAAGAGAGCAGGAATAGGAAAGAGCCTCTTCTCACAGTAAGGGCTGCGAGGAAGGAGAGTCAAATATTTATAGAGCTCCTCACTTGGATTCATTTCTCTCTCGTGACATTCAGTAATTCCTGCTTCAGTGACTAGTGTTTTGGCAGCCATTTTCACATAGATAAATAGCTGATTGTTCAATCAAACGTGAATTTATTTAAGCTCTTCAAGAAGTCAAATATAAACATCAACCAGCCCTTATAAGAGCTTAAATCATGAATTATCCCTAGAGGAGAGAAATTAAAAGTCAAAGTGACCTTTTGTGGAGTCACTGGAGACTACTGGCCAGAGGAGGGACGCTGCCATTTCCTCCGAACTACAGTAGGGTGGTCAAAAGGAATAGGCAGTTGCCAGGGTAACTTGTGGCGGTATGTTTTGGTGAAGGCAGAGACAAAGCAACACGTGACAGGCCCGCCGTCCCCCTACAGCTGTGACATGTCTCCCACCCTGGAGAGAAAAAGGACAACAGGAAGGGAGAAGAGACGGACTCAAAGAAGAAAAGAAGTGGAGGAGAATTGCTCCGTAAGGATAAGTGAAAGAAGAGGAAAAGAGAAAAAGGCAACTGGACTGAATCAGACAAAAAACACCTAAATAAATGAGAGAGATAAGTGACGTCAAACGTCATTATCAGTAACACATTTGTATGGAGCGATGCATTTTCCCAGCAGCTCATTTCATTCAGTTCACTTCGACATCTAGCGCTTCCAACAATGAGAAAACAGAGAGGTTGTAAAATAGCACAAAGTTGTAAAAGACAAAGACATATAAAAGAGTTGCTTTACACAAAAAACTGTTGTAACAGTGAGGGGTCAAAGTGGCAGTGGACCGAACTCTTGACCTCCCAGATGACCGAGAGCTGACACCCAGTTAAAACAATACACTTATAATCTCTCCCTCCCTCTCAGCATGCATGTGTGTGCGTGTGTGTCTGCATGTGCCTCTAGCTTGAGATACCTCCTGTTAGGCATCTTTTACAAAAATGTCTTGATCAATGATCATCCTCCTTCCTTCTGCTCCTCTCCTCCCCCAAACCTCCTCTATCACAAACCCTCTCCATCTCAACTCAAGAAGGTTACCTCCCTCCAACAAAAGACATCTTCTTCTTGTTCACCTCTAAGGAAACAGACGGGACAGATGAGGAGATATAAGAGTGTGAGCTCATCCCTTTAATCCAGGGTAGACAGAGAGACTCTTCAGTGAAGAGGTGGGAAATCCACTGATCAGGGGCTTAAGATGCAAACTCCACAAAAGACCTGTTGCTCAAGTCATCACCTCAGGTTGGGACACCAATCTCTGTCTTACTCACCACTCAAAGTGATAATGCTAACACACATAACCCACATCATGGCTGACATCAATCTCAAAACCTTAGCTTTCATATTATAGCATGGTGAATGTATGTAACGTTACAAGAACGTTGAATTACAGTTGAATGGAGCGAGCTGTGTTCAACTGTTATAAATTACATTTTCCAAAAGTATTTTCAATTATAAACCTCTAGACTACATAATTATGTAATTTTAATGATAATTTACTTTGAATAATTGATTTGGACAAAATTATTTGCATTCAAGTCATTCAACCAGGCCACATTGACCTATAAAAAGTTTGATTTTGCAACAAAGTTTGATTTTCCTCAACATCTGACTAGTGAGAACACAAATGATCACATGATTCATAAAGTGACACAGTTTTTCATAAAAGTAGTACAAAATGGGAGTTGCTAGATAAGCAATATATGTAAGTTTGCCAAAGGTTAGGGTCAGTTTTGCTTTTGCATGTTTGGCATACAGAAAGGCCTGGTTCAGTCCCAACTTGCGCCAGTCTTTGTATTCATGATAAAAAAAGTTCTTCCTGCCAGAGCTTCAAGTACACATCACACCAAAAGCATGTTTATGTCATATTATGAAAAGATATAATAATAATAATAATAATAATAATAATAATAATAATAATAATAATAATAATAATAATAATAATAATAATAATGTAGTCAATAAACCTGAATGTTTTGTGTGCACATGTGTGTGCATGAGCTACAAATTACATTTGTCAGTACTTGCACATGTGTTTCAGCATGAGCATGCGTGTCACTGTTTGCGTGTGTGTCATTGTGTTTTCATGTGTGTGCATGTAGAGTGGTGAGTGTGCGCCTGCATTCAGCATCTCCCTGCAGCTAATGAGTGGCAACCCACCTCTCCAGCAGGCCTGGCAGTCCTTGGCTATGAGGCTGGAGCTGGCTGTTTTCTCATGGTAATCACACACTTTGTCCCAGGGTGGATAATCCTACGCTGGCTTTGTCTGGGCCCCAGAGTAGAGCCCCACAAGGTCGACCCCGCTTCACAGAGAGCCACAAAGACCCAAATGCAGTAGCAGCACCCCACTCCAGGCTTGTGCTTCTCAACACACACCCATACAGACAAAATTGCATGCTTGCACACAAATGCACGCACACCCACTGGCACACACTCATTAGTTATCCTCCTCAAAGGCCTGGAGTCATTAAAACTGTCTGCTCTTGCAATGTGCAGACATACTCATCCTAATACACATATGCACATACTATTCATATACGCAAGAAGCAGCAGTACATTTCAATGCATTTACAAATCTTTTGTAGGAAAGATTAATTGGTATATAGCTAAGCTAAGAGAATTTAGCTTTTTAATTTAGCAAAAACAATAAAAACTCTACCCTGTAGCAAACTGATAACAAGTGATGCAATGCAAAAAAGGCATCAAATGCAGTACTGCTCAGTAGTACAGTAAAACTGTAGACCAGCCATACATGTGCTTCAGCCTTTCTTGTTCCTTTAGTAAAAACAAATGACCGTATTTAAAACACAAAAAATCAAAACATTCAAATTCCACATTAAAATGAGTCTTTGATATAATCTCATGTTTGCATCACTTAGCTTTTCCCACTATTGGCAGTGTTCCACTGTCAGTAAAAATAGGCCTTATTGCTGGAAGGGCAGAAACATGCTCAGGGCTTGGAGTGGCGTCAGGGAGAATCAGCTCTGTAAAATATCTGCAGGGGCAGAGTGAAAAGATGAGGACTGAAGCGAAGGAGATTGGAAGACAGGCTCCCACAGGTCTCTCTTACACTCCATCTACTCCTGAATCATTAATGAGCAGAACGAACAAGACCAAAAGTGCTTAACCACCACCTTACTGATCTTCTAAAGCTTTAGAGCAACCAGTAGCCAGTGGCGTTCGTGTTCAGGCCTCCGAAAACCACTTTGCATCAATAATAGACTGGAGGTACAATTTTTTTGGGATATCAATTCTGATAGTCTCGACTCTGTGGTTTCAAAAATACTTGGTTGTTGCTCAGCAAAACTAATAAAAGCCATCATTAGCTGCTGCTTCTGGCAGCTTGAAATTGGCTAAATCTGAAAGAGCAACTTTGAAAGAAGAGAACTTCAGGAATGTGATTTTTGAATTTTGCTGTTTTCCTGCTAATCGGGCCCTGTTTGAAATGTTTAATGTTGATGAAATATGAGGGACGAACCCAGATCTGATTTCTGTTTGAAGGAATGAATGTGTCTCACTGGGTCATTAGCAAGGGGGAGTGGAGCACTGTGGGCCAGTGTGAAGAGGCAAAGAGAGGGTTTGTAATCCTCTATGGCCAATGGGACCCAGCCAAATATCTGTCTAGGGACACACTAGGACATTTTTGTTCCACAAACAAGTGAGACACACACAAGGCCATGCATACATGCATAAACGCACACAGACACACACAACTCTAGAAATCCCACTGCTTCCAATGTAGTAATCCTCATTGGGTATTCCGACTGAGTTTTGCTGTGCACACCAAGTTGACAGACAGAGTTAGAGAGTAAAATAGGAACAGAGGGAGGGAGGAACGAGAGAGGAAAACAGATTAAAAAAACTTCCCCCTTCTCTGCCTCCAGTTGTCATTGGTTGATGGCACAGGGTCTTTTCTTTCCTTTTTGCTAATTGGCCACCCAGGCATTGACTCTGGCGTGAGCTCTACCCCAAAACACGTGCGTGTCCCTCGATCCCATGAAACTCCCCTTGGCTACTCTCCACTCACCTCTCACCATTTAAATATGACGGTGACTGGGGTTGTTACCATGGCAAATTGAAGCCGCTCCTGGAGGAGATGGTGAAAAACATTTTGCCACAGGTGCAAAAACCGTCACTCTTTACATTGGCTATAATTCTGTCTCCAGCCTAAGCTGAGAATATCCATAGTTAATATTTTTTAACTTGACAATGTCACTGCAGCCAAATGCTTTAGTTAATATGATTAAAAGATGCATTAATTCTATGAGAAGTGGAGACAAATTGCAATCCATACCTCACGTTTATCTATTTGTAGTTTTAAATGTAATTGGTGTTTTTTGTTTTTGCTAGACATCCTTTCGCGATAAAGAGCAGATTTTTCTTTGGAGGGCTTGAATATTTGACCTCCTAGAAGTCTTCGCCTTTGGAGTAAGGCATTTCCCCAGAATTCTTTAGGGTGTGATGGATAAGGGGTTGATCTTGTTATTTCATTAACTTATTAAAAGCTGTGGAATTTTGTCACATCACTGCCTTGTGGTGGCAAATGCAAAGGTCTGGGATAATTTCTTTAAGGAAATGAAAGGAAAAAAGACAAATGGGGGAGGAAAGTGAGAGTAGAAAAAAGTAATTTGATTGTGCAGAGGCTCCATATGGTTCCATGGCTTTTCATTTCACCCTGATTGGCTGCTAGCAGACTGAGGCCTTTCACTGTTACAATCCCGATGACAAACTTCCCTATCCTCCCTTCAAGCCACTTCTCAATATCCCCACTGACCCCCACCCCTTCCAAACACCCCAAAAACACCCTGAATCTGGTTAGGGGAATAATAGAAGAGGCAAACAATGAAGGGGTATGAGAGGGGTGTCCAAAAAAAGAAGGAGGGGGTGTCAACTGACCCGCAGAAAACACTATCAAACAAGACTGGAACTCTAAGGGGCTGACAATGGAGCAGCCTGCTCTTTTCTGTGCTACACCACTGGTGGAGCAAGATAAGGGAATTCCTCAATACAGCAAAAAAGGGAAGAAAGGGGATCACTGAGAGATTCAGACTTCAAATCCAAACACTCCCCAACAGATTATATCTTGTGTGTTTTAAAGGGTGGCTGAAATAAAGCAGCACTTTGTTGGACAAGTTAGCCTTGTTGGTGTGGATCTGCATGGCCATTGTGAGGAGTAGTTTTATGCAGTTCTATGCAGATGACGGGGAGATTAGGGAAGGCCGGCACTACACAAGCCCTTTAAAGTTCTGATACAGAGATCTATCACAATAATTCAAAAAGTAATACAACAGCGCTAACTGATGCAGCTGTCTGGAGTTCTTGAGCCTTCTGAGCTGAAATAGAATCAAGAGTTGATTTAAGTGTTTGTCCTAAAATCCTTATCAAACCTTTCAACGCACTCTGTTTGACTTATGTGCTCCAGAGCAGAATATTTGCTGTGTTTGAAAACCAATGCTATGGTAATGTTATAGATTGACTGATTTGAAAGTCAAATAGTGTGCAACATAGTACAGTCTGCCTCAGGCTATGTGAAAGGAAACTTAAAATTGCAGTGCATTAGAACATTTAGATTTACATTGACGAAACACTGCACACAGCCTGAGGCCATGGTACGAATCTGACTGTTCCACGTCAAACTGATTGCCCCCTCACAAATGCACAGTGCAGAGCCCAGTTTCATCCATGTATTCTCTTGACTGTGAAAGGATAGGCTGTTTTATTTTGTGGCACATCATCATAAACTAACAGGGTACAACATACCACGCTATAGTGGTGCCTCACCCTGCCCTCTGCCTGCGGTGAGACTCAGGGAATTGGACTTTATCCAGTCAGCAGATTGACTGGTCTGGTTATCATGCATGGATGCATGGATGGAAGGAGAGATGAGTGGATGATATAATGACTTCATCTGAAAGTTCCTTTCTTACAATGAGCTCATGTTGTGTTGGGAACAAAAGGTACAAAGAGAGAAGGTTAGAAAAAATTAAAACAACACAAAAGAGACTTTTTTCCTGCACAAATTTGGGTCCCGCTGAAGCCCACTACTTTTCCACTTTTTATTTTCCATTTTATTTTCCATACAATATATCAGCTGTCAATCTACACTCTCTGCTATTCAATAAAAGATGAATAGCATAAGTCTCCCCACTCTATCGCATTAAAAACAAAAAAATGGCATGGGAGTCAGCCAAAAAATATACCGTTAAGACATCTCTCTCTGAATAAAATCAAGTCCAATGCTTATCTCAACGTTTGGGGCAGAAGGGGCTTTACTTTGGAGAAGAGCTGCTCAAATATGCACTATTTGCATAGCGTACAACTTCCCAGTCATTGCGGATTAGGCAAACAATACATTTTCCCCCATTTGCCCCTGTGCCAAAAAAAAAACTCCACCCAAATTAGTTTTTCTTTGGCCAGTTATAAAGACCTGAGTATGAATGAGGGCCTCTGTTAGTCCAGGGAAGATAACACACTTTTAGTCACAGTGAGGGGGAACAAGCATTGTGTATTCTGGCCCTCCTCAACATCTGACTAGTGAGAAATGATTTATCTTGAACCACACACTGTCCTCATTGGCTGCTAAATGTAACTGACTTGGTCATGTTTTACACCTGCCCAACTGTTGGCTGTCATAATAGAAAACTGTTTGTGTGGTTGTCTTAAAATTGTGTACAATACATCAGCCATTGGGTTAAGATGTGGTCAAACATTCTGATTTGATTTAATAGAGTTCAGACTTAATCACCTGTATAAGAGTTGCAGAGGCGCCTGGAACAAATTCCTTGCAGTCGAATAAATTGTAACATGCCCTCCTCCAATCACTAAGTAGAGGAATAATATGACCATTATGCAACACTCCATCTTGGCTGAACTCTCTCGTAAGATAAATCTCCAATTGCACCTGTAAAATGTCACTCGGAAAACAACGAAATAAACATTTGGGCTGATGACTCAAAAACTAACATCCGTTCTGATTACCCGATCTGCATCACTGGCTGCTGTTGATTTAATAGTTTGCATTTATAATCCCTATGCAATGGAAACTTAAATAGCTCAGCCATGCGTGACAGATGACTGAACCTATCAACCATACAGACAAGTATGAGGGATGACTTTTGCCAGCGTAGAAGGTAAACATAATGTGCATTAATTCCACTATTTGGACAATGGGGGTAAAGAGTGCACGGGAGGAACCTGATGCTTTCACAAATACATGAAGCTGTTGAGTGGGAATTGTGTAAAAAAAGAAAGTGATGAAAATAGTGGGTATGTGTAAGTATATGCAAGCATGTGCATATCTGGAAAAGAAAAAAGTGTGAGTGCAAGGTAACGCAGCGACACCAAGAATGTTTAATTAAATTCTGGAACAGGCTCTGGGTGCTTGTGCTCTAAATGGCCCTCAAGCTGAAAGGAAGGATTAACACAGAGCCTGGACAGGCCTGCAGCTACAGCACGCTCATTACTGCAGAATGGAAAGATAAGTCAGAGAAAAGAGAAGATAGAGAAGGACAGAAGGGAAGTGAGGCAGAGAGTTGAGGGACTGATAAAATGTAAAGATGGTGTAAATTTGACTGTAAGAGATGAATGTGGATAACAGTCAGTAACTCAGGGTGTGGAAAATAGCATAAATCACATTAACAGTTCTAGTGTAGAGACATTTTGTCTTTATTAAAGGATAACTATGGCTTATTAAACTCTTTGTTCTGTAGATGGGTCAATATTTTTTGTTGGTAACACTATTATTGTAAATCAGTGAGATATTGGAGTAAACAACTTCACTGAAAAGATGCTTGATTAAAAAAAAAAACACAAGAAGCAAAATTATAAAACATAACCCCCACCCCCAGGTAAGCCAGGGTTATTTGTAGAGAAAGCAGTTATTATCAGGACTTCCAAACACATCATATAAATTACCTCTCCCTTAAAATCTATCTAAAGCCATTTTTTATAAATATTGTAAATTTTGGATTGCTTTTTTCACAGTTACTAGCTTGCAATCATCTTCTTCTTTTGCTGGAACATCACTGAATTTCTTGGCACATTGTCAAGTGTCCAAAAGTGTGAAATGTGCGTGTTCAACCTTGTGTGTTTGCATAAAATGCAATCATAAAGGAAGTTCTTTAGTGCTACCAGTGGTCACAAAGTCAACAAGCATGTTTAAGGTAATTATGTGGAGTAGGAATTTCCCCTTTTTGAATTTTTTATACATGCAGCCTATGAAGGAAAGAAAAAATGGAAGTGGATAACAAAATTTACAGAGTTAAGATTAGAGTCCATTATTGCAAAGCATCTTCATTAAGCTTACATTCATATAAAAGTACAGTATGAGAGACATGGAAGACGGAGGATCCCAGAGAGTACAGATGTTGGTGGTGGTGGTGGTGGAGTAGAGCCAGCAGGTGGTTAATTGTAAAGGGTCAAAATTGTGATTGGAGGAATAGGACAGAGTAGACTAGTGTTTTGCTTACATTAACCCTCAGAGGAATAAGACAGGATTTGGGGGAAGATACTAAATGCACTGGTAGAAGAAACAGTTTTCAGAAGTTAGCCAAAAAAAATAAAAAATGGGGAAAGAAATTACATACCCAATTCAAAACAGTTGTATGTAGGACGATGTATAAAACTCAAACAAAATCAGAATGCAATGATTTTCAAATCTCATCAACCCATATTTTATTCATAATAGAACATAATGGCTCAGTTGGTGGAGTAGCCAAAGTTGGAGGTTTAACGTCCCATTCCTCCATGTCAAAGTTTCCCTGGGCAAGACACTGAACCCCCAACAGCCCATCCCCATCCCGTGCAGTGCCAGTGTCAAGCCCGGTAGACATAAAAAAAATTAATAGCACTTAGAACCACATACTGCATCCATCACAACAGCATGGCTTTGCAGGAGAAGAGTCCGGGTGCTGAACTGGCCTGCCTGCAGTCCAGACCTTTCACCAAGAGAAAATGTTTGGCGCATCATAAAATAAAAAAGTCCAGAAACAAAGGCCAAGGACTGTTGAGCAACAAGAATCGTGCATCAGACAAGAATCGGACAACATTCCTCTCCTTGAACTCTAGCAACTGTTCTCCTCACTCCTCTCCTCTGTGTTTACAGACAGGTGTTAAAAGAAGAGGGCATGCCACACAATGGTAAATATCGCACTTTTCCAACTTTTTTGAGATGTGTTCTGAATGAAATGAAATGGCAAATTTTCTTAGTTTCAACAGCTGATATGGTGTTTATGTTCTTTGAATAAAATATGGGTTGATAAGATCTGAAAATCATTGCATTCAGTTTATAGTTATATTTTACACGTCTTCCCATTTTTTTTTTTATTTGGGTTGTACTTTACTTTACGATATCCACTTTTAAAAGTGGGTTTTTGTGTGGCTTGTACTACAAGGATTAGTGTTCTCAACCCTAGACATGCAGATAGGCTGTCTTAAGGCATCTGAACAACTGGGCAGAGGGTTTGTACCAAACCAAGCTCACTGCCTTATCCATATTAAATATAAACCACAGTCAACCTGTGTTAATTGTCAACAACTCACACACAAGGGGCAGTTTGCTCAATCTGCAGGCTGCACCCGTGGGCATCCCATTGACCTGGCTGTTCCAGCTGGTGGTGAAATAAACACATTTACACTTTCACTCACAAACATCACTTCATTAACCTTCCTGAAGTGAGTTTGTTGGGGAAGTACAACATAAATAAAACATATATGTACTTATGGTACATTCAAATGCCACTGGGAGTTACACAAACATCATCCTTGTACTGACTAATTTAGTGGAATGGGTCGGCGCTAAGTATGTGAAAGTATGTTAGAATGAGATCAACATTCCTGTGTGAAGTACAATGTCAACAGACAAGAATAATTTGATTAAGGGGCTGCTTTGCTAATTTTGTACTTAGACACATTAGTAATACCAAATGAAGCTCGATTCGCAAGTCAATTCTTGTCCCCCCACTAATGCCCGGGACATAAAAAGCAGGTAACTCTATAGAGCTACAAGCAATAGCACTGAGCAATGGCAAAGTTTATGTTCAGCATAATATAACACACTCTACACAACATGTGGGTGTTGGATATTTGAGGTAATGTTGTATATTTAATATGCTGGACTTCCTTAATCTACTTATTTTGAAAAGTAGTTTCTAATCTAACCTTGATTTTAGGGAAGTAAAACTACTTAACTCTTAATATGTTGGTATAGACAAACGACAAGATCAGTTTTATTCTTTGTACATCCAGGCCTCTAACCCATTAGTGATGGCTACAGTGAAACTGTAATCCATTAGGGATTCAAAAGAGTATTGCTGAGCACAAAGTCACTTTATGAAATTCTTTTTGAAAGACACATGATGCAACAAGCAATTTGAAATCGATCAATAAATTTAACATCAAACCAGCACAGACATACAGTATGTATAAAAAAGACTGCAAGGCATTTGAAGCAGGGACCAAGTTTGAAGTAGCCCCTTATCCCTAGACAGTTAATATTGACTTCTGTAAGACAGAAGCAGGGCAGCAGAAACGTCTGAACGGCACGTCTCTTCCCAATCACTCCTGCTTTGTGATAGCTGCGAAGGAGGAGACCTGCCTCGGAAGCTCTTTATCTGTGTTTATCTAGCTGCACATCACCAGCATCTGAATCATACCTTTGATAGTCATGGTGTGTAAGTGTGACAGCAACGAAGGTTGACATGACTGAGCTGATTGATTGCTAGTGAACTTGTGCTGAAGTTCAAAGAAACCTTAGATGGGTGAATAGATAATGCTGCACTGTTTTAACCTGTTCTGATTTAATTTTTGGCTCTGAAATGTACATTGTTTTATTAGCTGTTGGCAGCAAGAAATTTTACAAAACAGAAGAGCTCCTGCTTGTAAATTCACTCATATCCAAGCTCAACATGTGCATTTGTGTGGATGCTGCTCTCTTTTAAGATCCAAAGTAAGCACCCAAGAGGGCCTGTGTGTCTCTTGGGGTTGCTTGTAGGATTTGGATACAAATGAGTGGAGTGTTGGTGCATTAATGAGTAACACGAAGACCTCATCACACACCAACACCAACACCCTACACACCTCCTCCCTCTCGGCTGACATTTCAAGGCTGTGTTGGGAGCCAGAGGAGGAACTTCTTCATTTGGAGTGTGAGACAATGTGGCAGGCTGGTTGGCTTTGTGCTCCTGACATCCCACCGAGGCACAATATGGCCCCGTCAGGGATCAGTGGGAATATACAATGCCCATTACCCGCGGGGCTGTGCGGAGGGCCTCAGGGGCAAGACTGGGATGGGCCAATTTCCAGACTAGAGGGTGTCTCGGCCACACCGAAAGAGGGATAGAAGGAGGTAAAAAGATCAGAGAAGAGATAGAGAGACAGAAGATTAAAGATAAAAGAACGAGAGAAAATGAGATAGGAATAAAGCAGCAGCAGCATAGTGAAATTGTGAAATAAATGTTGGGGGGATGAGGAGGGAAAGTGAAGATGGAAAAACTGAAAACTGGGTAAAGGTTATGAGAAAGAGTAGAGTGCAGGCTTGATAGAGCGAAAGGAAGGAGAATACAAAAGACGAGTACCGGTCCACTGCCAGAGATGGGAGTGAGTGCAATAAAAGACAGAAGACACTCCTGGGGGGTGCATCTCCCTGGGGAAGAGAGGAGAACGGGGGGTTATCTTGGAGCTGAACTTGGTTGCTTGATCACACCCAGCATAATGGCAGCCTTGAACAAACAGGCAAGGGAAGAGATGCATTTTCACCTTCATGCTGCTGCTTTGACCCAGGAGTTCTTTGAGGGGACACAGTGGGTGGACAGGAGCACACTGGGGGTGGACGTCAGAGGCCAGAGGTCCAGAGGTGGTGACCAGGGGCCACAGAGGGGCATCTACAAGGACACAGCAAAAGATACAGAGGGTGGATGTGGGTCAATGAGCCAGCTGAACTTAACCATCAGTCTCCCACGACAATCTCTGCTCTGTCACATCTTTCCACCTTTCAGAAAGTGCTAAACCAGTTAACTGGGCAAACATTCTGTGGTTTAGCCTACCTTTAAATGAGCAGGGAGGTTGGGAAAGTGTTGCAAAAGGGATACCATGACCTCTGTGCTGAAACATTAGATTATCCCAAAGTCAACCACCCCCCAATCAGATGGTACCTGGATTTTTCAGCTCATTTTAATTCAGATGAAAGACTGTAGGGCACGCATGATCTGAGCTGTTCCTGTAACTCCTGACCAAATGTTTGCTCTCACCTTAGTTAGGGGTCAGTACAAGTCTGATTAAATGGGTCAGTGCCCAACTATTTTCAGCCGTTGCTGACAGGGAGATGCATTAGTAATCTGGGAGTACTTCCCTGGAAAGAAGGGGAAAAGATAAAACTGCTGTGCCGGTGGGTTTGCATATGCCCCAGGAAGTTTCCCCATAAATGTCCCAGTGGTACACCTTCCCTGTGATAGAGGTGCTCTTATCTATACACAGCCTGCTCTGGCAGAAATTAACTGAATTTCACTCTTACTGTGGGTTATATTCCTTCAGAA
This sequence comes from Channa argus, assembly GCF_033026475.1. NCBI lineage: Eukaryota > Metazoa > Chordata > Actinopteri > Anabantiformes > Channidae > Channa > Channa argus. The sequence continues at coordinate 19,608,076 of NC_090200.1, forward strand.
ATATACTACCGTCATTTGGGGCCGTGGACCAAATATTTCTTGCCCCCCTTTTTTCATCGCAGTCTGCTAAAATTGCCAGATGGCTCTCTATTTTTCTGTCGCTCCCTCACATTTATTGTCTCCCAATCTGTTTCTGCAAATCCACGCCATTTTCCCATGTCTTGCCCTCACACACACATACACATACACATACACATACACATACACATACACATACACATACACATACACATACACATACACATACACATACACATACACATACACACGCATTACACACGCACGCACACACGCACGCACACACACACACACACACAAACATAAAGTCCTGTGCAAAGAATTTCATGTAGTTTGGAAACATAACAATCAATGGAATTTAGTCCACATGGCATCAGTGGACGGAGGTGGTCCAAGGTGAAAGACTCTATAAAGACATACAAAGAGCTCAGGATACAGTATGCCACCAAAGCAACACAAACAACAGACCCTATTATAAACTCACTTTATCCTCCACCTCACCCCCTTATCTACTGGTCTCTGTGTATCAAGATCCATGCTGGGTGCTGCCACAGGTTTATTTAGAGCTGAAGCCGTGTCCACACTGCACAGCTTGTCTGAATGGAGACTCACAACATGGCACTCCCCCTCCCAACACTCACCATCTGGCCTGGTCCTCTCCGCTGTATGAACCCGCACACAACAACCTGCTATGGAGCGCAGAGAGTGCACAGATGTGTGATTAAAATATTCCCATGCTTGCACACATATGGAAACACTGCATGTAATCCTTCTTTTTATTTTTTCACGGTTAGTGACATCTACAAAATTAAGTTCCTTCCTTTGGGGTGTTGTGAAGTTTACATTTTTAAAACCATAGTTCAAAAGTTCAAAAGATTAGATTTCTGACACAAAGTTGCGTTTTTGTTCAGCTACAGATGCCTAAAAGTCGGCTACGACCACAGAGAGAAGACTGTTCTCCAACAAGGGCTGAATACCCATAAGCATGTTGACCTTTTGGGGTCAAAAATCACTGTGTCCACTGTGTGGTCTCTTGTGTATAATTGACATTTAATGAAGGGCTGAGCTAGCGTGGGACCCTAATGGTTCTGGGTGGAACAATAGATTGAGGGGGAAGGGGGTGAAAAAAAATTGGAAGAGTACATAAGTGGGAAAACATCTTCATAAATATTTTGGTAAGAAGTGTAAAAAGTAGCTAGGGTGAGTGTGGAAAGGGTATACAAGACAGCAACAGGGAGAGCAGGTCAAGAGAATGGCACATGGGATGCAGGGGAGCGAGGGAAGAAAACTCACTAACAGACGCAGAGGATGTCAGCCTCTTGTCTGGCTGCCAGCCCCATCTGTCTACTTTCACATCAGCTCCATCAACCACAGACAGCAAGAGAGCGAGATTGAGAGAGAGTAACTGGATATGCTAATGTACCACATGTTGACAGCATGCCCTTATAGGTCGTCTTAATAACATAGCACTGCATGAGGGCTGAACACAAGTGATCTGTTTGTTTATGATATAGCCTCTGGATTCATAGCATTAAACACGCCATGTAATTTTTGTGATCTGCTTTAATTAATGGATCAGAGTGACTCAATGTATTCAGCGACCAAACAGCCGAGACGCATTTACAGTAATGAAAAGGTGTGTGTTGTTCTTCCCGTCATCTCATTTGCCTACCTTTTGAAATGGTGTCTGTGTTTCTAAGGAGTGGCAGTTTTTTATCTGCTTGAAACTAACTGAAGTTGGCCCGGTATCAAAGTCTACACTTGGGGAAAACCGAGCTGAACCACAATGGTCCACAAAATGTGAAAAGTAAACAACAGCGGGGCCAGAGGTCAGCCATTCTGGTGTGTGACATAAAAATGAGGCAGTAAAAGAGTTTTGCCTGAGGTCAGACTACTGCACCCTCACAAACACAACAAAGTTAAGAAGCAACAATAAAGGTTAATACAGCACATAGCGTGGAGGGGAAACCCCTAAAATACTGTAGTGTGTTATGGAAAAAACAAGATTAATGTTGGATGATGAAACACAAGCATAATAGCTTTATTTTTACATTTTCAGCATCAGAGTCTCTTTTTTCCATGTTCAGTTCAGTTTCTGTATGGCCAGGCAGTGTCCAGGTAGCTCAGTGCTAACACTTTTCCACAGACCACTCGTCAACTGAAGTCCAACTGCAAAATTGAGTCATGAAATCCATAATTTTATTACTCGAGGGGAAAAGAAAGAAATTGTCTAATTAATTAGATTTAACAGATTTATGTGCAGTAAATTGTTATATTAATACCAGAATCCATTTGATAACCATTTATTTACCAAATTATTTTCTTTGAGAAAAGAAGCAGGAAGTAATACACAATGAGTAGTGTGTAGTCAGTAGTGATGTAGTCATTCAGAAAAGCAGTTCATTAAGGGCATATGGGTAACTCACTCTGAAACCTAAATATCACGTATTACAATTGAAGCTACAGTATATGCTGTGCACAAACACACCGAAGACCAAAAAACACAGCATGTGGTGCTTTCAGTTTAAACCACAGGCCTCTAACTTTTAGGGAATTTCAAAATTTGTAGTTTAATAATATTTTGAATTGACTTATCAGATGGATCTGAAAGGATATTTATCAAGAGATTATCAGGAACATGTACATGTATTTATACATAACTGCTTCATTTCATAGAGTATCTCTTTAATATATCATTTACAACAGCAGAAGTGCATGTTCTAGTACCAATGACAACACACAAGAGCTATAATTATACAGTGACCTACTTTATAAAGGGCATAAAATGACGAGTTGCTTTGTTGTTTTGTTGCCTCATAATTGCACAGTTCATGTCACTGATCACTACCGTCGTTACTACTACCTCTAACAATTCTTGTGTCAATTCATTGATCCTCATTACAACATTTAGACCTTATGCACCTTTTTCACAGCAGACAGTTTGACTTGTCATCATATGAACAGTGCAGGTGTTACTAACAACATAAAAAGATGACTTTGCAATCTTCTAATGTTGCTCTTTGCTCACTATTGGGACAGTGGTACACACGGCACCCATTATTGTTTTCTCTAATTGTAATTTTTAATAGTTGTTTTAAAACCTGTTAATGGCTCCGGGTTGAGAAAATGCACTCTTACTGTGTGTTTTATTACACTAAGAAATTTCTCAAAGAGTAAATGTTTTCGAAACTCATACTTTTTCTGGAGTATGCAACCTTGCAGAGTGCAAGGCAGGCAAAAACCTATTAAAACTTCCCCTTCTGGGGTTTAAAAACACTCTAAAATAGAGAGCCGTGCAGCAGATTCAGCCCTCAGGGAGGAACTCAGGCTGTTCTTTCCCAACAAACTTTAGTTTCCTGTGCAGCACTTGTTTTCCCAGCTCTGTGATCTCCTTGCAAAATTATACATTGCTGATATCTGTCATTCGCTTCACATTGTCACCGTTATACAGTACTGTAATTAAGTTCCTGTGTGGGTTGCTCTAACACACAAACGAAAATTAGACCGTTTAATGTCAGACTTCTGGGATCAAGCTTTTTTAATTATTGCATATACATTTACATTGGGTCTCATGACGTATATATCTCATTCACACAAAGAAAAACTTTCTTTGTACCTGTCATCGTCCCTCCTCCTTTCCTGTATTGCCCTTTAATGTCTGTCTCCCATCCCTTCAGTACCTGAAACCACACACTTAAAGCAGTTAACGGTCACAGTAATGTGTGTGTATTTGTGTGCACATGCACATGTGTTTAATATAAACAGACTTGGAGACAAGCATCTGTTAACACAAATAATCTGACGACACAGGGAGGCAAACAGTAAATTATACACTTTCTGTTAGACGGTGTATGAGTGTGTGTTTCACGCTGTCTTGGAGAATGGTATGTGAGGGCTAATGGCTTCTAACTGTGTGACTGTGTGAGGATTACCAGGCCCACAGCTATTCTTGCCATAATGAGAAATCCTTAGCTAAACCATACCGAAGACACTCACAGGCTCCAGGGGTTCACTGTGTTCTGTGTCTTCATTGAAGTGGAGATTTAAAGAAATATGAAGTTGAGAGTGTTGGATTGTTGTTGACGGAAGGATCTTCACCTTATATTTACATACAAACAGACATACACAGACCACAGTTGTTCAGTGCATGTGCGGTTTGCCTGTCACTAGCTATCAAGTGTTCACACGCGTGGAGATGTGGAGGGAAGAGCTGTGTGCATACCTGGCCCTGTCCCCTGCAGGTTACCTGTCAATCACAGCATGTCACGGCTCACAGAGGCTGCCCCCCAACACTGTTGAGTAAACTAGGGATTAGTGTTCATACAGCCCTAATATTCTCAATCATATGCACAGGTAACATCAAACCTTTTTTGAAAGGTCTTTTAAAGCGACGTTTGACTGAAATTCATTATTTTGCTCATCAGCTTTCTTTCCAGTCCAAATTTGTTGTAATTCTGTGTCACTATCATTTTAAAATAAAGCAGTAATAGTTGCATTTCCTTTGAGTTAAATTTAAATATTATTATTGTAATTAACGTTACAAAAGTTGGACTTTACTCATAAAATAAATAAATCTTATATACTGATAGAAATGTGTTTAATGATTGTCCTTTAAGAGGAAACTTTTCCAATTGTCCACTTGCTTCCTATGGTTAGAAAGAGTACATACAGTATATATGAATGATATTAAACTTCCCTCTACTTCCTTTTATTAAAACATCTCTCTGCTTCTAGCCAAAAATATAAATGTCCTCTAGGTGCCATCATCTGGGTGTCTTACCAGTTCAGATCATCTCATCTGGATGAGCAAAAATCTGAAGAGAAAATTCTTCCAAATTATGTTGTATTTTCAAACTGGGAAAACAGGGGGAAGTTGAATACTATTTGTAAATATGAACTCACCAAACTAGAGCCATTGGTAGCAAGTTGAAAATGGGTTTAGTTGTTTGTATTCTTTAACACCTTTTTTTTGTTTTGTTTTGTTTTTGCTCTATAGTAATACATATATTGAATGTATATCATCATATTGTTGACACAGATAAGATACTGTTGGTGTAACTGCCTGTTAGTATACGTTTTTTTTGTTTTTTTTTTTTTCAAATATAAATTTAGCATTTTTAGTGAAAGTTCACACATGCCCTGAAGCTAATCCTGAGTTTAAAGGTTTGGAATGTAAAGCAAAGGACATTGTAATCTGTTATTCTACACTGATGCATACTTCACCTTGCGAAGGATTTGGTGGGAAAATAGAAGAATAACTCCCCAGAGGGTCACTTCATTTTCTCTTCTTAAGTATCTTCTAGTTTTCCCTCTTTCCTGTCTCTCACCTTTTTGTGTGCACCCTTTAACATTAAACAAGGAGCATGACATTTCAAAACAACTGACAGCAGGCATGCATGTACAGTATATCTAGCACGTGAGAATTTCTAGTTTTCCTTGCTATTAGATAGTTATTTGCATCATAGGGTGATCCACTTGTATAATAGCTCCGGAGTGAAAGATGAGAAAAACATTCAAGTCATTTCTTGAACTCTGTGCCGTTCAGATATATTAATGGAGATCTTACAGTTAATCTGGTATCACTGTTAATTATGCTATGAAACCTGTTGACACATTTTTCTGCAGAATAGAAAATTGTTTCAACATATTTTTATGCATTATGTTCACGCTGTGGTGTGGTGTGTTGTGCACCCCTCTGTGTCACTCTGTTGAGAGAAAAAGAGAGAGAGTTTGGTAGGTAATGTTTTGCCCCCTCAGTTATTTAAAATAGGGTGGCCAAAACTTTAAAACCACCTCTTAACACAATGCACTCCTCAAAGGACTCCACCACCCACACATAGTATAATTATCATCTTTCTGAGAGTTTTGAATTAAACACTGTGAAATTATTCCCTTGTGAAAGTAGAATTCACGGCAGAGATGTTGTATTGGATTGCATTAGTTTGTACAGGTGTACCTAATGAAGTGGGCAGTAAGTCCGTTTTAACCTGCCTCGCTTGTTCTCATATATGAAAAGTAAGATAAAAACAGAAAAGATGAAAAATAAATAAATGAAGATATAGTGAAGTTATTTAGGAAACAAATCTATATTTGTTCTATAATTCGTTCTATGCTATGCTGGCATGATGTGAGCTTGCATTTCTATACAGTATGTGTATGGATGCAAGTCTGTGCATCGACACACTTATGCGAACAAGGTGGGGGTACCCAGCATCAGGGACAGCCAGCAGCCATTTCTTGTGCTTGACAGAGCTGTCAGAATGCATCTGTTAACCCCCCGTCTCTCTTTTAGAAGTGCAGGGCATTCATTCTTCCATCAAAGAATGGAAGAATGAGACCTGGGAGGTGTCTTAATCCTTATGGACAGACAGACTCACACAAAGAAAGGTATGGTAGACTTGTAAACATACAGAACCTGACAGTACGAGTAAGTGGAGTGGGACACGATCCGAGGCCCTGTGAGCCATCCCATGACATGCTCGTCACGCTAACGCACATCATTGTTGGAAGTCAAGAGAGAACCTGGAGTCCAAACTAAATATTTTACTTCATGAAGAAAATTTAACTACACTGACATTTAAACGAGTGCTGCAAGTTAAGCCAAGCAATGACAATAAAAATATTGTTTCTCCCTCGTGTTCTCTACTTAACATTGTGTTGACTCTGACACACATGGTTAGAGAGTCAAATCCATCCTTGCTTCGGGCTACTTTCATTCTTCGCCCTGTACTTAGACAGGATCAGACCTGCCTCTCACACCCCACACTAAATTATAGCAATCAAGCACCCCTAGATGACTGCTAATATGTGTTGTGTGTACATAAATGTAAAGTCTAGCATGTGTATGTACGATGTGCTTGTATAACAAATCCAGATAACGTGTTTATACATACATGCAAACGGCATTTCATAACCTTCAGCTATGTATTCTGTAACTGAACCTATTACGAAAGGGTCACAATCATAAATCAGGCCCAGCAACTATCACAATACATTCCTTGAAATTCAATCATTTTCCATAAATGCCACATATAAAACTCATAATTCATACTGATTACTTAGCTAGCTATAGATATAAAATGTCAAAAATAACTTTATAGAGACACGTTGGTCAGGATGTCACCAAAGAACAAACTAAAAATCATGTTTAGTCACCAGGCTGGTATCTTCATCAGTGGCGTGTTACAACAACAACACACCGATATCTGACTCTCTCTTCATGCTTGATGTAAGTATAAACACCGGCAGGGTTTACAGATTCACTGTGTGTGTGTGTGTGTGTGTGTCTGGAAGCTTCACACAGAGACGGATGGAGCTATTGGCCTACACTTTGATTGTCTGCTGCCAACACCTTGTCTGTTTGTTTACTGTACAGTGAGATAAGCAAAATCCAAAACATTGTAAATGCTCAGCAGGCTCTAACGCTCATCCTTTTGTCTGGAATGCCACTCAGTTTCTCTGAGGGCCATTGGTTTGAATTGGATGAGGAGTGGGTGGGGAGGGGGGCAGTTGTTCATTTAAACTGCTCTTAGTTGCTTGATCTAACTGCAATATAATTTGTCAAGGTGATTTCATTGAAGCCCCTTGGGTAGATTTGGATTGGCTGAGTGGTGAACATAAAACAATCTGTGGCATTCTATGATATACACAACATATTTCTGTGACATGCAGAATCTGATTAAACTACGTATCGTTGGCTAGAATCTAAAGTAAAGTTCAAGGAGGGAGTAATACTTTGACAAATTAAACTTTTCTTAACAATATCAATACATTTTAATTACTGAGAGTAGATTCACTTGTGGGATGAAGTAAATCAGTGCAAGTTGTTTGCATCCATTTTGATGCAGTTTGATTACCATGCCTTGTTGACAGGGATTATCTAGCTTTAAGGGAATAGAGACCTGGAGAGGTCAAAACATGACTGTGAGGAAACTGCTGAGCTTTAAAGGTGTTGGTGGATGGACTGGAACAGAGCCAATGTAGCTATTATCACAGTGTTATTGATTAACTAAATGGGTGTTTTTCGTCTTACCTTTGATGGACAGGTATGAGAGTGGTGTCGCAGGAAAAAATACTGGCATTATTTGCAATTTCCTTGTTTTTTGCTCAACTTGGTCATAAGATCTGACACAACACAAACAGTCATGATCTGTCTTTACTAAACATACCCATTAAAAACACCAAGAGGTGGTGGAAAGAGTAATGGCAACAGCGTTTAAATAACTGGTTGAACCACTATTCGCAACAATAAGCTCAAACAAGAGCTTCCTGGAGCTGTGGAGTAGAGCTGTCTAATGTTCAGGAGGAATTTTGAACCATGTTTTCTCACCACTACTTCAGCCCAACCCAGTGGTGAGATGAGAGGCATGGCCTGTGGTGGCACTGGCCATCCGCAAAATGTGGTTGACCACAACAAGTGCCACCCCAAAATTTAAGTTGATCTAACTGTTGTTGGTTAATCTAACCGGTGTTTTGGACTGTGGGAGGAAATTGAAGCACCCAGAGGAAACCCACTGAAGCATACAGAAAGGAAAATACTCTATGCAGAAAGGTCAACAGGCTGGAAAGAGGAATGACTTGAAATAATGTAGAAATCTGATTCTGCATCTGTGGTGCAGAATCAAGTCTTACTTATCTAGACAAACCATCAAGGTATCTTGGCAGAGGTAAGTTTCTAATTCTCATAGCTTCTCCACCAACGTGCAATAGGGCTCAGTTCCACTACATCCTTATGTTCTACAGGCCACTCACATGGCTTTTCTTATCATTGCTATGCTACAACTCTTCCTGTCCTCTTCCTGTCTCTCCTGTTTAACTCAGCCTCTCCAAGACAATCTCTTTTCTTCCCAGCCAGACTTTCAATACAACGCAGCATCAGCATCAACATAAGATCTGAGGAAATCTGGGGGTCATCACTGATGACCTACTGAGCTTTACCGACCACAACTATTCTTCATATGCAGATTTGCTCACTACAAGAGCAGAAAAATAAGACGCTCCCTACTCATTGTGCCAGCTGTATCCCGTATTGACTACTGAATGTGCTGTCGTCGGGGCTACCAGCATGGACAACTTAACGCCTCCAGGTGATCCAAAATGCACCACAATGATCAGTCAAAAAGGACAAGTCCCACCACTCTTTAAGTCCCTGCACTAGCTTCACATCAGGTTCATAGCTCAGTCTCTAGCTTCCTAACTAAACTCACTCATTGAGGTTTACAATCCCTCCTGCCCACTGCACTTAACCAACAAAGAGCATCTAGTGGTCCCTTCACCACACAGCAAAAGAACCCAAGCAAGCCCCTTCATCTTAGTGGCCCCATGATGACGAAATGAACTACAAAACTGCACACTCAGCAGCCTCACTCCTAATATTAAATAAATTGTTAAGACAGAACTCCTCCACAGCTTGCTAAGCACTTAGACCAAAAAAAAAAAATCTGTCCTAAAAAAAGTTGTTCTAAACACCGGTCTGGATCTGTCCTACCTTTTGATTTACCTGACATCACACCAAACTCTGTGTCTGAACAATGCACCTGTACTGCATATTTGTCATTGATGCTTTTGTAGCTAACTGTAATTTAGTGTACACTTAGGTCATTATGTATTGCTGATATTTAATATGTTATATTTTGCATTTTGTGAGTGAGGACTTAAACACAATGTATTTGCTGGGAGCTGATACACCAAAATCTACAAGGAACAAAGAGGAGTGAAAAAGCCAAGGCCACTCCAACATTAACACAAACATTCAATCACACCCACATGCACATAAAGCCACACACACATAGATACTCACAAATGTATGGACACAAATGCAGAGTACAATCCTGTGTGTGTGTGTGTCAGTTCTTTTTTTTTTTGATCAGCCTTTTTAATTGTGCGATCCTGCATTTCACCCAGTGTATTTACAGAAAGCGTAACAAGGGCATTCGAGCCAATTATACAAAGAACGGACTCCAAACCATCATCCAGGCGGAGGAATCACAGAAATATTTATCCTGTTTAAAAGTTTAGAAGGAAGAGAAAGAGCCTTGGCACTAAACCCTTTAGTGAGGCAAGGGGAATGAAAACCTCCAGTGTAAAAGGACCTATTAGTCTCAGGACATGGGCATTAGCATGATAGTAGACTTATCCTCAGGGCTGAAGGAGAGGGACGCTGTATCTACGCTTTCAGCTAGAGGGAAAAGGGGGGGTTCCTATACATAGACACACACACACACACAAACTCTCTGATAAGCAGGAAAATGCAAAGTGGGGCCCTATACAGAGCATGAGGCACACCAGCGACCCAGTAAATAAGGAGGAGGAGGAGGCAAAGAGGACAGAGGGTGGGTTGGGAGTAAAGGACGGTGATGATGAGAGAGGAGAATTAAACTCTCTCACAACAGACCAAGAAGAGAACCAATAAAAGATGTGAGGAGCAATTCGTAAAACTCCAAGTGACAAGAATGCTCTGCAAGCATGAAAAAAAGAGTTTATCTCTGGTTGGTGCTCTTCCTTTTATACTTTTTCACTCTGCAAACATTCTGCTCTGCTCCAGTTTGTAATGATAAATTAACAGTCAGAAAGAGAGATTTCAGTACTTTGAAGTGCTAAAAGTGCTTTTTATAGTGTCACATGATACAGTGGGTGACTCCTGAAAATCTCTGTTTCCCTACACAGTAAAGCAAATATGGATATGAGTGCAAATATGAGAGTCTAATGAGAAAACACATGGGAGGGTTCAAAAGAATGGGGGTGGGGTCGGTAACCTGTGCAGGACAAACTGACCAACACTTCACGCCAAGTTGGGTGTGAAAGAGTTCACACAGGGTCCCCACAGTCAGACATCACTGTTCTAAACACGCCCATAAACAAACACACAGTGTAAAACACCAATACGAGCACAATCATGTGTGGTTATGGAGGCATGCAAATGTGTGTGTGGAGGAGGGGGGGGCCACCACATGAAGGGGGTTTCCTCAGTCTGGGGTCACAGTGGGCAGTTATATACAAAACGTGTGTTGATATAGTGTAAAGATGGAAGACACACAAGCAACTCATGCAGGCAGAGGCAACAAGTAGAAAGAAGGAACCTCATTGTATGCTCGTTAGGGAGATGCATAGTGAGGCAGTAGTGGTGGTGGGAGGGGGGGTGTCTAAAACTAAACAACAAAACAAAAAAGTGCACACTGGAAGTGAATGGTGCACTGACAAAACAATCACTAGGCAGGAGACGGCCTGGTAACAAAGAAGAGACACCTCGAGCATCCCTGAAAATATGATAAATGGTCTGTTTGATGTCAGCATTCAGAGTTTTGAGACAAGGCAAGATGCTGAGGGATTAGGACGTAAGAGTCAATATTAGTGTTGGTGGCATTAGGGAAGCCCTGTCTGGTTAAACAGAGAAGGGAAATAAAGCGTTTCCAGCTGATGTCAATGTTTGAACAATGATTCTAATCATTTCTACAGAGATGAGGCCGGCCTCAGTTAAGCTATTAGATCAGGTGCGTTGTGGGGCTAATAGAATATGCTGCATAGTAACAGGAGGAAGAGCAGCAGACCAGTGGGGAAAAGAGTGGAAAATCTATTCTGCTAAGCCAGGAGGACTAATCCTTAACTGTAGGGCTGATAAAAGGTAAAATATTCTAGTTAATGTTTTTACCAAATAACTTAAATATCAGCAGTGCAGTAATCAAGAGCAGTTGTTAATCACTCCGCTATAATATATGAAAGTCTGCTGAGATTGAATTACCTTAAACTGGCCCAACTCTGTGAAGTAAAACTCCAAGCTTCCATCGCCCTTTATGTGATTTGGTCTTAGATTAGTTTTCCATATCCTGCATGATCATTGCAGAGAATGAAGGGAGGTTTAATTTATTATTAATTATTGAACATTAAACATTTGTTTTTGTCACTCAGTCAGAAGGATGCCTAGGCAAATCACTTTCTTGAAAACCGTACTTGTACTTTTTCCGCTAAAATGCTTGAGCATCTAGAGCTGAACCATACCGGTGTAGAAAGGTAAGATAATTAAATTATTTACATATGTGTTCTTCCTCGTTTAAAATGTCAACATGTCACATCCTAAAACAGTCTTTTCTTTACACTCTAAAACAGTCCAGAGAAAGAGTCAAAGTAGGCAAAATAACTGAAAACCACCACGTTCCATACAAAATCATTTTATTATTATTTGTTGTCTTTTTATATGTCTTAATTTCAAAAATTAAAATGTGATGTGATGCACGCATACAGAAGGATCCTCTCATTATATATGGTTATCATAGAAAGGGGGTCAGGAAGAGTTAGTCAAAGGTTCGGGTAAAAAGATGAATAAAATTTAACAAAACAGGTGTGAAAGCATTTAAACAGAATCTTTTCTTTTTTTTCATAAGGGCATCATTGTTTTTGAAGGGGATTTGCATTTCATGTTTGAACTGTTTGTTTTGATTCAAATAATTTAAGTCTCTTTAGTATAGAGGGAGCCCAAGGTTGTAACTGCGAATTCAAAACTGACCCCACACTAACTGGCAGGACAGCTCCTGCTCCAGTAAGTCTGGTAAATGAGACTGAACAGTACATCAGATATGTCAGATAACATGCAAATGAAGCCATGGTCAAGATTTGTCTGATAATGCTTCAGAAAAACTGTTCTACAAGTGTCTGCATACATGCAGCATTACAATAGCAATAGCAAACTGGTATCATACAGTTAGGTTGCTGTGTGTGTGTGTGTGTGTGTGCGTGTGTGTGTGGAGGTATCCCAGTAAGACAAGGGGAATATGCTTTGCCTGCCTGCAGCTGTGATGAATAGGTCTGAAGCTTTGTACCACAATGCCCCTCACTTCATTACTGTCACATGGAACAGATGGTGCTTTTCACCGTAGCATCACATGTATACACACAGGCGCACGCGTGTGTGCGCACACACACACACATACATGAACAAACACCGTTTCTGGGGATGCCGTCATTCTGTGATGTGCACACACATGGAGGGGACAAGAAGGCTTAATGAATTCTACACCACATGCAGCTTCTGCACTCAGCTGAGGCATTGATTTACAGATCTGAAGAGCAACTAAACAAAAAATTAGATCATGAGTATGAAATGTTAAATAAACCAAAGAGGGGCTAATTGAATGAAGCAGGGAATAAACAAAGACATGCGTTCCAATTGAAAATTTGTTTTGGTACTTAGGAATCGTGATTTGCCAGGACAACAACACAAAATCCCAAGGTGTTTGGAGGAAAACAACAATGTGTGCATGTGTGTGTGTGTTGATGCCTTAGGGAAACATCAGGTTACACACTCTTCTTTTCACTGTGTACCTCTGTGTAACTGGTGTTCAGACAAACACACAAAGTGGGAGGTTTGAGCAAGCACTATCTTTATTATGCATGCAAATTAAATTACTAAATCAAATATGAGATATGCCAAAACTCATATTAAGCATTGCATTCATTTTCATAGTAAAGATCATCAGATGCACAAGATCAGCAAATAATAGAAGTCTCAACCACTTTTCCCCACTTTATTTTTACTTTTCTTTAAGGCCCCAAAGTTCTGAGGCTGTGGATGTCTGTCATACGAAGGACCAATGCATGACCAACTCAATGCTCCCTCAAACCAGATTTCCCCACCAGCCCTGACTGCTATCCCCTCTCTTACACACAGGTCACAATTTAACAAGATCCTGCACACTTGGTTGCACATGGAACATCCCCAGGGGGCATAAATGTGGTGGGGAAATAGAGCACGAGCCAAGAGGGCTGAGTTGTGGGGTGGAAAACTACGAAGGAGCAGGGTGGTCATTTCTACGGTGAAATGATGGATGTACAGCGTGTCTGAGGGAGGACGGCATTTTATCTTTTACTCTGCACATCTCATTTGGATCTTTGTTGTCTTCATTTTGGTGATATGTTATCTAACATATTATCATCAGCACTTTCTCCCCCTTAGGCATCTTGTTTCCCTCCTCAACCCTCACCAAAAGGCCAGACACTCACAGTGTGGGGAGCAAAGTTCACAAGTCCGATCACTCTGCTCACACCTGCCAATGGCTAGGCTTAGAAAACACTATCTTGTAGCTGTTCACTAAAACACACACACACACATCTTGGCATCACTATCTAACTGAAAATCAGAGACACTGATACAGGGACTGAGTCCACACGCCACACAGCAACCAGTCCAAGCTCTATCTCTGAATACAGGGAGTCCCGACGAATTGGTCCCTGCATTATCTTATTGGTTTAACATTAAGCAAACGGTGGCAGCACACCAGACCCAGAGCTATTGGTTCCTCTTTGCTTTATCACATTCCTATTTACTCTCCTGCCCTCCTGTTATCTTTAGGAGAGCTAATAAAGTTGTGTCTCTCTAATTTATGGGTGTGTGTGTGTGTCTGTGTCTTCAGGTGGTTTCACTTAAATGAGGCCAGGAAGAACGGAAGAAGAAAATTGTGGTAAATAAGAATGAAAAGACTTGTTTGATTCGGACATAAATATCTGTTGAATATTATGAAACGTAAGATATGAATAATAAGACATGAATAATATATTATTTACACAATACCTATTCTAAAATTAAAGAACAAACACTGGGAACATGTACAACATGCAATGCCTGAATGAATGGACTTTTTTGGACTATTGGTGGAGTAACAGGTCCCATTGAGCAGCAGATGCAGGACAACCTCCCCACCATGAAACAATAGCTCCCCGTCCATGCTGTCCATCCATCTGTATTTGTCCAATACAGAAAAGGATCCCTGCAGGAAAACCAACTGGCATTCTTCTGTTGTCTATTGTGATGAAACTATCACAGGAAAGGGTTACTAGGAAGACAATCCAAGCTAATTCTCTGATCCCAAACCAAAAAGAAGGCCAGGAATGGACTGTGATTGATCAGGGAACAAATGGACCAGATTGTCCCTGCCTGCCTTTCTCTGCACAGACTGGCATCAGAATTGCAAACTTAGTTAATTTCTAGGGCCTGTGGCTTCATTCCTGTCAAAGTCTGATGGAGTGGCTGTTTCAGTAGGTGTCATCTTGGAATGGCCACTTCTGTTGCTGCTGTAGGTCTTCGTCTCTGAGGTGGATGAATGTGGACCCCCCTGGAGAGATGACACACATTCCCGTATCTACAAAGAGATTGCTTATCATTGTAGTGACACTGGACGAGGTCAGAAAAACTGCACACGTCTGTTTGCATCAAACCCTGGAGCAGTTCATCTCTTATTTAGTGATGCGATGGGTTGATTTCAATTGGCTCAAAGAGATGTTGATTTAATCTTCACCAGCAATAGTAGTTTAAATCACTGTATGTCACATGCTTTCAGCTGAGTGAATTGGAACCTGTCACAGCATGAACTGTATATATGCTCCCGGGGTCCTGTGAGGGATCATATTCTCAATTCCTCTGCAGGAGTTATGAGCCAACAAGTCTTAAAAATGAACTGGTGATATATTGACTTAAAATATTTGTATTCTTCCTTTGATGTTTTTACAGAAAGGTGGATGTCGGTTTGATTTTTTTGTCTTCTTATGCTGTTAAAAGTCAACGTGCCAGCAGTAAATTTTCAAAGCTCTTCAAGTCTTTAAACTCCCTAATATTATTTATTGTAGTGGTACACTACACTGTAGCAAGTAATAAATATCACAGCATGCATACCCAGCGTTTACTGGCCTTTGAAAGGGGTACCTTCACATAGAAAGTTACAACCAGTGTGAATCTTAAGTAGACAAACGGGTTGAGTCGCAAACAACTCTGCAAAAACAGGGACAGTGGTGTGTAGGCTGATTGGACCACAACCTCAGGTTGGTTTAATGAGGTTGTATATATTAAAGGACCCAGGAAAGGTGACAGCAAAAAGAGTTAATTGAAAGAAAGGATTTTATTAATTAACGAAAGACAACAGAGGGCAAACAAAAACTCGCTCCAAAGACAACTCAGACTAACCGAGGGGAAAACAAACTAGGCAAATGATAACAGAACTACCAATGTGAAAAAACAAATAATTAGTAATAAACTATGAAGGGGAACGTACAGGGATAAAATAGGGATAACAAAAACCAGCTAACAAGGGCGAACAGAAAATCTGACAGGATAAATCACACACAAAACTAAAACTAGTGATCATACAGAGACCAACTAATAGAGACAAAACAAAGAATCAAATGCTAAACATGACTTAGCAAGTAACAAACCAAGGACCAAACTTCAAAACTAAAACAGAAGTGAACAGACCGGGACAGGCAAATAATAAATCTTCAATACTAAAAAAGGATCAAACAATTGACTAAACACAGCTTTTAAAGACACGGGAAACCAAAACTCAGAGATCGAACAACCTGAACAAGGGGTGCGAGTCAAAACAAAACAGGACAAACAGTGGGAATAGCTATGTTTAAATAACCAGGGGACAATTAGACAACAATTAGAACTAATTAGGTTGGTAAAGCAACCAAAAGGACAAACAGGAAATGGAAGTAAGGTGCTACAAAATAAAAGTACAAAACAGGAAGCACAAAATGAAAACAAACAAAAGTCTGGGATCGTGACAGTTGGTGTTGGCAGGGTGGTAATTCCCCAGCCTGGACTCTACTCAGAGAAGAGAAATGGGAGTGGATGGAAGGACTAAGAAGAGTTACATCGTTTATTGCTCATAAAGATCCAAGAGTGGAGTCATTCATGTGCAGTAAAAAGCGCTTAACACCTGCCAGGATGTTGACTTTATCACCAATATCTAATCGCTTGC
The DNA here is from genome assembly GCF_033026475.1 of Channa argus. Taxonomy (NCBI): domain Eukaryota; kingdom Metazoa; phylum Chordata; class Actinopteri; order Anabantiformes; family Channidae; genus Channa; species Channa argus. Next base: position 19,624,839 of record NC_090200.1, read on the forward strand.
CTTCTCCCCCTGATAAATGGGCTCATGTTGGAATTTTCCCCCTCTAACTAAAAGGCTTGCTAAACACAGGTGTGTGTGTGTGTGTGTTTGAGAGATAGACTATATGTAAGGACCTGTGCATTTATTCACTTATGGGTGACATGGTTAATGCTTAAGCAGGTGTAGATGTGTGTAATGGTGTCTATGTGTTTACCAGAGGATCCTCTATACCCGGGGTGGCCATGAACCTGGACAGGGCATAATGAGGAAAGAAAGAGAATGATGTTGCTATCTAACAAACTGTGATTAATTGTAAATGGAGTAGACCTGCAGACACATGCCACTGAAAATAAATGAAAACAAAAGCACACAAAAATTCAAAGACAGAAATTTTGTTTATTCTTATTATGAGGCAGATAATTAAATTGAATGAATGTGGTGAGTCACTTTTGTCTGTCTGTCTTTCTTTGTATTACTCCAAGAAATGCCTCTGACATTCCTCTCAATGAGTAAAAAGCAGAAAAGAAATCAAGTGATGTTCAAAGCTGAAAGGCTGGACTGTCTCTTTAGCTCAGTTACAATGAGAGGCTTTTCGGCTGCTCGGTGTGATGTGTGATAATAAGATCTTACACACTTCAAAGTGTTGGGATTACACTCTTTGCTTCTGTTAATCCCAGGAGTCAAATGACAAGAGCTGCTTGTCCTGTTCGTTCACAACGACAGCATGGGCCAAAAACTGCTACTGCCAGCAACAAAAACACAGAAGGGCGAAAGCCAAGCACTCTCTACCTGAATCTAAATATTGACACTGAGGTCTGTGACTGCATTAAATTTTGCTTGACTCCTATTCACACGAAAATAAGGTGATTCAAGATAAAAGCACTACAATTGTAAGGGAGCTTTATTACAAAAGCACAAGCAAGAAACTGTTGAATCTGGGAAAACTGGTAAATGTCATTTTCTCTCACAATACCAGGAGAGCAAAGATCATCCCGAAACTCTTCACAGAGGTGCACATCAATGTGTAGCAACTCACAATAAAGTGGTCAGGTGCAGGCAGTGACAGTAATTGTGATGTGTTGTGTCTGTACCACAGGAGGACGGCAGCACAATGTGGTTCAAGGACTCGAGGATAACCTGAAGGGGTGGCTGTGTTATAGGTCTGAGCATGCAAGCAACGACACTGTCAGTAAAGCTAAAGTCTCACCACGCCCAGAGGTGTGTGTTATAATGGTCCAAATACAATGTGAACAGACATAATAAAATCCAAAGAAACACACATATGGATGTACACTCAGTGACCAGATGGAAAAGCTAAACTGAAAAGACCTCTACAAATTGGGAATATTAACAATGTACATTTACCCTACTACAGTTTTAGAGTTCTGGATGTGTAATTTACTTGAGTGTTTTTATTTATGCTGCTTTAAACTTACAACTACAAACTGCAGTATTTTTTTTCAATAACTACACAAAGAGAAAGACACTCCATAACTTAATTTTAATCTTATTGTGCAGCGGTGTTGTCAGTGCCTCCTTTGAAACAGACTTATTCAACATCACCGGCAGCTGTGCACAGAAGTTTGTTGGCTGAGGCCCACCTTTCAAAAAATCTGAGAGGAGCAACCATTTCAGCAAGTTTTGAAGCATTTTTATTTATTGTTATTTCATAATGACGACTAGTTGAACGGCTGTGCGGTGCATAGTGGAGTGTGAAGAGCAAAGCAGCTCTGTTGCAGAACAGAGAGGGCTGATTCTCTGTGCACTGCAGCTTTAATTACATTTAAGAGGAAAATACTGTACTTACAGTATTTACTCTAGGAATTGATATTTTTCACATAAACATATGATGAATTGTGGCAGCTTTGAAATGAGATAAATCTCCAACTACATCAGTAAGATACTTGCACGTGACAAATTACATTTCAACAGTACCAGATTTTTATTTATTTTATGTCGTTTATGTGGGTACTGCTTTTACCTAAAGGTGAAAACAATTTAAATACTTTTATCCCAGTCTTAGTCACATATAGTTCTACTCAGCATGTACCAATACATAAGTAATGGTACAAAGTACATGCTGAATACCCCACCTTATCATTAATGTTATTACAGGTATTCCAAAATTCAATCACTCTCCATTATTCATTCAATTATTAACATTATTCTGTCAAAAATTACAGTCTTACAATGTTTCTATGTAATCTCTCGTAGCATTTATTAATTAAGCCACTGCAGCCGCTTTATTCCCTTTACCCACATGTGACCCCTCTGCCTCGTTTTTCAGTGCCAGTAATTGTTTACTTGGTTATCTGCAATAAAGGTGAACGTGAAGTAAAATGTCCAAATTATGAGCCAGCCCACCTACAGAGCAGGTGAGTACACACACACACACACACACACACACACACATAACTCGAAATAGTCAGTAGATAGGAGCTGTCACTGAACAATGGAGGCTCAGCCAGTGCTGCAACCACAGGGATTCACAGAAGGGACAGCAGAGGGGGCACAGACGCATACTGATAGTGAGGAAGCTGATAAAAACAAAGACAGAGTGAGAGAAGGAAGACCTCCTACTAACAAGGCCACACAGGATCACTCACATTTTACTAATTTATCTGACCCCCAGTCAGCTTCTGTTTGAGTTTGTTTGTTTGTTGCCTGTGATAGCAGCGAACTGGCACTCTGTTCTCGGTAAGACGTTTGTCTGGTTTTGTTTATTTGAAATACTGGGCACACAAATTGTTCGGCCCCCCTGGCATCATGAATAACGCTGAAATAGGATTACACAGTGACTTGTCTTCATTTCAGTTCTCCACCCTTTTTTCTGCCTTTTTGGAGTCCTGCTCTGGACTTGGCCCTTCTCTCAGGTCTATAAAGCCACACTGATGAGGCTGACTGGCCCGAGCTCTTGGGGCCTGTAATAATCTCTCCCTCTTTAGGAGACTGAGAGGGTGAAGTGAGTCATAAGAACCCTCTGTGTCAGCTTTAACCGGCCAGCAGAAAGAAAAAGTCATAATTATAGTACTCTCTCTGGATGGTTTTAAATAAAGGTTTCTGGCTGGGCCCCTATAGAAACACACTCTCTCTTACTCACACACACACACACACACACACACACACACACACACACACATGCACTTCAATAAAGAGGCACTAATCAATCAGAGGTTCCCCTGCCATGGCTTCATTTGAGCCCCTGTCTGAAAGAAGGACTGACAGCCCTCAACCTCCCAGTATTGTCAGATGAGACTGATTAGGCTTCTGACTGGCTACCTCAGCCACCAGCTAGAAAAGCACAGAGGTTAAAGGGTGTCCATTTGCAATCGACGAGCGCTGAAAAGTTCTGGACACCTGCTTTTTAAAGTGATGCTTGTCTCTGCAGTTTTATCCTCCTTTTTTGTTATTTGCAATTTAAGGGCAGCACAGGGGAGAGGGAGAGAGTTGTTTGAGAGAGTAAAAAGGGGTGTGCAGGGTACTGTGTCTCTGTGTGTGTGTGTGTGTGTGTGTGTGTGTGTGTGTGTGTGTGTGTGTGTGTGTGTGTGTGTGTGTGTGTGTGTGTGTGTGTGTGCGTGTGCGTGTGCGTATGTGTGTGTGTGTGTGTTTGTGTGTGTGTGTGTGCGCGCGCGCATGTAGCTTAAGTTTTGAAGGGGGAGCTTGGCTGTGAGCCCAAGGCTGGAACAAAGAGGGGACACTCTTTACATGCATAGCCAGACAGAGTAAACTGCCCAGCAGCACTGCCAGTAAATACAAGGCACAAAAACAGACTTAGAGAGAAGCGAAAAAAAAGAGAAAACAGAAATATCAGACTCACCGAACCATCCGCATGCTCCACTTCTAAAACTTAAAATTTTTCAATTTAGAGCAAACGAGAAATGTATCGGGTGGCATTCGTAGGTGTTAAATAGCACAAGATTTAGTTGTGTTTGCATTCAATGTGGAGCTGTGTGGCCATAGGTAAATCTAAGCTATCCCTTTGGCCTGGGAAGAGAGGATGGGAGAGGAGAGATTTGGTTAATAAAACCAGTAAAACAAATAAGATTATACTTTGATGTCTGTAGAGTTACTTTTATGTGGTCAAAAAGTGACCGAAGAAGAGATGTTGCAGCCAGTGTGAAGATTTCCATGAAAGGAATTTGTTTTGTGTTTCATTAGTTCTATCATCTGTCGTGTGTATGCTGTCTATCAAATAAGCCTTGCATATAACATTCATCATAAAACTGTATTGCTAACGCCACTATAATATCTGAACAAATCCTCAGGGACATGGCACTTGAGATGTAAGGTTTCTTATTTTTTGCTCTCTGAAATCCCCTTAAAGCAGCAAACCAAATTCACCCTTTAAAAAAAGGAAAGCCACTCCATCAGTGAGGGACAAATGTCTATTCTGACAAAAATTGTGAGGGAATTATGCTACCTTGCCATCACTGGGTTGCCTTCCATAATACCTCTCCTGGTGACTGGTAAATGCCACTTTCAATCTTTCTTTTTTTTCCACTCTTCCCTTTTCACTCCTCCTTTTCCTTGCCTTCAATGGGTGTGTTAAGTATTGTGTGTTGTGATGGGGGCGGTGAGTCAGTCAGGATCATTAAAGACAGGCCAAGCCTTTGGCCAGATCAAAATAATTAACTGCAGAGGTCACAAGCTAATGTAATGAAATGGAGGACTGAATGGTGCTCACTAATCCTCCCTTTACCTTGTTTTAGGGAGGGGGCAGGACTTTATAAGCCAGGGCATTTCTACTGATAATAGGTTGTGGGGTGCAGGGGGACCTGGACTATGGATTTTTGTGTCTGTATGTATATGTGCGTATGTGAGTGTGTGAGTGTGTGTGTGTGTGTGTCTGAAAGAGAGTGAAAGAGTGGCAGATGTGTTCAATTTCAACCTCTAATTTGGTCACATTCTGAGTCATGAAAGTATTTTTCAAAGAACAAGTGAAACTGTGGCTTGCAAGATCTTTTCAGTTGCTCCAATGCAAATTAGCTCTACGTAATCTTCCATCATTTAGGAGTGAAGTGAGGTGAAGCAGTCCTCTAGTTATTGGTAACTGTTTCTAACAGATGAGAGTAAAAAGATGAGAGTAGTAAGTATATTTTTCACTAGTATCATAACAAAAATATACTTTGTGTTAAAAATGAAAGTTTTGATTAGGCGGGCAAGATGGTGCTCTATTATGTACAGTATTTTACATAATTGCTTACCCAACATTTAATTTTTTGATTTGGTTGGTACAGTACGGTATTTTATAGACAGTTGTACATAAAATTGCCTGTATTAAATATTATAATTGCAAATGTGCTAAATGTGTTAATTAAATGCATGTAAAGAATACGAAAATAGAAATATCATTGATGTTATTCAAATATCTACAGAAAATGTGGCCATCCGTGCCATGAAACCACAAAAATCAGACAAAACTTAGCATTGTTTTGACCAACTTTACATAAAAAGCCTATTTTAAGTTCTGATCCTGCATGTGCTTTCATGTTTCCATTCTGAGTTCTTACACACAGCCCTTTCATGACCAAGAGCAAGTGTACACTAAGCTTTGATAGCATAAATAAGGCACTTCTATGGCGCCTCACAAAGATATTCACAAGACATATAAAAGAAAATATCTAAGTGTCCGACCTTCAGAATCAAACAATAGGAGAATGAAGCGTGTGATTTGAAGCTGAGCGCAATGCGTGTCAGAGGCCGATGAAGCTATGGTGTATCACTCTGAACAGGTTCTTCAGGGGCAAGCTCCAACCTGCTGAGGACCCTGGGACATGATTCTCTGTGTGTGCATGTGTGTGTGTGTGCGCAGGGAGGAACAGCACTGAACAAAAAGAGAGTAGGAAAGTGGTTTCAGGGTTTGCACACTGATCTCTGACATGCAGACAATCATAAACCGACCCACACACACACAAACTAAGTGATTACAGCGTATTGTTGAGTGAAGGAATGCACCTGATCTCAACAGAAGAATGGATCAAAGCTATTTAAACACACTAAAAGACAAAAACACATACACACAAACAGTGAGCCCACACATAACATGTTTTTAGAGAGACAGTCAAAAGGGAGTTACATTTTTTTACATGTGTCATCACTGCACAAGTGAGGACAGGACAAGATAGCATGGGTGAGGTCCTGACAGAACAGCAATCAGTGATAATGAATAATGTTTAGAATCAGGATGTGTATCAGGAAGTGTAATTTTGCACATGGTCCATAAATAAAATGGGTTAAGTTTGAATGGAGCAGTCACCACTGCCTCCGCTGGTCTGAAAGTGCAGTTCCCCCGTTGGCCACTAGATGCTGAGCCAAACAGAACTTTGACTCATTCAAGGGGAGTGGACTAACTCACAACTTTATATACAGTGTTGTTATACGGCTTAGTACCGATTCAACTCGACTCAGCTCAGCTACACCTATTTTTTGTATTTCTGTTGGTCAAAGGTTTTGGATAGTGCTTGGTACCTGGCACTTTACTTCATATCATGTCTTTCAAGTTTCCAAACAAGCTTATATCAAACCCAAGTTTGGGGCTAATTTTATATGTGTGTATCCTGAACATATTCTTCCATGAAATGGCTTTTAGGGCTTAAAAGACTGGCATATTTGAGGGATGTCTGACATATAACAGGTGTCTGTTTACCGCTTGTCACCTGGGATGTTCTTCTTGGTTGTTCCATCAGGGCCCTGTCCAGCGTTTCATAAAATTGCCCAAACTTGTTTTTTAATGGCTTTCATAACTAAAAGTGAAACCGTAGCTCAATTTTTTTTTGTTTTGAATTCAAAGTTGATCAGGATCATGATCTGGTGAAATGGTCAGAGTAATAAATTCCTGGCACTATACTTACAGTAAATGCAGGTCCAGCTTTAATCCTGGCTCTAAATGGGAACACAAGAAAACCATAGAATCTTTCAGGATTTATTTGTATGCGAAAACTTGTATCATGCATGTTTCTCCTGCCTGGTCTCACTGTAATAGCCATTACCAAGTACTATTCCCATAATCCAGTTTTAGTCTCTCTTTAATGACTCCAGATCAAATCAACCTGCAATTACATTTCCTGCATTTAAATATATAATTCCATGCCACTTTTACAGGAACTTACAGCAACTTATGATCACACCATCATGTTCGCCAGTCGTCTTACCATCACCTAATAATTGACATCCGCTCACAGTAGTAAAAAAAAAAAAAGCACTGTACAAGCAGTCCACTCCAGGCTGCTGGCTGCAGTCTCTCTGAACCATCATTACAGTCATTAGGCAAGAATAAGCTCTGTGTCACAGGAGTCCACCAGCATCCAGTTTAACCCAGCACAATTAGCACATCCGTTGGAGTAGAATTACCCTGTAAAATGAGAATGCTCTGGACAAAAGCGGCAGGAGAGTTGGAGTTGAAAAACGAGGGTAAGTGTGAGGGAAAGGGGGAGAGAGGAGGAGAGGAGAAATAAGGGAGGACAGGGGGAGATTAAAATTGTTTGAATTGAGTCCACGCTCGCCCCATTCATTTGGTATTCTGCTCAAATCAGGGCTTTTGTTCAGTCTGGCGTGAAGTAGTGTCAATCATCTCGACCCGGTTTTGTAGAATGGGGAAATTTATTATGAATTTGCTCCTGCAAATAATGAGGAATACCCCCTGCCTGCTCTCTCTCTTCCCTCCCCCTTCTCCCCCCAAGCAGCCTCTCTACACCCTCCCCTGCCTCCACCCCATATCAATGCTGCAGAATAGGCAATAGAGAGTGAAGTTAGCAATCTCAGGGCCACTCGCACTCTGGACCCACATCAAAGTGACAGAGACGTCCAATCAGATTTGTCTTACAGGCATTACATGATGAATATGGTGCAGCCGTAGCACAAAAGCACCTTTGTGTGTCCTCCGAGCAGAGACTATTCACAGCCCGCCACAGCCAGCCAGAGTGGAAGTAAATGGCCCAAAGGGCCCAGGCCAAAAAAAGCACCCAAACTTGTGCAGCACAATGGCCCATGCAAATCATGCACCCCGCCACCTCCACCCTACCACACATCCCCACCTCTTCCATCTCTCCACCCTCCAGGCCTGAGCTTGGTTCCTCCTCTGCTGGGTTGTCTGAAGTTTGGAGCCTATTCACACACATACAGAGGTGTCAGTTATAAGTGCTGAGCTGCATGAATTCAAACTCCTTTATTTTTGTTCATTTGTAAAGAGAATGTTTTTTTTTAGAAAGATAGAAGAACAACATGAGTTGAATGACTGACTTTTTGTCAGAAAGTAAGAGTGACTTGGACAACACTCCTAGTCTTTAGTAAGACTTCTGGTGAGAGGAAGAGGTTTTTCAGCACTCTGGAGTGGCCCCATGATGTTTCCTTGTATTGAGAAAAACATCTAATGTGTCTAATTCGATGGGCTCATAGTGGCCCAACTAAAGGACATGTCTGTTCCTTAAACACAGTGATCAATAACTGCTTCAAATAGAATGCTGAATTCAACTTAGCAGCACTTTGGTGCATTGGATAACTCAGACATTTCATTAATAAATTCCCAAATACATTCCAAGTTTTTAAATATGATAACATATGATACATTACTTTCAAATTACAAGTGTCATTCACCATAGCAAATAGTAGTATTCCATTGCATACTGAGGTGGCAATATTTTTGATGAGACCACAAAAGGCCTATAGCAATAAGTGCAAATAATAATGTGTCTACAGTGCTTCAGCAGGACCTTACTCGATCAATAACCAAGGGGTCAACAGATTTGTCTGTGAACAGCTGCATGGACCTGTGCATGTGTGTGTGTGTGTGTGTGTGTGTGTGTGTGTGTGTGTGTGTGTGTGTGTGTGTGTGTGTGTGTGTGTTTGTATGGCGGGGTACACCAAATCAGTCTATGTCTATGTCAAACATGTCTGTGCTTCTGCTTAAACATTAACACCTCAGTAAGCATCGCTCAAGGTTGTGTGCAATCTCTTCTTTCAGCTACATCGCTGTCATCCTTGCTTTGTCTCAGCTGCTTGTTATCATATTTATGTACTATAGCGTTGTATGTTTTTGAGAAGGTAAAATGATTGGTAATCTATAGCAACTTAACAGCGCAACTTTACATTAATTAATGTAAAAGTTTAAATTAATCCAAATTAAGACCAAATCAGGTTTTCCCATATTCTAAACTCAGTGTCAGACCGATACTTTGCTTTGTGGTTTCTGGTGCACCTGTTGCATTATACATGACTGTGGAGAGATGTAATGAGCCAGAAACTAACATCGTCCGGTAACTTCACCTAAAACATCTCAGCCTTTCTGCAGCCATTTAGATTTTTTTCAATTACTTTTATCTTAACACATCCATTCGTTATCTGTAACCTGTTATCCTATTTAGGGTCTTGGAGGGCTAGAGCTTTTCCCAGCTTTCATTGGAAGAGAAGCAGGGTACACACTGGACAGGTCACCAGTCTGTCTCAGGGCTAACAGAGAGAGAGAGAGACACATACAGATAGACAACAATTCCCACTCACATTAACACCTACAGGCAATTTAGAGTCACCAGTTAATCTAACATGCATGTCTTTGGACTGTGGGAGGAAACAGGAGTCCACAGAAGACTGGGGATTTAACCCGGTGACCCTCTTATCTCAGTTCATTAAATAATAATTGATTTCACTAAAACAATCTATGTTGCGTTAAGTCAACTTGAACTATGCAGTTAAATGATTCCAAATGTTATAATTAGGGGCTCAGGTACAAGTGAACAAGTGTTCGTAGCAGAACCCCTGATGAACTGTTTCTTTTTATATGTCACTTTCAAGGGCAATAAAATATACAAGATCAACTATGATAACATATCCCAAACAAGTGGGGACAAACAGTTGCAAATTTTATACCCAAATGTATTGTGCAATGCAAATCGCACCTCAGCCACCTTCCCTCTTTGAAATATTTAATGCTGTTGGTAAAAAAAACTGAATCCAGTCTGTTTTCCCGAGTTCAGGTCATTTGCAGGACAGCTGTATTTTTAGAACAAATTAAGGCAGGACAACAAATGAAGGACAAACAAACTATCCATTGATTCAGTTGTCTCACATTGTAGTGCATCTTGGCAATTTGGATTTTAATACCTTAACGGTTTTGTTTCCGAAGGAATCAAACTGAAAGGCAAGGCAATGAGAGAGAAAACAGTTTTGTACACAGTGGCAGTAAAACTGTATTCATGTAAATATTGTCTTTTAAACGTTTTTGCCAGGGGCTCAATATAAAAGTGCAATGAAGGTTGGATACCAAAACTAGTTTTTGCTCATTCAAAACTGACCCAGAAAGCATCCAGAGCAACAAATGACCTCTCACCTCCTCACTATTAGCCAGTTTGGATCCATCTTACATAGTTTATGTAAACATAGCACAGTAAACTCATGCATAAATGAGCTGAGTGATGGATTATTCAGGAAGGATTAGGCCAACATTAACATCTCCCGAATGTATTGTCAAAGTGAAAATTACCCACGGACACAATGACATGAATAAATCGACTTTCTCTCCCTGTATGGCTGAGGAGAAAATACCATATCCATCTTAGGAGGACAAGAGACAAGCGTTTATTTTCACCTTGTGCCCTGGCCTCTGCCTGACACTGAAGGACATCAGAAACCCCATTTCATTCCTGTAATAATAGAGCAGCGGGGTATTTTCAGCCCTACGTTGATTTCTCTTTTTGAGCCCTGGTGACGTATGACGTTATAAAGCAGAGCGTAATTAACGTCATTTATCACTTGTTTGATTTTGTCATTTTCTTCGTGGACAGGGCTCACATGCCATTAACCGGTGGGGGCACCAGAGCCTTTGTCACCGAGTACAGGCACGTGGCTTACACCTGCAGGCTGCAGCGTGTGTGTGTGTGTGTGTGTGTGTGTGTGTGTGTGTGTGTGTGTGTGTGTGTGTGTGTGTGTGTGTGTGTGTGTGTGTGTGTTTCTTTCAACTCTCTCTTTTAGAGAGAGAAAGAAAGCATTTGCATTTGCATGTGGCACACACGGGTGCAAAAGTATATCATCTCTCAGCCAGTTACGGTTTGATAACATTTCAAAACTCTATAAGTGCAAGTTAGGTAATTTTTACCTGTTAACTTATTTTGGCCTATGTTGGCTCATATAAAGCTCTGACGATATCTTCTAGTAAAAATAAAAGGACTTAAAGACCAGTTCCAATCAGCCTCTCTTGTTCCCAATTTTCCACTCCCACAGAGAGCACCAGGTGAAATTAAACTCATTATTTCTCCTCTGCCTCGCTGAATTTGGCGTCAGTGTTTATTTACAATAGAGGTTCTTCCATAAGTCGCATAATGAGGCGCTAAGGCGCACACAATAGTACTCACAATGGGGTGTTGTGCTCCCCATTTCGCAGGAGATGGGCTTTTTGATTGGGCTGTGTGCGCCGTGAAAAACGCAGTCGGGGATGCAACAAGTCTACAACCCTACGTTTTATTTAGATTGATCTCAATCGGGTAATAAGAATTTTGACCCGACTCATTGTCTTGCTGACTTTCCCCAGGCCATATTTCAAAGTGTCTATACTCTTTGAGTGGAGTGAATTGCACCCCGTCTCCCCCTCCCTCCGCCACAGGCCCTCTGGGTAAAGGCAGAGTATGCAAAAGAAACAATGCAATGCATGAAACGTAATATTAATCTCCACGTCCTCAATGCAAACAAAGCGCTGTAGAAGGTGCTCTTCTATAATGGTTATTGAGTGCTCACCCAGCTGCGCAATTTTCCCCCGTGTGCCCAACCAAGTCGGGAAAAGGTCATGTAGGGCCTTTGAATAGAAGAGAAGCTCCCTAGTTTGCTCAATTACCGCCGCCAATAACACTCACACAACACACACACACACACACCGCTCTCTCACACACATGTTTGAGTCATTACCAGCTGAAGAACCAAACCAATGCAAAAAACATAATATAAATAGATTCATCTTTATTTATAAAACTTGTTTTACACAAAATATATCTGTTAAAATCGAATATTTACATTTTAGGCTACGGGAAACGGAAGTGCATACATTAATAAAGATCTCCATACCACATATTAAAACAAAACAAGAAAACAACTACAATCTGTCACAGGTAGTAGCCTTGATATTGCTCTCCAGTCACACAACCCATACATGCTAACTCACTGTTTCACTGACAACAGGTTCTGACACTTTACACCCGTCAGGAAAAGTGGCAGTGTCTTGTTCAAGAACGTTTTGTTTTGTTTGACTTAAAATACAAAAATATGTCTTCGTGTTTAAACCACTGGTCGTATGATACAATGTTGTTATGAAAAATGTACAGCACAAAAGTCTATTGACGCATCACCTTTGTTGTGTCTTCCAACAGAAGTGGCAGCAGAGGAGGCAGCACTGCTCTGATGAAACCCTCATAAAAACAAGTCCCATGGAGCTACAGCATCGTCTCTGCAGAGCCCGCTGCTGTATCGCGTATTAATTGCACTTATTTAATCATGACATCGAGTTCTTTACTTCCACGCGTCAACGGGACACCCTCCTTCCAGTGGCGACTTCAGGACGACTACTTATGCGCCAAGATGCTCCGTCTCTCTCTTACGCACAAACACACACACACACTCTCTCTCCCGCTCTCTCTCTCTCTCACTCCCTCTCGCTCTCTCTCTCTCGTTGTCACTATTGCTTTGCTCCTTCAGAAGCAGCCCGGGTGAGGGAGGGAGGCAACAGATCACTTCCAAAAGCACGGCGGGCAAGACTGATCCGATGCCTTTATCAAGTCTTTGTCGGCATTTCTGGAAGTCAGCTGATATTACGCACAGACGCTGCAGTGTGAGTTCGCTGCTGTCAGACTCAGTACCTGTCGAACCAGGTTGTAAAGTCCAACAGCTCCTGCTCCTCGGAGCTCAGAGGCTCGTAGCCACCTTCGTCTGATGAGTAGGTGGAGTGAGGCGACTCCGGGTCTGCGGAGTAGCTGTTGGAAAGAGTCGGTGATGGCAGCCCGCACTGGAAAGCTGCAGACACAGCGTCGTGCTCGTCCAGGAGTTGCTGTAACGCTCTGATATACTCCACCGCCGACCTCAGCGTCTCCACTTTGCTCATCTTCTTGTTGGCGGCGCCGTTGGGCACATGCTGACGCAGCGTCTGGAAACCCATGTTGACTTGTTTGACCCGGTTCCTCTCTCTTTCGTTCCGCCGGGCCACGGCCACGGGCTGCTGTTGAGGGATGGAGTAGCCGAGGCCGTTGAAGCTCAGGCGCCGCTTGCAGCGCAGGAGCTCCGGTGAGCTGGAGCGCTGTCTCTTCAGCACCTTGGTTTTGCTTTGGTAGCCAGCAGCGCCGGTATTGGCGTGCGCCACGGGGACAGCGCAGTCGTGGGCCGGGGCGTGCAGGCTGATACTTGCGCGTCTCTCGTTAAGTCCAAAGGTGAATGCAGTTTGCGCGGTGGTAATGGTTGTAGTTTCCATCTCGCTGACAGTTCTTGTGAAATGATGGATGGAGAGGGCGAGCTCGGCCTCGAACAGTGGAAGACGAGGAGGATGGACAGGAAAAAAGGGCTGGCAGTGTACAGCTCTCGTGTCCTTCGCGTGGGGACCGTGTGGCTAACTCTAGTCCAAGTCTCTCTTGACTGCTTACTCCACGAGCCGATCTGACCCAAACTTTGGCAGCACTCCTCTTTTTCAACACGCGCCCCAACACACACCCCACCCACCCCTTTTTGGAGACGCACGCTTCGCGGCGAGGCCCCGCCCCCGCTGTGTGATTCTTCTGCACGCCGACTCCCCCGGGCCAGGCGCGTGGCTCCGGGAGCTCAATAAACAATCCCGAGCTTTCACTGCGCCGGGAGCACGCGCTGGGCTCATTTACATTCCAATGTCTCTAACTTGAAGGCCCATTGGTGGATTCAAACGGCCTGCAACCGTGCGAAAAGAAAGAAAGTAGAAAAAAGACAGAGAAAGAAGAAAAAGAAGAGAGAATGAAAAAGTGAATGGTTTGGTTCTTTAAAATGCCTTTTGAATTTGACAATGTACCCCTGGCTAGTCTTCAAATTATCGGTCTTCCCCCCTCGGCCATCTTTCTCCTCCAGTTCTTTACAATCACAAATACCAAGGACGCTCTCTCCTGTATCCAGGCTACAGCTTTACAGAGCTAAATAAATTGCAAGCGTGTCTCTGTGCAGAATAATTGGCAATTAAAAAGCTCGCGTAGGGACGCGATTAATTTAAAAGTAAATATCATGTTTATGACAAGCAGGCGTCCGAATAAGAGCAGTTCACAGCTGCCTGTCAACGCAGCACTCTGCGCTTGAAGAGTTGTCCCCGAAAAGGTCATTTCATATTTGAGTGGCAGACAGTCTCTCAGATGTTATAGATTTGTGCTCTTTTTTTCCACTCACGCAGACCACACTGTGGAAGTAAGATTTCAGCACCACACGAGACTGGACAGTTAAATGCAAATCGCCATCATCTCGTTTCCCAATTTAGCGGAATGAATTCACACACATTTAGTTTTATTCTGACTATGATACATTCAATATTGTTGCCAAAAGCCATAGCAACTCTTGTCTTGTTGAAAAGTCTTGTTATCAGCAAATTCTGGCAGTGATTGTGTTAAGAGATGAAGAGCCGTAAAAGAAGAATTGGACACGTGCGGCCTCTGGTGGCAATGCAGTGTCATTACGTCCTGCAACTCAGGTCTTGCATTTTATGAAATTCAGAAGAGGGGGATTCCCTGACAGTTACCGGTGGTAACTTTACTTTTTTTTTCTTTTTTTACCCACAAGGTAAAATATTAGACATACCTTCCCTTTTTTGCATTACATAACCACATATACTGTGCGTATGTAATGCTTATTTGTCCCATAAATTAAAGGATTTTATAGTTTTTTTTGTTGTTGTTGTCCGCTTCACAAAATTATACAGTAATTGTTAGTTTATTAAATACTCCAAGCTCACGTAGTTTATTACAACAGTCCTGCAATAAATCCTATTTCGACGTAATGTGATAATACTCAGTCAATACAGTATACAGGGTGTTTTTTATTCTTTGGGGTATGTTTGGTCAGTCATGACCACTATTTAGTTTTAAAAACGATTTGAAAATTTTGCTGTGATTAGTCAGTGCGATTTTCCACTGGGCTAGTTGAGCTTTTAACTATAGTATGTGTGGGTATAAAAGACACCACAAATTAATTTAAGCAAAAAAGCTCAACGATGAGTGAAAAAAAAAACACCTTTCAGACTTTCAATGACCACTACAAAAGGTACAAATCACTGACATAAACCTTTACTGTAATATTAGGAAAAAACAATATGCCTTTTGCGGCAGGCTTACCCTCCAATTTACCCCAGAGGTGTGTTGACATAAATAGATCATTGTACATATACAATTAAAAAGAAAATGGGAGTCACTTTTCACTTCCTACTAATCTTGCTGTTCAAACATTTTACATGCCCAAAGGATTTTAAATAATTTCACTACAAATGTAGGAGGTTACATTTGATAAATGTCATGAAAAGACTACGGCCATCATAAGCAAGAAACATTAGTCTCCTACAGAGGATATCTCCATTATTTTTGATTTCTGTGAGGTTTAAGGGTGAATCACATACTTTGAGATTGCCCTTTCCTGTGTGTTTGCATGTGTCTGTATAGAAAGTGCTGTGTACTTTTCATGCTTCAGTAAATGGCAGTGCTTTGTGTGGGAATCCCCACTTTCATCTTCTTCATCTTTCCCCTATCTCTCTGACCTCTGCTAGGGCTTCCTCTGTCAACACCAGAGGGTGCTGAGAGAAAACATTTGGTCACATACCATTCAGTGCATTATTTTAGAGTATTTATTGTGTCTTTATTTGGAAATAGCACTTGCATCAATGCTACAATTTAGTTAGCATCTGATACAAAATAGTCCTAACACATGCATATGAGGGACACTTAACACTTCTTTTTTGAGGAAGATACTTTTTCATATCTTGATTTTGTGCCAATTATTGAATTATTTGTAGAAACACTCTAGACAAATCAAAATGTTTCAGTTGCAGGAAGCACTCACAGGAAAATCTTCTCGGCAGTGAGTCATGGACAGTCTTTAATACCACACAGAGAGATGTGAAGGCTGTGGTTGGTGAAATGAATCTGGAGTATGGTAAACAAACATCTGTTAGACCTACAATAATGGAAAATTAAAAACAGTTTCAGTAGTCTCAAAAATGTCTTATGCTATACCTAAAAGGCAATAGTTGATTGCACTTTGTGAAAATGTATTTGGCTAGAATAAGACTATATACCCTGACAGAGGATTATGGTCTTATGAGTAAACATCACATCTTTGGTCATTATTTTCTCTCTGTGCCTAACAAATCCACACAACGATTAAAGTTAAAGCCTGCCCAGGTCTTGATCAAACAAAAGGTGTTTCTGTCTATTGGAACCGGTAGCAGCCTTAAAAAACATATCTTTACTCTTCAGCTCCCAGACACCCACAGCTTTTGAAGTAAACAATGTACTGAGTCCATAATGCTTCACACGTGACACAGATGAGAACGTGATAAGACAGAGAGATGAATGAAGAGGAAAAATCCGGAATAGACTTCCCTCTAACAATCCTTTAAAAAGTAGAGAGTGTTCAACGTGAACTGTGGTTACTTAATACATGATCTCCCTCCAAAGACTCATCCTCTGTGTGTTTGGCTGGCAAGCTAAGGCACTATTATCTCACCCATATTTTTGCAGGCCATTGTGGCATCATGCTAACATACTGCAGTCAGAGTCAAGCAACAGACTTTTCTGTCACATGCAAAAACGATCCGCTACATGCTCTGCAAAACATGATTTGATATTATTATATCCACGGTGGATACTAATATTGCCTTTTCCTTGTGAATATAAGTGTGAAATAGGATGTAAACCTTCCATGTGGTTTTTTTTTAGAAATCAGGCTACATCCGTTTTTTAACGAAGCATTAGATTTATACAGAGGCCATCTAAGATGCCTGAGCAGTACTTCCACTGTGCATGAAGGGGAAGTGCTCCATTACAGCCTGTATCGCTTCTCTATTCTTGATATATATCCTGGGCTGAGGTGAGGACACAGTCAGACCACAGAAAGCAGTTCTTCCCTAGACACTAATAAAAAGAAGTAGGTTTACTCACCATCAGCATGCACCTTCATGCAATAGTGAGGACTCATTTTATATGGTAAAAGGTCAGATATGGCCTCAGAGGACTAGAGGAAAAATATGTTTTGCAGTTGTGTTCATGTGCTGTAAAGTTATAAATCACAAAACATGGGAAGAAGAGGAAGGGAAGAATCATTCAGAGCTAATCACTGTATTTCTGGGAATCTATAAAATATCTTTATCTAAAATCTATGTCATGGAGAATAAGGGAGAAAGCTCACTGCACTCTCACCCACTTTGCGGTTAGAAATATTCTTTCTTGTTTAAACACATGACACAACCACACACCTGCAGGATTCTGACTCTGAAAGTCCCACAAAACACTTGAATACACCCCACAGTCATAAGTATAAACTACAGTACATTCACTAATGTAATGTGTCAAAATTCACTGAAAATGGGTGGTTTCATGGGATGCTATTTTAGTGAGCAACAGCTTTCTTCACATTAGAGCAGGTGGAGTTAATTCAAATGTCATCTGACCCAAAACTACTTACAAAATGTTTGGTTGGTCTTCAACCTTATTATTAACATACCATGTGTTGGCTATTGGGTAGTGTTGAAGTGAAGCCTAGAACTTTTATATTAAAACCACCTTTTAGGAATATTTTCATTTGGACGTACAGTTAAATACTCTTTATTAAGTTGTTTAGGTCTGCATTCAAGGTGAGTTACTGAAGAGGCCGACCAGGCACAGGTGTCCTCTGACTTCTGGGGCTACTGAGTAATAACATCTTACTGTCTTATTTGAAAGTCACAGAGCTCAAGTAATAAACAAAATGACCCAAAAAGGATTCAAAACTATCCCAAAAAGACAAAACAAACAAACAAACAAACAAAAAACACAGAAAAAGCAGACACAAAGTTGCCTGGAAGAACAAAAAACAACAACAACCCCCATAATAGTAACGAAATGAGTGGTTGCATGTACACATCTCTGACTGGGGCCGTTCTGTTTGGAGTTTAGATGTTGTGTTCAGTTTCCTCCTGCAGTCCATAGACATGCATGTTAGGAAAATCTGTGACTCTACATTACAAGATGTGAAGGGTTAGGGTTAGGGTGACTGTGGTGCAGGAGGTAGAGCAGTCGTCCACCAATCCCAGGGTTTTTCTTTCAAGGACATTGATTCTGCTCATAAGTGCAGACCATTTACCATTTAAGCTTTGTTTTCACTGACAGAGAATGGCTGCTGATTAAGGGATGTCGTCATCGGTGGCATCAATGAACGATTAGGGTCAAGCATTAAGGGAGCGTGGGGTCTTTTACCTGCCTGAGCCCACGGGCCCCAATTTCTTAAAATCGTAAAATTCAAATTTGTAAACGAGCACCTTGCATTTTATGAATGAAATAAATGTTAAACATTAATTATTACTTATTTTAAACATTAATAATGTTTTATTTAGAAGGTGTGACAGCTGTATATTTTATAGAAGCTACAAATCCCTTACCACATTTACTTTAGAAATAGTGCTCCAGCTACAGATAAAATGGTGTTTTAACAATGCAAGCTTACACAAAGGAGATGACATCACTGTGTAATGAAAACCACGTAAAATACAGGAGGGAGGGTAACATTATAATAGGACACAGTATGGTCTTATTGGCCTCTGTAATGTTAATGCTAAATCTAATTCATGACGCAGTGCGTAAATGGGCGCAAACTATTTGGAGTGGACGTTTTCTAGGATGATGAAATGCTAAACGATGTGATGAGGCAAGAGATTCCGACTTTCAGTTTCTCTCATAATCTAAGAAGGAAATAAATAGTTTCCACTTTATCGTCCAACCCACAAATACCCCCACCTGGACTGCACCTGGGTGTGTTCAATTTATCAACCGTCAGCACCTCAACTGCGCGATTAATGCAAGACGCCATTTGCATGGGCAAAGCGTCTTACATGAATCAAATGCACCCTTTTGCCTGTGAGAAGGAGGAGGCACCAAAACCTCACATGATGTCAGTGGGGGTGGATTGGATATAAATGCTGCATGACTTTTCAGGAGAACAAGTCCGACAACTCTAAAGAAAGAGGGACATCTACTCAAAAATGCAAAGGTAGGAAAAACACAAAAAGACGAGGATTCCTCTTCTTTCTCGCACATCTGCAAGATCGTCACTATGTTTTTGTTAAGTTTAGTAGCTTCGCTAAACATCCATTGAGGTAATTTTGTTTAATGTAAAAAAAATCTATAATATAACGAGAATTTCTAGTCGATAAGGCATGTTGCTTGAGCACTTTAATAGTTAGGATACAGTTTGCTGCCTTCCTCTCTTCCGTCTTTCTGAATTGCCAGACAGTGTGTTGACTTGGCTGACTGTAGCCTTTCACTGCTCATGTTTCCTCTCAGCTCTCCGAAGCCTCAGTTTGCCAGCTGGCTCATAGAGCAGGTCAAGACCGGCCAGTACCCGGGCCTGTGCTATGTGGGCCAAAACAAGTTCAGAGTCCCATGGAAACACAACTCCAGGAAGGACTGCAATGATGAAGACAGTAAAATATTCCGGGTAGGTTTAGTCGCGTCTTGTCACTCCCATACATACATATCTGGACCAGGGTGATTAGATAAAGTGTTGATGACTTTGTTGACATCAGTCTGAGGCAATTGTAATAACACTGTAATTACAAAACGAGTGCATCTGAGTTTACAGTGATGAAAGTTGTGCTATAAGCAGTCTTCACAGACTGGTTCTGCAGAAAAAGTTAGGGGCTGCTTATCATTTATTCGTTTTTATTATTGTCACACTGCACTTGTAAGGCAGCACACACAGGGATGCCAGGGGCAAATATAGCATTGCAGCACCAGTGGTGGCCTTTTCACTTTCCTTAAGTCAAAGTAAAATCAAATTAGCAATGATGACAGTTTAAATTGTTAAAATGGTAAAGTAAAATAAAGGCAAATCAGTTCCTATATTGAAGGAAGTGCTATTCGATTTAGTGTGACAGCAGGTTCCTTCATTTCTGTGGAAAATGATGCAGGTGAAGATGAATCTGACAGTCATATAAGTAAAATCTGTAAAGTTACCTGGAATGTAATGGAATAAAAAGTGCAATATTTTCATATCACATTTACAGCAGGAGAAATAGAAAGCCTTGCTAAATGTACATTTCCAGTACGTAAATATATTTAATTTCCACCTGTGGGTAATACAGAAACTGTCAAATCTCCTGTCTTTGGTCCACAGTCATGGGCAGTGGCAAGTGGTAAAATTAAGGAGTTCCCCAATGACAAGGCCAGGTGGAAAACCAACTTCCGCTGCGCTCTCAACAACCTCTCTGAGCGCTTCAAGATGATAAAGGATAATTCCAAGAATTCTGATGACCCTCATAAAATCTATGAGATCGTCAACACTGAGCGTAAGACGATACTTACGCCAGACATTCTATTGTGGAGCCATTTTGAGGTTAAATGCAAATTAACATTGGTTACCTGTAATTATTTGCAGACAACAACGAAGAACTGCCAACGCAAGACTCCCAGGAGGATTTTGCCATGATTTCAGATATCTACAGCTCCCCCACAGAATACCTCCCCACAGGAAATGAGGTGAGTTTCACTTCTTGTTGAAGCTAATTTGTTTAGTGTTGGTCAGTTTGTCCTGATTTGTTTTTTCGTAATTTACTTGGGACTGCTTCTCACTGCCTTTATATAACAACTATGCTTCCCACCCTTTCAAACAGAACAATCTACTTAACAATTTCATGGCCTTAGATCTTGGAAACCATCCAACAGGTACAGTTTCTTATGCAAAGAAAAATATTGTCATATAAGTTAATCATTTTCTGTCCATTGGTTTGTGTTTGTAATTTAAGTTAAAGGTGATGCAATCGGGTTTGTTTTTGACAGAGGAGCAACCATGGACAGAAACCTATGCCCAGCCCATTCCAGTTGTCCCTGGAAACTATCTTGCTGCAGATGAGGACTACTCACAGCTTTTACCAGATCAGCCGTCTTACTGTGAGGGTAGGTTCACCACCATAAAGTAAAGATTCCTGTAGTGAAATTGAATGCTTTGAGAGCAAAGGACGTCCAAATGATTATCTGGGAAGAAGTGATTTATATGATGTTGTTCTGTGTTTTTGTTTTTAAAGTAAACCCTCCACCAGTCCTCAGCTCACCACTGCAGCCATCTATATATGAGCTAGACATCTCCATCCACTACAGGAAAAGAGAAATGTTAAATGTCAGAGTTACAACGGGTCGTCTCCAGCTCCACTATCAGCACGAGGTTCCTGGGCTCAACGCGCATCATCTCTGCTTCCCCTCCACTGGTGGCCTGCTGGACCACAAACAGGTAGAGCTTACGTCATTGTCGTGCTGTGTATAATAAACATGCGTATTATTTTTTATCACATCTCAGAGCCAATGTTCCCGCTGTTAACTTGCACAAAAACACAAGGGGTAACACAGACACAACCCACGTGTGTTTATACACTCGAGTGTTTCCAAAGGCTTTGAAAGAAATACGTTGAATGCTTTTCATGCTTCTGCACATGCACAAAAACAAAAAATACACCATAGCAGAACTAGTGGTCAAAGTTCAGAGGTAAGTCCATGTGTATAAGACTTACCAGTCAAATTTCTTTTCTTCTAAAACAGGGCTGTAAAACCCTTTCATTTGGCTCCCCTTTGAGTATGATCTCATTGGTTTAGTGTTAAAGCAAGAGCTTCTCCTGAGCCTCCCTTTTTTTCAAAGTGGAACAAAACACAACAAAAAACAAACTTAAACCAAGTTCATGGAAAAAAAATCTGTTTATTCATATAAATCTTTTATTAACTATTATAATGCATTCAAAATAACATCTCTTAATGTTTCCTTTAAGTTTTTATACAGTATGAAGTTTCATGTCTTTTTCTAATCACAACCCTTTTATACCTCAGATTGATTACACCAACCGCATCCTAAACAGCATACAGAAAGGTCTACTCCTGGAGGTTCGAGATACTGGTATCTATGCATTGAGGCAAGACAGATGCCATGTGTTTGCCAGCACCAGTGATCCGAGTTTGGCTCATCCAGACCCTAAAACACTGCCTCAAAACATGTTAGTGCAGCTCCTCAGCTTTGAGAAGTATGTAAATGGTAGGTGTAGATCTTGTGTTTCTCATTTATGAGAACAAAATGTCTTCCTATTTACAGTATTAATACTGCTAGATTTTGTTTTACCCCAGCATAAAGTTCTTGTTTTTTGAACATTGTAAAATAAATCATTTCAGAACTAAAACAGTTTAAGGAGAACAATGGTGCCTCCCCTGAGTACACCATTAACATGTGCTTTGGAGAGAAATTTCCTGATGGAAAACCTCTGGAGAAGAAACTTATTGTTGTCAAGGTAACCCCATTTCCTATTTTATCCTGAGCATTGTTTCAAAGACACAGAGGAATTTTTAAGGTGCTGTAACATTACTGTCCCTTTGTCCCTGTAGGTGGTACCTTTGATCTGTCAACACTTCCATGAGATGGCCCAAATGGAGGGGGCCTCATCTCTTCACAGCGCCAACGTCAGCCTACAGATCTCACACAACAGCCTCTATGATCTTATTAATTCTGTCTTTAGCCTGCCAACATCTGAAGAGCCAGCACGGGCAGCTGCAGCTTTCTTTCATCACATGTGAAATTTGATCTCGCCCTCACCTCACTTTTTATGTATATGTAGCCGGTCCACTAATGTGTTTAATGTCTTACAGTAAGTAAAGCAGGACTAAACTATCAACTGGAATTCCACCCTCCTGCTTGGACTCATCTCCTGTTGACTTCATCTTCACATTAGTCACAAACCACTGACAAAAATCTGACCTTTTAAGCACTACACAAGCAGAAATGCATCTCTCAACAATAGGAGTGTCTGCCTTAAGAAACCTTTATGCAATTATTGTAAATGTCAAATTAATTTATGGTTCAACATTATTTATGTAATAACCAAATGTTGTCTATAATTGTGGTAAATGCATTCTAACATGTAATGTTTTTTGCTTACTGATCACAAAAAAAGAGTTTGGATGTGTCTAATCTCATAATGTGTCATACAACCAACTGCAAACCTAAGAGTTTGGTAACCATTTTTATACTTAGTCATCTTGCACTTTTTATATTGATAAAACTGACGTAGAATTTACTTGGATTCCAAATAAACTGTTTAAACTTGAAGGTCCTCTCAATTTGTTACTAATGTATGAACTTCAATGCATGATCAAGTATTATTTTGCAACCCACTGCCATAGCTCTAAATGATAAGGACTTTTTCTTTTTCTGAAGCTTAATTTTTGTAGGCAACAACCCAAAAACATCTTATTTTATTAAAAATAGCCCGAGAGGCTGCCTTTGTTGTTGGTGACTCAGTATAAAAAGGGCATGTAGCAACACCTGTACTCCTAGTGATAGGTGTGAACACTTCAAATACCAAATCTGTAAAAATATACAAACTACAACAGGACAGATAATCAGTGACGTTATTGTGTTTCCACCCTGGGCTGTTTGATTAAGTTAATGCATGATAAGTCCAACACATTCAGATAAACGTGATTTTAAAATGCTGTCACACTGCTTCCTTGGCCTTTTAAAAATTAGGTGCCGTAGCAAAGGACAATTAAAGAAAATCCACACATGTAATGAGTTTTTACAGCAGGCAAAATAACCAACACAGAAAAAAAAAACATAGTGAACTAGCAGATTCCAGCTTTTGATAAACATTTTTTTTCAAAGAAAGCAATGCGTAATACAGAGTAACACCGAGGTAAGACTTAAGCTAAACACTCAGACAAAGTCAGTGTCAAGTTGTAATGAAATACTGCAGAAGCTTTTAGTCAAAACTAAAAAAATATCTTTTAATGTTCCCAATTAAGAAAATGCTGTGGCTTATAAGATGTTCCATGGAGTTTCTAATGTATTGACAGTAAACTGATCTAAAGCATGAGGCTATGTCAGGACAATTTACTTAATATTTAACTATAAACCCTAAAATGTTTCTAGGTAAAATATTTGTGAAAATGAAAACACTGGACTGGAGTTATACTTAGATATTATTCATTTTACAAAATTAATGGATGATACAACCCAGCTACTGAAACGCAATGTTTGTACTAGAACTCTTTTCATTCTAAGGAAATATCTCCTATACCTTCTGTGGCACAGTAGTGTTCACCGTTCGAAAACATGTCTATCAACAAATACAAATACAAACAAATCTCTCGTTTATTCCAGGAAATGACGCATTTTTTTATTATCACTAGTTTGGCACAAAAGTATTGCCTCATTCTGTAAATAATGTTTTTTCTACACGTCACAATGCTAAGAAGTAGTTTCCTGAACATAAGAAAGAAAATATGCCTAATAAGAAGAGTGACTCCTTAATTAATTTGCAACTAATGAGCCAGAATATACCTGCGGTATGCTGGACTAGATTTAGTTCATTAAACATGGATATTCCAAATATGGAAGACAAACAGAGGCAACACATAAACCAATCAACTCTAAAAAAATCTAACTATTTGTCAATTGTTTGCAACAGGCAACACAGATGACAGGGACATATAAGTGGATATATCAAATCTATAATATTTACAAGCAAATCTAAAATTGTTTAATTATTCTGACAGGTTTTCTACAAAAAATGCATAACAGTGTCTTACCCAAATGTCAACTTCCTATTATGCATACTTTTAAACCACTTCTTATCCAACAAAATGAGTTATTACTGATAAATACCCTGTCCCTCCCATAACAAAAGCATGCAAATAAAAGAAGTTGCACCCTCGCAGTGATATCCCTGTGGAACAAGCTTCCTGATTTATCACGCCATAGGAATCTCTTTGAGATTTGCCTCTTCAAGGCACTACCTCAAAGAGTTCCAAGAAGTGTTTGAGCTGTACTACACAAAAAGACCAGTTCTTGACAGTGAGAGTCCACACACAAGACCCCTAGAGGTGCAGCTCAATTGATCAATGCAAAACTTGTCCTCAAAACGTTAGAAAGCTTGTCGTCATGAAAAAAATATTCCATCTTGAACATATAAGCAGATTTTAGTCAACGTTCAAATTGAGAGTATCAGAGAGTCTTTGAGATATGTCACAACATAAAACTGTAGAACATATACTGTAAATGAGTGTTTGCAGTGGATGTGGCTGTTCTTGCTTGTAGTTCACAACCTCCTCATGAGCTGTCAGAGGTTTTAATGGTCTTAGTCTTTACCTCTGGTGCCTTATTTATGTCCTCTCCTTTCCTGTGTTTCCTAGCATGTTTGTATTTGTCCACATATGCCTTGACCAGATTGCCCACCTTCACTGGATTGATCTCACCACTCTTGCTGTGGCAAACCTGACAACAATAACATAAAATAATTACAGACAAAATTCTAAAGAAAAACCCATTTTGAGGTTCTTACTCAAAAGCTCATTAGGTTTCAAGTTGCTGGTCATTCTTTCATCCATCTCTGCAAACATTAGTACCCACCTTTTGGACAGCCTTACGTAGGATCTCTTTGTATTCATCCTTGTTGATGTCCCTTCTCTGGTAGAAAGGCTTGATAGCTAGCTTCACCTCTTCTATAGCTCTCTCCTGCATGTGCAGCTTTTTCAAATACTGCTGACAGGAGTAAAACATCACACACATCTCAAATTTCACAACCAATTTTCATGCATTTCTTTAAAATCAAAAGGAGTTATGGCTACTTCAAATATTGAAAATAACAAAAAAACAAACAAAAAAAAACTATTCACCCTGTCTTTCCTCGACAAATCCCCTTCCTCTGCCTCTCCATGCCCAGTGGTCGATAAACCATCAATTTTAGAGGAACTGCGAACAGCACCCTTCTTGGAGGGGTCACTGACAGCTCCAGCAATGTCCTGTGAAACTCAGTAGATGTTACATGGAGAATAAGCAAATTACTAGACAAAAACATTACAGGCATTCATCTTAAGAGATGTCAACTAACTGGCTCCTCGGTCTGTTAATTAAATGTGAAAATATTAGGATACAGATCATTATAAATGCAAATTATTATTTGGCTAATAACTAAAAAATTATTTTAATGCATTTTATATAGATGTATACAGTATATTAGATTTCGAATGTAAAGTTTGAATACAGTGAAAGCTTAGACAACAGAAATTGTACTCAGAGTTTGGCTTTTACTTTCATTTACTCGAAAATAGCCCAGTTTCAGTTTCTACCAAATAACCTTTTATACACTTGTTTCTTCTAGGTTAACATTGCCACCCTCTGGCCCTTATTCAAATTGTATGCTTGATCATGCATTTCTAAAAGTATATGATGCAAGAAACTCAGTCCTACCTGATTGAATGTCTGAACTGCTGAAGAAGGTCTCCGGAGTCCTTCCTGTTTTAGCTTCAGTTTATACAAAGCCACCTCTGTGTACCAAAGAATTCAGAAAATAGCTGAATACCACATTCAAGAGTATTTGTTGTCGTCTCCTTTAATAATCTAAAAATTGCTAGCCAACAGGATCACTTGACTTTAATATTACTGATGAGGAACAATCGATCACTATCACTTACTGCTTGGACATTTCTCTGTTTGAGGCCCCTCAGGCTCCTTTATGTTCCAGGTAACCCTTTTCACTTGAGACTTGGATTTGGCTCCCACAGCATCTGTTAGCGGCTCTCTTTCACTCTTCCCCTCCTCTACTTCTTTCTCCAATTGGACAGATGCACCAATTCCCTCTGTGTCTTCAGACTTCACGTATGCCAGATTATCAAGCATGACATCGACACAGAAGTCATCATCAGAGTCTGAGGGCTGATGAACTTCTTGCTTTACAGTCAACACATCATTGGTTGGTTGTTCTGCTGATGCCATCAACCCTTTAACAGGTGTAATTAATGTAGAACACAAGGTGAGAGGGGCTAAGTGGCTAAGTTCTGGAGAACCTGGCTCGGATTTGATTGGGGTGATTTCAAAAGTCTCACTCTTGATTTGACACATCACAGTCTCGATGGAATCTTCTTTGATTCCCTCCTCGTCTATTTGTTTGGTTAAAGAAGATGCATCGATTTCTTCTTTGTTAAACGGTGTAGTTACAGAAGAATCCTCAAACATATCAAACGATATTTGTTTTTCTTTTTTTATTTCTTTTACAATTTCCATCTCTTGTGTTGTTCCTGCTGCTGTGGCCTGGTTGTCCGTTCTCAGGTTTTTGTCTTCCTTTAGAACTCTAGAGGTGGATGGAGAGGAAGACTGCTTTTTCGCTTTGGCAAATGATTCCTCCTTCTGGGAGTTTTGAAATTTATCCTTCTCATTTCTCTTCTCCGGTAACTGCTTTGTATCTTTAGAGGACGAAACACAGGGCCGTGAAGTTTTCTTTAAACCTCTGGATGACCCATCATCTTTCTTCTTCTCTCTAGAACTTGATCTAGATCTATGTTTATTCTTGTCTTTAAATTGTGACTCAAACTTGTCTCTAGAGAAAGATGGTTGTTGTAGTTGAGTGGGATCTTTCCTCCTTTCCCTGGATCTGGACCGCGATTTTGAAGTAGATCGACCACGTTTTCGATCTTTTGATCGAGAGCTGGACCTGGAACGTGATCTCGACTGAGACTCTGAGCGAGACCTAACACATCTGTCCTTTGACACTTTCTCACAGTCTCTCTCTTTGCCATAAATTCTCTCCTTGCTCTTTTGTTTATGCTTCTTCCTCCTTGAAAACTCTCTGCTGCTAGAGCTAGAACCAGACCTTAAAACAAAAATCAGCAATTACATGCAAACCCTAAACTGAAAATAAACTCTTAACAGTCATATTTGATCTTGGACAATTGATCTCATTGTATTATGTCCAAGATCAATTTATTGGACATGATACACAGATTGTTACATACTTACCTTGATCGTCTCTTGTCTTTTGATCGTGACCGGGACCACTGTCTCTTTCTGCGAGTCCTATCGGGAGAATTAGACTGAGAACTTCCTGAAGTTGAGCGCACATTCCTCCTTTCTCTAGACCTTGACCTCCTGAAAATCCTTTTTCTTTCACTTTCCTTTTCTTTCTGCCTCTCTCCCTGGCCTGAGGTACGATGGTTCCCTTTTCTGCCCCTCTCTGTGTCTGAACTACTAGAGCGTTTATCCTTCAAGGTTTTGGAGGTTTTTTTCTTAAGGAGCAAATCCATTGATGGGGACTTTGAACACAATACTGAATCGGATTTGGGTTCTGCTTTTTGTTTCTTCTTTGTGTGAGCAGAATTAGAGGATTTACAGTTAAGGGGAGCAGCACTGGAAGTTCCAACACTCTGTCCACTTTCCTCTTCAAGAGCATCTTTGTCAATTATTAAAACTTCCAGGTCTTGAGGAGCAGGTATTGTGGTGTCATCAGTCTCTGAATTCATATAATCTTTCATGTTGTGCCAACCTCTTTCATCTTCTTTTGCTTCATCTAAATCTCGTTCTTTCTTAACTTTAGTTTCAATTGTTTCTGTTTGTTTCTCTACCTTAATTTCTAATCTTGATCCTTTTTCAAGTTTAATAAATTCCTCTGTGCATCTGACCTCATGTGATACAGTTTCCCGAGCACTGTCTCTCTTTGGTTCTTCCTGCGAGACCTTCACCTCCTGTCTCTCAGTTTTCACCTGATCCAGGTCCAGATTACTTTTCAGTAACCTGTCGTTTTCTAAACTAGGTGCTTTTCCCTCATGAGTGCCATGTTGGGAGCTGCTATCCAGACTTGAGCTTTCAACTTCACCATCTGAACTGCTTGAGTCTGACAAAGTGGGATTAAAGGGATCATAAATATTATTACTTTCATGTTCTTTACTGACCAGTGTCCGTGATGCAAGTAGCATTTGTTTATCCTTGCGTAACTGTCTTTTTCTTGCCTCATCTTCCCTTTCTCTCCAGTGTTCTTGCATGCTGCCTCCACTTGCTGCAAATGATGGGGTGCTCAGCCGCCTTGACTGCCAGGAGTTCCCACTGGAGTTAATGCGGAAGCTGACAGCTGACGAAGATGAGGAATAACGCGGTTGACTGGCAGAAGAACCAGCAGTGGAGGAAGAGGAGAACGAGTTGGAGAAGCCTGATGAGGAGCCTGCCCCATCAGACCTATGAGGCTGCCCGCCAGCTGTGCCCTTCTGCTGGTCTACACTTTGCTTCCTACTCTTGTCCCCAGCAAGGTTGTTTATGCCGGTTTCAGGCATGCTGTAACCACTACTACTAGTAGAAGAATTACTACCTCTTCTCCTACTACTAATAATTGGATTACTGCTACTTTGATTAGTGTGATCATTTGTGAAATTGCAATTCTCCCTTTTAATTTTTGGTATTTTAGGAAGCACTGAGACATCTACCCACATGGGCTTTGTAGGTGCTTTAAGTTGGGACTGTGGTGAAGCTTTGCTTTTGGAACTGGAATCTGGAGCTGGATGGGTGGATGAGAAGGTGCCTTCCTGAGAGGGTCTGCTGCCATTTGTTCCCGTATGACCTGGAAAAGGCGCGGGTCTGGTTAAACAAGGTGGCTGCAAAGTTGAATGAACTCTGGGTGGTAAACCAGAATGCGGAGGTGGTTGGTTGTGACTAGCTGGACAGGACAGGAAGGGAGGGGAGCGAAAAGTGCTCTGTGGCAAAAGTCCATTGGTGAAGCTATGTGAGAATCCAGGTAGATCTCCATTGTCTTGAAAAGACAGGGAGCTGTCTCCTAAGTTAGGTGATATTTCTGGGTTGATCTGGGTGCTTGCATCTCCTGAGCAACTGCTTTTGCTGCTACCTGGATTTAATGCAGAAGTCACCACATATTAAAAGACACCTACACACAACAATAAGAAAATACAAAAACTATAAGTTATGGTCTTCACTTAGCACATTATACTGATTTACACAGATAACAGCATTTATTCAGGACACCCACAGTTGGGAATAGCGAGAAAATTAGAACTGCAGTGAATGGCTTAGTCAGTCATAGTCTGCTGAGAATTAATGAGAAATAAGTCACTGCCCATTCAGCAGGGCTGGCGCATCTATAAGGCAAACTCTTTAGGCAGTTCTTTAGGGAACTGCCTAAAGAACCACTTCGGAAGTGGCGGCAAAATCTTTAACTCTTCAAAAACTATAACAATTACTGTATCATTCAGCTACAGCAACTGCTCACCTCAGTGCTTCCTAAACAGTCATTTGTTTGTGGCAGCCCACCACAATGTTATCATTAACCACCATATATACATTTTTAAGTTCTTCTTTTACTATTTAATCCGGTAAAATCATATTTGACTTAAGACAAATAAGATTTTACACTGACATGTCTGAACAGCTGATGCTGTGAAACAACCGTGCCACTTCCAGAAATTGAACTCTTCAAATGACTTATGAGCAAACTTGTAAGGAAGCTAAGCTTAGGTTAGTATACAGAAGGGTTGTGAGGTTAGCATGCAGTACATATCTGTTAGTCCATATAAATTAGTAGTGCATGTGGATAATGTCTTTAACTCAAATGCACCTAGTCTAGAAGCAGCCAGCAAAATTACTAATGCTTAATTATAACTTGGCGTGTGTGGGCATGCACCGGTGCAAAACAACTTGAGCATATTTTGTGTGTTTTACACAACGGGGAAAAGGGTGTAGTTATAGAAGTGATCAACATTGGTATTATATACAATTTGTTTATGCTTATGGCTAATTGGCCTTTTGTGTGTTGCTGCCAGTATGATGTGTGGCAAAATCAAAGGATGGTATTTGTTTTTCTTTTGAGGGTTGTTTTTCTTCTAGAGCAAAAGAAGTGCATGCATCTGCTTTGCCAGTCCAACTGACAGCAATTTGAAGTTGCTTGGTAAAAGCTAGACTTAATGTAAATAGCTTTGAATCGCAATAATTATTTTTC
Organism: Channa argus; assembly: GCF_033026475.1. Lineage (NCBI taxonomy): Eukaryota > Metazoa > Chordata > Actinopteri > Anabantiformes > Channidae > Channa > Channa argus. The sequence goes on from NC_090200.1 coordinate 19,655,776, forward strand.
CCAGAAAAGGCAAAGTCGCATTTACAACCACACAGCTGCTACACAAATGAATATCACTGTACATAATGTTATATTAAAACATTCCACACACACACACAACACTTACTTGGCTTTGTAGCTTTAAGGGACCCATCCCGATTTATGACAATGTCCGAGCTGTCCATCAACAGGATACTCTGTTCTGAGAGGATGCTGCCCAGCAGGTCAGGCACAGGAGTCACGTCCACAACACCTCCTGACTGGGGGATACCCATACCCCTCCTGGTATACCAGAGCAAATGTTTCCTGATTTTCTAAATATTGCTACAACACATTGATTACAAAACACTCGAAAAACTACATCTCAAAGTGAAAGGATATCACAGTTGAATATTCACCTTTTCACTTATCTTTACTTAAGCTGGCTGTGTCTATATTAGCCAGTTTGTAGCATTATGACTAGGCCTGGGAGATGAAAAACCTTGGTGCAATAAATGCATTTTTTGCACAAATTCAGAGATTATCATTTTAGAAACTTCTCAATACAAGACCATGTACATCAACACAAAGAGGCAATGTTACCTTGAGAGACCTGCAGTTACTGGTCGTGCTACAGGCTGGTGAGAGCGAAGCGCAGAGCGAGAGATCCCTCGCCTCTTGGCCTCCAACAACGATGTAACGTGGGCCTGCTGTTCATCCTCATCACTAAACAAATAAGTAATCACATAATTTTTCTTTATAACTAATACCTTATATGCTCTACCACATACAATTTGAACACAACAACACACTGAGACATACACCTGGACAGCGCACACATGCTATATCACTATCATCAATTTATGTATAGATGGATAATGATTATGACAAGCCAAACTATTCAAATATTTTTAAACAGGATATGCCATTGTAAGTAAGGCCTAATTTAATAGTTTTTCTTTTGTTTGTTTGATTTATTCAACAATATGCTTTGCACACACTGCTCTAAAAGAAGTGAAAAGATATGTCAAAAAAAGGGAGAGCATTTTGTATTAGATGGTTAGTAAAAACTAGTAGGGAGTTCACAATAAGAGAAAATCATCTTACCGATCCACGAATGGATCCAGGTCAAATGGATCTCCATAGATGGAGAGGGATGCAGCACCTATGTCAGCACGCATGTTGCTTAGCGTGTGTTCCGAAGGTCGATATACCGTAGGAAGCGAAGAGCTCTTCTTGTCTTTTACAATTCCAAGATTATTAGCAATCCGGCTTCGAGGAGAGGCTGTCTTTTTCACCATCTGGTGGGGAAAAAGTGGAGATACAGCTCAAGTACAAAGAAACTGACTTATAACTTTAAGACTAACAACTTATGGTTCCCTTTTAGTGCGTGGTACTTGTAGTGAAATGTCTAAAACAAAATAGCTTATGACCCAAGATCAATGTGGATGGCAAGCTTACCTGCTTTTTTCTGGATTTTGTCCTCCTCCCTTTCCGTTTCCTCCTCCTGACTCCAGTGCTTGAGGTTTTACCTGTTGTTCCCTTAGCAGCAGAGGACTTCTTTCGTTTAGTGTGTCTGCGTTTTCCTATTCAAAACACAAGTAATTTCTCATTATAAATGCATCATTATTAAATTCTTCTACTAAATCTGACCATACTGGTGATGGTCACCAGTATGTTATGCTAATGGCTGTTCTATGTGGCTACTTACTGGTCTTGCGCCTGTGGCCAGATGGGACAAGAGGTGCAAAATGCCGCATATAGACAGCTGTGTTGAGCCCAGCAACAACAGCATTAATAGTTTCATCCAGCCAAGTGGACTGCATAAGATATGTGGGAGCCAACTGGTATGGAAAAGTTTTATTAGTCTAGTGGTTCATTTTCAAAAACTCAAACACATGCTGTGCTATAACACACGCTTTTCAGTCACCAGTCAAAAAAAACACAGATGACAGAAACACATGCCTTTGTTTCTGCCAATAGTATTTCGTAACTCCTTTATCCAAACAGGCTAATTAACAAGTCATAACTGTTACAAGTAAACTGCACAACAACAAACTTTGTAAAAGATGAAGACATTGCTGCAAGGTGCAAACGTGTACACATTTACAGTGGAAGTGAGTTAGAAAAAAAGCCAAGACAGAAGCATCAAGTCTCATGCCAAACCTGTGATGTGCGTGCCTGTGTGATGCGATGTCGGTTGACATTCGCTCGAACTCTCTCGCTCTGCTGAGTTCGGGCAATAGCTCTAGTGGGACCAGCAGCACGGGGCTGAGAGCCACTGGTGACAGAACGGACAGTAGAAGGTAGGCTTTCTGCATCAATAAATTCCTCTGCTACACCCCCTGAGTGAGAAGATTTACATGTCTATCTTGAGTGTTTTTTTTCCATTATAATCAAAGTTAAATGCATAAAGTGCAGATCTACAATGAAAATTATGACACCATTTTAGATAAACCACACATCAAAGTATGTAAATGATTACACATTAGATATTTTAGCAAAATATTGATATATATGTATATGTATACACACACACACTCAACTCACAAAAGGGCATGTTCGACTTTTGGGTAAAATTTCAGAATGTACCTAAAATGGACTATAACCTTTACAGGTGAATTAATTTGACTTTCTCTAAGCTTTTGAATGCACACGTCCAACTTTACAGTGTTTCAATATTTGCATAACATGCTGTTCTCTGAATCGACCACTAAATGTTGTGGTTCAATGACAATTTGATTTAAACAGTCCTCTTTACCATGCTGTTCACAATTTAACGTCATAAGACCAAGACGACACCTAACAATTTACAAATTATTGAGACATTGACACTTTTTGTTGTAGTATGCCCACCACTGTTAGCTTTTTATCGACAAATTGTTTTAGATGAAGAAATTATCATTAAGTGCTTCTACTTAAATGTCCTACTTTTATGATATCATCTTGGTCTGAACTTTTCACATTTTCCATTAATTTCTCCCGAAAGTCGAATACCCCTAATGCATTTAAAACATAGCAAACAAGATTTTGTCTATCCCTATCTGTACAGTGTTCATACAACAACGTTTGATCACATATGAATCTAGGAAAGCAAACAACATAAAGGTTTAGGGTTTACTTGAGCGTCGGTTGCTGGCTTCACACTGAGGGCAGAACCATTCTTCAACAGGAACAGAGTCCAGAGGTGGGGTGAGGCACTCCATGTGATACCTATAGAACAAAAAGGCAATAAAATACTGTATCTGACAACAGGTTTTGTTAGTGAAAAACAGACAAACACTAACTTCTACCAAACAACTGTTTTATTTAGTTGAACAGAATCAATCTTACCCAGCATCACAGGCATCACAGAGCAAAAGGCGGTCCTCACGATCACTGCCTCCACACACCTCACAGCTTGTCTGCTCCAGGTCGACGTCTACAGTTTCCTCTTGGCCTTCCTTCACTGGCTTTTGTACCGTGATCTGAATAAACAGCAATCACAAAAGTCACACATGAGCACTTTATTCAAATAATATAAATATATAAAGTTATAATTGATAAAATTAATAAATATTAAAGCAGGTTTACTACTGAAGGCCAAAACACTCACCATTTTCTTCACTTTGCTTCCATAACATTTCCTTAGGTATATGCTGTTGAAGGAATTACGGTCTACAGGACAGGAATTTGCATTCTAAATGGCAATGATCAAAAACACAAGAATTAGGCCATTCAATCTTCTCTATCATGGGTGTTTTTAACACAAAACATACATTGATAAACTAAAAGTTTAAAAGATGTTCCATAACAGAGTGCTTTCTTTCCGGGTTCATACATAAATAAGTCAGACCCACCTTTGCCCATTCAAGGATGCAGTCGAGACAGAAGTAGTGCTCACAGTTCTCTGGTGTTGCGACAGGCTGGCTGCTGAATGAGTTAAGACAGATGGGACACTTTTCTGAGTCCTCATCTGAGCTCAACTCTGCAAGGTCGACAGAAGTTCCCGCAAAGGCTCCATCCCCTGGCTTAGTATTCTCATCTGGTAAAAGTGGGTAGAGATCTACTGTCTACATACTATACATACTAGATTTATATTACTTTAAATACAACACTGCAGCACAGCATAACTTGTTGTGTACAATCACCTATTTACATATCACACACCTAGTGTGTAGTTGATCATGGAACCCTTTTTTGTTAAGCTGCAAATTATTGCACAGATTGAATAAAATTAAAAACATTTAGAAATTTTGAAACATAAAAAATAATTATGAAAAAAATTAAAGGATATTAAAAAAAACATAGACTACGCCCTCTCTTGACAATAACATTAATTGCCCAATATTCACACCTACCATCCTCTTCACTCCATTGTTCATCATCTTCTCTTTCCTCCTCCTCCTCCTCATCATCATCACCCTCTCCATCTTGGGGATCCTCCCCTTCCTCCTCACCACTGTCAGATTCTCCTTCCTCAGAGTCCTTTTCAACATCATCTGAGTCATCTAGGAGCAAAAGTAACTTTACAGCTAATACAACTGAACTGTATAGGGTTTAAAAGCTTTTATGCAATCTTGATATTGTACTATAATGGAAGTGAATACAGCTTGATGAAGAATAAAAAAAATCTATTTATCAGACAGGGATTGTAAAAATAAAAAACACATAGCAAATAAACTACCTGAGATTGCCCACAGCGCAGCTCTTTTTCCTTTGTTGTGGGACGTACTGCGGTTGATCAGCTCATCTTGGCTGTCATCATCCTCCATGGCCGATCTTTGGAAACAGCCAAACAATTTACCTGACTGTGTTCTCTGAAGTAAGAAAAGAATTGCAGGAATTATTTACAAAGTAAAAATGTGTGGCTTTTCCTTGTGTGCTGATTTTCTGATTGTGATATAACTAGGATTAACGCAATATTCCAGAACACAGGTACAATGCAAGATGAGCAGAAGGAACAGTAAGTGTCATCATTCATGTAGTAAATAAAAAAAACGTGCAGGCAAATGAAGCGAAGCGTCCGTAGTTGACTCCCTGACCACGAGTGACATTTAAGAGCCCGTCGGTAGGTGAATGACACTGAAGCAGTTATTTTAATGGACTGAAATGTGTAACTTATTTTTTATTGCAGGCGAACAAGAAATGTTAACGTTATGTTAGCTAGCTAGCAGCAACCTGCATAATATGCTAAAGCTAAATTTGTAAACAATGAAGAGAATTCAGAATCCCCAAAGTGTCTACTGTGTTTCTCACAAAATATAAACGTGCATAAAAACGTGTCTCCACATTATAGACCCATTTTCTGGCAAGAATATAGCAACAACCTGTAACACCATTCCTGCTGAACAAATTGCACTAGCTAACATTAACGCTAGCTTAGTGTAGCAGCGTTAGCTAGCCACAGAATAGCTAAATTTAGCGAGCATCAACCATAATCTCGTTCGGTCTCTGCAAGCAAACCGTTCATTATATTTGCGCATTTGCACAAATATTCAATTTATTCCGCGTAACGACAAAATCTTGTTCGAGCACTGATTTTAAAAACCAAGCCTACCCTCTTCAATAGTCTGGGGTGTGTTTAGAGTAATTTGAAGTCTCCACAGTTGTTGAGTGACAACACCGGCTGGCTAGACACGGAAATTGCCGAGTGTACACGAGGCTGACGTTAGCATCCGAGTCGCACTTTCCGATTCATTAGTTAAGCGAAACCTGACAAACAGCAAAACAAATTGGTAGAAAAACAAAACTTAATCGAAAAACAACGAAAACAAATGATGACTAC